>NC_133771.1:107487156-107497203 GCF_003597395.2 Chelonoidis abingdonii
AAAAAGAGAGATTTCTCAGGTGATGACACACTGGGATCAAGCAGAAGCCTAACATCCCAGCATTACACGTTTCAGATAAACAGAATAAGACGTGTTTTCCGTCTTTTGCTAATCCCCAGATATTGAATGGAACATTCGCTCCGAAGGGAAGGGTGCTGAGGTTTCCCTCCATCCCGACGTCATTACACACAATCAGCAAACAATAACCATGAGATTAAGCAGTTATCCTGAGCCAGTGCAAGAGGAACAGGGAATTCCGGGTTCTGGTTGCTGCGCTAGCATCACCCGCCGCTGGGCCCTGCAGACTACCAGGCTGAAGTCTCCCCAAGTCACTGGACGGCATTGCAGGTGTTCAAGGTTGCGCCGGCGCTTGGTCAGGCGCGGTCCTGATCTCCTCCCCAACGTCAGTGGACGTCGGGATCGGTCTTCTTCCGGCCTTGGGCCACGCCATTACTGCACACGCTGGGTTCACGCACCGTGCTGGTACCCAACGGGACCTCGCCTCATGGAGGAACACAAGCATACCCTGTTCCCATGTTATAAGCGGCTGGAGAACATCTCGAGTCGGGCGAGCAACAGATATCACACGATTGCATTAGGCGATCAGGCATTGAGATGGATAATATTAACACCAGTCTATCTATGGGCACGAAGATGTTGAGAAATTGCGATCCGCAGAGGCAGTGAGAATCCGAATTCAAGTTAATAATTAAGTAAATAACAAAATATGTATAATTTCGGTGCTGTACCTCCCTTACGGTCCCTTCAGGTTTCCCCCTGCTTAATTTGTTTTTCCAAAAGTGTCTTGAAGGAGCGGTTGGCCGTTCCACATGCCTGGCCGTAGAATTATAGGAAACCGTGAGACAATTGAATTGCCCATAGAGAGAAAGTCTGAAGACTTCGTCAAGAGACATAAGCGGGGAGCATTAATCAGTGTTTCATTTCTTCCTGTCTCCCATGACTGCAATATCAGTGCAAACGTGATTGCTAACCTGGGTTGCCGTTGCACCGGTCTGGGCTGTAGCCCAGATTTAAATCCTGAAAAGGTATCACAGTTAGTGAAATGATTACAGGGCTTAAAGAAAGAAACATTGTGACATCATCTGCCACACAATGGTTAGCTTCTGTCCCTGGGAACCGCATGAGGGAAGCAAAAGGAATCATGGCCAAATGGGCAAGACCGAACAATGTGCTGAGGTGAGGGAGAGGAAAATTAAATTGTTCAGGCCACAAATTTAGCAGATTGGGAAAAAAGGCTATAGACTATCAATAGGATCAGAAAACAAGGAAGCATCCGTAGTTGTTTAAGGGCTTGAATCAGCAATAAGCATTGGCCTTGGTAAGCATGGTCTGGACAGAGCGGTGTGGCTCTGACATGACAGAACAAACAGCAAGCTGATGTCGTCGAGATAATAAAGTATTGACGGGTAAGGACAGATGACAAATAAATCAGCATCAAGTTGAGGGTTAATAAGCAGAATATGGAAGATATCCAATAACTGCATTAAACCATAAACAGTATCAACTAATTAATTAACGGTTGATCAAAAAAAGTCCGAAAGCCCAAAATACTGCTGCAATCTCTGATCGTCTGGGTGAACTTGTTGAGGCAGGTAAACTGAGTCTGCCATGCATAGTTCATGCAGGGTGCTGGTTAGGGCTACAACCCACGTGTGGGGAACCATCAGTAACCAAAAACTGTAAAATGGCCTTGTGAGGTTTACAGGGGAAGAAAGCTTGTGATATTGGAGCGTAAGCGGAACCTGTTGCACATTACTAACGGATACCTTGGGGGAATTATATGCCAATTTCTCCATACCAAATCACAAAAGGCCATTTGCCAAAACAAGGGAGTGTTGCGTAAAATGGTAACATTCATCCGGGTGGATCGGAGACAGCACCTAAAAGATCAAACCAAGTTAACTGCAAAGCTCGATGCCGAGCTTTACGAGCAATCGGCCAAGGCATCCATTATGATGGATATTATTCGTGGGGGGGGTCGAGGCAATCATCCATTCATATCATACACAGAAGTTTTCTCGCTTGTCAACATTAACACCCCTTGTGTCGTGTGGGCCAGTCTGCAACTAACTAAATTTAAAGGGGCCCAAAGCTTTAGGCCGCGTCAACAAATACATCAGCTAGATCACATCACTTGTCAAACACAAGCTTTAAGAGCTGGAGTAATTTGATCCCATTCAGTTGATGTTTGGGCCTTTCAATACTTGAAACAGGGGTTGTACAATTCTGTGGGCGAGTTTTAAAAAAAGGCCTAATCCAATTTAGGTGCCCTCTAATTGATGCAACTCCACCATGTCAAGGGTAGTGGGATTACCACTTCAGGGCTACCGAGAGCCTAATGGAAGATTCTTTTATGCCCTGATATATAAATGCGTGGCTTCCTTTGAACCTTCTCTGGGCAACTATAGGCCGAATAAACGCAAGTGTTGTTCTAATGCCTGTATATACAAGGTCATCAACAACGACTCCACCAGCAAAAATGTCATCCACTATAATGAATAAATCCTCTAACTCCGGGTGTGTTACGCGAAATCGCGCAAAGCTAGATCAACAAAGTGTTGACAATAGCGCTTGGGGAATTTAGATTATCCCTGGGGTAAAACCTTCCATTGATAACACGTTTGGTGTCAGTTGGCATGGTATAGACCGGGCACAGTAATGCAAATTTTTCCCTGTCTGCTTTAGCATAGGCGGGAACTCGTAAAAAAAACAATCCTTAAGATCAATAACACACAATTTTAGATAAGAATTGGGGCTCAAATCTTGGATTTGGGAGACAACTGAGAAGGCCCAATGGGCTGAATACATTTATTAATTTCCTTAAATCATGCAATTAATCTCCACCCTCTCCGAACTCTTTTCTGTATTACAAAAATCGGTGTATTCCAGGGCGCTAGTGGCAATACTCTATATGCCCGCTGCAAACTGCTCTGCACATAGGAGCATGCAAATCTCAATTTATCATTAGGTAGCCACTGCTACCACCATACAGGATTCGTTGTTAACCGTACGAGGAACGTGGTTCCCATAAACATTAATCAATGGTGGACATAAGTTTCTCAACAAATCTCTGGGCCCAGAATAATGGCAGGTGCATTCATAAATGGACATATAGTCGCATATCACCTTCTCTTTGGAGTACCTGAAAGCCAGGAGGAGCATTTCGCCTGCTGCCTGATTCCTCCTACGCCCACAACTCTTTCGTAGGCTCAAGGGCCCATGAAGACCGCACTCCCTGCTGGCGAATGACAGTCACGTCAGCTCCTGTGTCAAGAAGAAAGGAATGCACCTTTACACTTTAACATGCCGAACAGTAGGCGGTGCCTGACCGTGGTGGTCAGTCCTTAAGGTAGAACGCAAAGCCGCGCATCCCCATCTTTCCTGCTGTACTGCGCTCCAGGAACTGACAATAAGGCACTAAAATGAGCGAGGCAAACAGATTGATTTGGCAGCATCTGAGGGAGATTTGTCCAATTTGCACTTGATAGTCCCCTTGATAGTCTGCATGTCAATTACCCCTGGGATTACAAAAATCCCTTTCATCGATGGGATCGTGGGAGTACAACCTACATTCCTGCCGGAAGGGTCCCTTAGCCTGATGTCTCAACTACATGCACTTCAACGCAGGGAGAGTGACATTCAGTAAATCCTGCTGCATATCAATCCAACCAGCGCTGCCCGTCGGAGCAGCCCGTACTGACGTGTACTTGGCTGGCTGCTCGTGGATTGGATATGGACAGATGGGAATGCCCCGTTTGTTCGCCCATGGTCTTGTGAGGCGTTGTATCCTCCTCAAGGTTCCAGAGGCTCTCCAGATCGCCTAGCTGCGACACTGATTGGCGCGCAAGCTATCCCTTGTTTGCGAACTTCGGCAACTTTTGTGACGGATCTTTTGTCTGTTTCTTAGATAGGACCTCACTAACTCTCGTTGAAAAATGACCTGGCTATTCCACTCCTAAATCAACTTTCACGTAACATAGGCGATTAATGTGTAAGTCAAAGAGCTTCCGCTCTGTTTGCATCTAGATACCAGACTGGCGTAGGCAGCTCGGCCAGACCGAATTGTCGTATGCAGTACTGAGATTCCAATTTCGGTAGCATGTCATCAGCTGTCTGATGCACCATACATTTCTTGTAATCATGAAGCTTTTATCCTGTCAAGGCACATTTTTTCACTGGCATATATCCCGTAATTGGCCGTGCTCTACAGTTCAGGTGTTTTCAATAATTCTCTGCGCGCTCTGTTCTCAACGTGATATATGGCTGTCTCTCGAGGCGCTTAGCTTAATAATCTAATACTTAAAGTTCTGCTGTAGCCCCCTGATGAATGGAGGCTGAGCTTTTAGTTTGGTCTTATCCTCTGTTCTCAAGCGGGTACGTGTGTTTCAAACCAGGCATGCATTGCGCACAGCTCTCGTTGTATGACCGGGACAGTGATGTATAGTTCAGGGCAGTGTAATCTTAAACCATTGCTAATTGCGTTTGCTTGTCATCCACTGTAGCCTTTAGCAACCTCGTAAACTGTACCATACAGATCCCTCGTGCATCGGCATCGATTCGTAGCTGTGTGTGCTCCGACTCGAATACGTTAAGGCTTCGATGTCTGCTGTCAACTACCACTAGTCATTCTGGCAATCAATCTCGCGAGTTAGCATGCAACATTCTGCATATAAGTGTGTGATTTCAATCATATCTATTATATAGCACAAGAGTTATAGTTCCGCCCGTTACTCGTAACCCCTCTATATGAGACCTGTTTGATAATCAGTTACCAGACTCGGTTATGGCCGAATAATTGTACTGTTTAACGTATACCTGAGAAAATTCTCGTTTAAGGTTACGATTTCTACCGTAAACGCAGTCACCCAGGTGCCAGTGAGGTGTCATAGTCATGTCTCTGCAGCGTTCAACCACCGTCTGTCCAAGTTCAGGGACATACGGCTGTCAGTCAGCCAACTCTGAAGGCTGACAGATCGGGTGACGACTTAGCAGCAGCACCATTTTTTTGAATTGCACGTATGCTGCGGCGCCTGACAGGAAGGTGCGGTGCCACGGGAGACTGGCAAAGGCGGCCCTGATTGAGGAGCAAAGGGGTTGTTCTGCGGAGGCGCGGTGGCAGGTACAGGGGGTGTTACTATCGGTTTGAAGAACACGGGTGCGGAGGGGAGAATAGTAGGCAAGGCTGCTGGAGGACTACATTCAAGAGGCAATTGACCTTGGCGAGGGCAAAATGCTCCACCCGCATCCCTACAGAGATCCAGGGTCGAAGTGACTTGCTAGCACCTCAATCGATGCCTAGGTCAGCATGCAACGTGAGGCCATATTTTTTCCCAGTCCGATAATGGAGGTCCCCCCTCCAGATCACCATGGACATGCGTTCCCTATTAGCTGAAGCATGCGAAAGCTCTTACACTGCATTTATGGATGGAGCCTTATGGAGCAATAAGCCAAGTCATCAGCCTATGCCTTAGCTGCGTGCTGTTAAGAGAAGCTCCTACTCTACGGAATCAAGAGTCGATGGAAATGACAAGCGTCTGTAACCTTGCGGCGTGCTGTAGCGAAAGGCCTTCAGACACCGCCTAAGGCCCCTGTTCCGAGGTTGCTCGGGCCCCACGTTCGGGCGCATGATGAAGGAAGACTTGACCCAAGTGCAGGATAACTGAGAGGCGAAAAGCGCTTTTTTACTGAGCTCACCTTCTCCTTATTATCTAAGAAACACATGCGCAATTGCACAGTACAATAATCTTGTTTTCTACAAAAAATCTCCATCGCGAGCTCAGCAGCCTAGCAAATTCAAAAACCCGCCAGCTGCAAACGCGGCAGTCACTGTGGGAAAGTGCAGGGAGGATGGAGGAAGACCAAGTTCCTGTGATTAGACAGGTGTTCCCAGCTTGCAGACAAGAACAAAATGCCTCATTAATAAGGCATCCAGGCTGTGGCCCGAGGTCATTCCTACGCCATATTTGGGGTCGTGAGAATTTTCCTCCAGGGCGGAATTGGCAGGGGCCTGGAGGTTTGTTCGCTTCCTCTGCAAGCGTGGGCATGGTCTTGCTGGTGGATTCTCTGCAGCTTGAGGTCTTCAAACCACAATTTTGAGGACTTCAATAACTCAGTCATGTGTTAGGGGTTGTTATAAAAGTGGATGGGTAGGGTTCTGTGGCCTGCTTTGTGCAGGAGGTCAGACTAGATGATCATATTGGTCCCTTCTGACCTACGAGTCTACGAGTCTATGAGTGCGAAATAGGGTACTACATGGGACACTGGAACATACAAGAGGAAAGGAAATAGATAATCTGTAAATTGCCCCACGAAAGAAAGATTTAAGTATTCAATGGAGGTCAACATTTTTCACACACAAACATTTTTTTCCATTGAAAAATGTCCTTTTTTAAAAGAAAATTTCTTTAAAAAAAAACTATTAACATTATCAACATTTTGGTAACAGTTTTTATCCATATTTTATCGTCATTTTCAAAAGCATACTGGAAATTTTTCTCTTACCAAAAACTGCATTGGTAAGAAAACCTGTCTTTGGGTATAGAAAAAAATGGGAATAGTGATTTTAACAACAGTTAAAAACAGCATGAAAAGCTTCATGAAAAACAGCTCAGGTTCAAACTCTGCAAAATGGAAACATCCTTTCAACATGGTTTGTGACATTGCTGGTTTTCAACCAGCTCTAGGATTCTACAGAATAGCTTTAGGCTTTTATTCAGCTGAATACTTTACCTTCCGGTACACTATCATACTGCAAACAGCCCTCTTCTAGCATTCCTTTACCTGCTTAGGAAGATACAATGATAAAGAAACCAAAACACCCTCACCACTCCCTCACACAAACAAAGCAGCAATATAAATATTTGCATAAATGCATCCCGGACTGAATAAATGACCTGTGTGACAGAAAGCATGAGCATGTGAAGAAGCATGTCAGCCCATGGATGCCTAGGTGTCTGTCAAAGGGTGTTTGCTGCATGGATGCCTGGCATGTTGCCACCCATCAGCTTGCACAATTGGAGTCTGGAATTTTAAAGAAGCTGCAAAAAAACTGAAAGCAGATGAGTGAGAAGGGGAGCAAAATGACAAAGTGCAGGTACCTCAGAACACCCTTGACTTAATGTGATGCCCTTCACAAACATATATATGTGTGTGCATGTGCATATACATATACACATACACACTGCTGTTCTGCATTTTGTGTAGTCACTTATACCTGTGCAAAGTGGGTGTCAAAGGCTATGTCTGAATTGGTGGAGTTTCTACACCCACTTTGCCCAAGATGAAGGGTAGTAGAGAATCAGGACCAAATTCTCTCTCCCCACCTCTTTGTGCCCTTATTCACATGGAGCCCAATCCTGCCACATGTACTCATGCAAGTAATTCCATTGAAGTCAAGAGGACTTTTTGTCTGAGTAAGGGTTACTCATGTGAACAAGTATTGCAGGAACAAGAACAAGAAACGTACCAAACCGTTATTCCTTTGTGTTTGTTGTGCTGTTGTCACACTAACAGGCACCATCAGGGTCTGTGTCTGGACCTGACCTCAAATCTGGTGGATCAAGAAATTCCTCTGGAGAAAAATGCCAAATGTTTAAATTAAAGAGGAACAGGTATCCTGGATGGTGCCAGGACAAGTTGCCAACATGCAGTACCATAAATCCTAAATGAAAGTAAACAAGATACACGAACATATACCCCCTTAGCAGGATAAATCCACATGGTTTAATCATGTCAGTGGAGCAACCTTGATTTACAGCAGCTTAGGATCTGGCCGTGACAGGATTTGAAACATATATCAATCCCAGTGTATTGCAGTAATCAGATCCTCCCCTTGCCCAACACAATCCTTACTGTCATAAGTAGACTGGGCTAAAAAACAGGCTTTATAGCCCTTGATTGGGAGGTCATCAGGGGACTTTAGTTTTAAAACTTTCTTCCAGCAACCTCTCCTTTCTCTTCTGCCCTGAGGCACTCTCAGTTAGCAGTGGTGGGTTCGATTCTAACCATTTTAGAACAGAAAGTGGTGCTTTACTGCTCTCCATTTTACTGGCATGAAAATCCCAGTGCTAAATATTGTCAGAGCAATGCCACCCAAAAAGCCTCAAAGATTGCTACTTTTATCTGGCTGCAACCTATAAATACATTGGGGGTAATGGTTAGAGAAGGAGACTGGAACTCAAGACTCCTGTTCTATTCCTGGCTGCTGCTGCTTTGGTCTGTGAATGTCAGCCCATCGCCTAGGCCAGGCTGTTAACCTTGGGTAAAATCAGACTACTTGTTTGTATAAATTGAGAGGGCCTAATTTTAGGCAACCAAGTTTGTCAATTTTGGCCCAGGTGACTTATTCAGAGTGACTTGGTGGCAGACCCAGGTCTCCTGACTCCCAATCCCCACTGCTCTAATCATGACCCTATGCTGCCTCCATCAATAACTGCAGCCAAAAAATTTGTTTGTACTTTCCTCACCCTGCACAGGTGACTAGAAAATGCGTATTTAAATTCACCATCAATTAAGGCCTGTAGTCATCATCTATGTCCTAATCATGTGGTTGGTTAAAAGGGAGTGTGGGCAGGGGCCGACTGGCTCCTTCTGCTGCACCTTCCACCCCTAGAGTTAGCCCATTAGATATGTAGAGTCCTGCACTTAGGACGGAAGAATCTCATGCACTGCTACAGGCTGGGGACTGACTGGCCAAGCAGCAATTCTGCAGAAAAGGACCTGGGAAATTACAGTGGACGAGAAGCTGGATATGAGTCAACAGTGTGCCCTTGTTGCCAAGAAGGCTAACAGCATATTGGTCTGCATAAGTAGGAGCACTGCCAGCAGACCGAGGGAAGTGATTAGTCCCCTCTATTCGGCACTGGTGAGGCTGCATCTGGAGTAGTGTGTCCAGTTTTGGGGCCCCCACTACAGAAAGGATGTGGACAAATTGGAGATAGTCCAGCAGAGGGCAACAAAATGATTAGGGTGGGGTGGGGCACATGAACTTATGACAGAGGCTTGAAGGAAACTGGGAGTAATTTAGTCTGCAGAAGCAGAAGAGTAGGGGGGATTTGATAGCAGCTTCAACCTACCTGAAGGGGCGGTTCCAAGAGGATGGAGGCTCAGCTGTTGTCAGTGGTGGCGCAATGGTCTAAAGTTGCAGTGGGGGAGTCTAAGGTTGGATACTAGGAAAAAACTATTTTCACTAGGTAGGGTGGTGAACACTAGAATGGGTTCCCTAGGGAGGTGGTGGAATCTCATCCTTAGAGGTTTTTTAAAGGCGGCGTGGCAAAGCCCTGGCTGGGATGATTTTAGTTGGTGTTGGTCTGCTTTGAGCAGGGGGTTGGATAGATGACCTCTTGAGGTCGCACTCCAACCCCTAATCTTCTATGTCTCTATTATATTTTGGGGAGGGGAATTGTTGATTTACCTCATTTCATGGTTTTTTGGATGTCACTTTCTCATAATTGACATAACACGAAAACCATAAGAGGATTAGCCATCCATTTTATAAGCCTATTATAGGCTTATGCATGTTGTTAATACAGCTTAGCTTTAGAACAGCATTTATTTTAACGGTAGGAGGCTGATGTATATATAACTACGGCAGCCATGTGTTGTGACAGTTATCGCCAGCAAGTGAAGGTTTAATGCCTTACATAGAATTCAACAATACAGATGTGTTTATACAAATGCTATTAAAATACGAATCCAGATATCTTTGTGAAATGAATGGCTTTGATGGTAATCTTGGTGAAATAGACATTAATACATGGAATGAGGCCTTTAGGGCCATTACAAATGACCTGGAGAAGTCCTGAAGGCTACCGTCCACGCGCTCTACGTGGAACCCTGAGGAAAAAAACCCGACAGCGGCAAGGCCTTTGAAGGTGACCACCAAGTGGACTCCAGCACACACTTCCTCACGGGCAGCTTCACATCCGCTTTCGCCGACTGGCGGTTCATCACCGCGCCGGCTGACCTGCGTCCGCTCAATGGAGCATCCGCACGGGAACCGGGAACAGCGCTGCACGGAAGTGCGGG
>NC_133771.1:107497681-107598199 GCF_003597395.2 Chelonoidis abingdonii
TGCTACAAGCCTGAACCAAGAACTTTGCCATTACTGTATGAAATTGATTCCATTTAACCAATTTTAGCTCTCATCTCTATCTTTTTCCCTTTACATATAAACCTTTAGATTTTAGATTCTAAAGGATTGGCAACAGCGTGATTTGTGGGTAAGATCTGATGTGTATACCGATCTGGATTCCACCTCGTGAGGGTCACCCTGTCCCCATTACCCGGCCTGCTTGCTCTAACCATGACTATGTGTAACCCATTAGATGAGCGATGTACCCTCACTGCTCCCCTACTATACTTTGACCCCACCCACCGTACACCCCGCATTGGGGACATTACAGACTGTATGCACTATATGCTAACCCATAACCAAATACCAGCGTCCCCCCATACTCTCTTTGTTGCCCCCGATGACTAATGACTGACACATCAAACTCTTTGTATCATCTTTATTTAAATATTTTCTAATAAACACATGATGGTAATCTTCATATAATAGGTTGTATTTATTATGTATCTCTCGCTGCCTCAGCTGCACTCTGCCTATGAATCATCTGTGCTGACTTACTCCACCACTCAAATCTATGAACAGATTCAAACTGCTGCCATTGAAACAATAAACCAAGCAAAACAGCTGGCCAAGCAAACAAGAAAACAGCCGAACATGTTGTGAGGGGAAAAAGACGTCCCCTCAGATCATACACTTCTGAGGGGTAGGATGGGCTGAATTTAGTTCTACACCAGTGACAGATTCAGGGTCTAACAGCTTGTGACTGATCGGCTCCAGCAATGGGATTTATACATTGGATTGAGGAAAGCCTCACAAGAAGACAAAGTTCAGTATTTCTTGGTTTAAACTGTGAACTGAGCTGAAGTCAGGAGGCGCAGTTGGATAAACAGAGAGCCTCTTCAGACCCTGTTTCTAAAGTGGACCAGCCATACCCCCAAAAACCCTTTTGTAGTTTTGAGTATTAATTTTTTTTCAGCTCTTGAAACAAATAAATGGTGTCCTCTTTCAATATTATTGAACAAAACTGAACATGTCCAACATCCAGAGGGGCAAAAACAGGCTGCTCAGCCTGGACACACAAAATGTGTGAGGTAGAGTTGCTTTTGCTGAACATGGTGTGGGGACTAGCTGACCTCTTGAAGTCCCTTCCAGCCCAACATTTCTATGATTCTGTGCCCTGAATCTCTCTGCCTGGCCTATCACTTTGACTCCTTGAGGAGCAGGATCCAAGTCTGCATATTCTGGAGAATTCTGTCTATATATACTTACCCAGGGCCACTCCAAGGGTTTGAAGAACCTGGGTCTGGGAATGATTGCTACCTCTGGAGAAATAATGTATCAATTTAATATTTCCCTGCTGTATTTTTTCAGCTATACCTGCATGTTATGTGACTACAGAGTTTTCAAACAGCTATATCATAACAGTCTGTCGCAAGTGTATTGGGTGTTTCAGTTTGCCAGACCTGTCATAATAAATTAATTACAGGATGTTGCAGAAATGGCTAAGTTCCAGCAGCATCTTGCACAGTTTAATATAGCCCCATTTCCCCATTTCAATGTATTTGTGGTTAGATAAATCCTCAGAAAATTTACAGCTGCTGCAGACTAGTTTATTATACTCCGCCTGTGCAGGAGATATAAGTGTAACAAGAATTTGATGTCTTCTCAGTGCATAGATTTTACTGATATTTCTTTTACCGGTGTGGAAACTTTTTTCCGCTAAAAGTGGCATCTGCAGTTTCCACTGAATATTCACATCTGAGCATTAGACAGGAATTGTAAAACTGGTTGGCCACAGCCGACCATAGTGCAAAGAGTATAGTGACAAAACATAGTCAGGTGGTTGGAGTTTGTTAGATGAAATACAAAGTAGCCATCCACATTTGTCAGAGCAAAATGAAAATGCAGCCTTTTGAACCTGAAGGATTGCAAAGTAACGTATAAACCATAGCCCCTCATTTTGAAAAGTTTTCCAGCCACGTGGAACCCTGCTCACACACTGACCCCCCCCCCCCGCCTCTGATTTCAGTGGAGTTCTACTTGGGCACAGGGGGCTGCCCACACAGAGTAGCTTGCATAATCAGGGGGTCATGTCAGGGATAGAGCTGTGGCACCACAGCGTCAGCAGTTACTGGCAGCACCCCTCTAAGTTATGACAGGTGTCTCTCCAGGCCCTGGTGCAGCCTAGGAGTGGGAGGGTACAAAGCCACCATAGTCCCCTTTCCCCCTGGGCTGAGAGTTCCATGCTGCACCTTTTAGAGGCCCGGCCAGAATCTCCCTCTTTGTTTCTCAGGTTTAGTCTGAAGGACCCCAGTAAATAGCATGAAACTCAGCATACACACCAAAGAAGGATGAAGAGCTTGGTGGGATGATTAAAAGGTCTTAGCTCCTAAAGATTAAAAAAAATGACGGAAGTCACCAAAGCACTGTTATAATGAGCCTTTCCACTCTCTTCTGTTCCTTCTTCTCAAGCTCCAGTTCCTAGTTGCTACATTCTCCTAAATCTGCCCCAGACAGCAGTTTGCTTCTCAAGCTGCTCATTTCCCTCTTTCAAACCTCCTCTCCCTTTTATTCCTTACGCTCAGTAGTTCTGTTCCCAATGCACACATTGATACTTTTAAGCAATACAAACCTTTGAATTGATGCAGTATGTTTTTACAGGCACAGTTGCACATCTATAAATTATTTCCTCCAAAACATTCTGGATAGTTTTAGGACAGAATGCTAAGCAAAAAATATGAAAGACCCGTAAATTAACCTTTCATCTCCTTTAACATTCAGCGAATACTTTCCCCCCCCCCAACTTCCAGACTACTACAACTACTTTTTTTAAGACTGTACCATATGCACTGAAAGTGTGCCCACTTTGTTACTAATGTAACTTTTTCTGGCACTCTCGGTTACCCCTTCAATTGGAGAGAGTATGTATTTTATAAAATGAAAAGTTAGGATAAACTCTACACTGGACTTTAAGTCAATGGTGGAAAACTAGTTAAGCTGTTACATCAGCCCTGTGGAAAACTGAAACAGTTTAGTTGGGGATCCAGTTTTAAAATTATAGCTGCTTAGTTTTAAGCAGTTGGAGGCCGTACACTTTTAAAAATATAATACTACAATTAGGACAGAGCTAATGTCTAACACCCATTGTACTTGGAGACAAAACTTTGAACAGGCACACATGCTAATGCAAAGGTAAGTATGAAACTGAAGTTCATATTAATTTCATAGATGCAAGAAAAGAATCATTTTAAAAAAAACTTGTGTGTTACCAAACAAGTGTTTTTCCTTTAGCCTGTTCCCGCCTTAGATGAAGTATTTCCTATTCACCTTAGTAATTAGAGCAGAAAGATGTGGTAAATGAAGTGCCTCATTATCAAGTTTGCATCCATGGTCGCTGCAGAATGGCTACCATGCCGGCTATTTTTCATAGCTGTCTGCTTTTGCTTGTGTTGGACCATTGTTAACTCTAAATGATACTGACATTCAATTCTTCATCAGACAATTGGGTCCAGCCGGCAGATTTAGTTCACTAGTCAACAGAGACTTTCAATTGTCATGTTCTTCTGTGTTCTCATTAGCCCTTGTTTGACTGTGATCCATTGCCTATTGCCTTTTGAGTTAAGTGATGCTACAAATACACAATTTGTGTTTTATGATGTCCATTCCTTAAAGCATTAAGGCAAAAAACAAATGCAAGCTGATGGTTATGGAGGAATACAAGGAAAAAATGAGTTGTCTCTTCCTTTCCATTTTAATTGTTCATATTTGTGTATTGTTCAACATTTCTTTGCTGAACCGCAAATACACGTTACAGCTGGAGAAATGTACATATCCAGGAAAAAAAACATACCCCAAAACAACAAACCACTATACTATCACTGGCCAGATAGTTATAAACTTTTGTAATGTTTCATCTCTTTATATAGATTTCTACCTGCTTTGTTCCACCAGTGACTGCCATTGTCATTATTCCACTGACACTATTTGCGCCACTAGATCAAGGTTAAATTTGTGTTTCCTGCAGAAACTCCTCATGCGGGTATTTATAATTCTGACATTCTGGGCAGTAGCTTAGTGAACAAGGTCTCAGCTCACTCACATTTTGGAATGTTTCATGTGCAGCTCAAAAAAAAAATAGGGAGGAGAAAATTTTTTTCAGATCATTTGTGCAGTATGCATTCTGGACATCCCCCTCCCCAATTAAAATGTAGTCCTCCTAAATGTCTAGAAAGTTGCCACCAAGTGTGTGAAGTTTACCGTTTTTTTATAACTTTTTATGTGTGTGCTGCATTATTATGAAAAAGGAACCATGCTACACAAGGACACAAAGTTTCATTTCCAAGACTAGTTTACTAAACCATCCCCTTGCTACTACAAATTGACATGCCAAATAGAAAACTTAATCTTCTGTGGTTGTACATATATTTAAAACATAATCTGAATGCCTGAGGGAAAGAAGCATTGCCATTTCTCAGACTTCAACACCACAGAAAAGAAAAATGAGATTTTTTAAATGAAAGTATTACCTACATTTCTAAACACTGGTAAAAACTACAAGTCCTTGTTATTATCTCCTGATATGTATTACTTTAAAAGATTATTATTAATCTTAATCTGAATCTCCTAATTTGGATATTGAAAATGGCTCAGAAGTGTTGTTTTGTTAAATGCAGGTCTTTCTTCTTTCTCATTTCCTCTGAAGTAAATGCAGTTTGCTCTCACACTGCACTGAAGGAATACAAAGCAGTAAAAGAATCTAACCTCCATGAGGCGGAGAGAAAAGGATAATGAAAATAAAGCCAGTGATTCTGTAATAATGAGAATAGTAACAAAACAGTTTTTTAAAGTCTATTTTCAACTCCAAAAATTTTCACATTGGGTCTTTTATTTGATTTCTCTGCTTAACTGTTATTTGGAACTGTGCCTTGGAAGACATGTCTTCTGCCTCTCCTCTCTCAATTTGGAAAGTGTGGCAAAGCAGCTCTGTTCAGTTTCAGAGCAGTGAACATAATTGGAGCCCTAGTTCGCAAGCATGAAAGGAGGCACTGTGCCTTTGATTAGAACTACCATTTCTCTCTGGTGTGTATCTGAAGTGTTATTTTTATCTTCAGCATCCACAATGCCAAATTAACATTTTACTAGGCTTTCCAAAGAAGCACCCAGCTCTTGGCTACTGCTCCGCTTGCCCTGACGTGTAGCCTGATGTCATGCTTTGCCTTTATCTTTAAATGTGACCGATGACATTTTAAAGCCATAAAATGCTGACGTTTTCCTTTCACAAAACGTTAAAACCCACATAGCTCACTGAAGTAGCAACTAGGCTGTATTTCAACAGCAGCTAGACAAGAAGCCAGGCTAAAATATTAAGCAGTTTCATTACACAGGAATAATATGCTTTTATAATATATGGCTAGGGAAACATACACATGGGAGTTCATTATCACCCCAGTGCACACATGTAACTCCCGTTTAGGATAATATGGGATTTGCATATACACATACATTGGGCAAACGGAGCCCTTAACAATGCCCTTGAATAAAGGATTTTTTCCTGGGGAGTTTTACCCAACAGAAACATGTTTACATATTTTTATGCCTTCAAAACATGCGCAGGGATGATACTAGAATATATGGCAACTAGTCCTTTGCATCTGGGTGCATTTCACACATGAGTGCCCAACATGGTTATTCTCACTTCTTTTTTTAATGGAATCAAGTGCCTTGTCTACTAAATAAGGGTTTTCTAATTTTATGTTATTTATTGCCTCAGAAGGGGAGGGGGAAGATTTTCCTAGCAGAGTAAAAATAAACTGGACGCCATCAGTCAGAAAAAAATACCAGTATTAACTGATGGAAAGTATTTCATTTAACGTCAAATGTAAAATGATAGTATTGTAAGAAGTTATTGAAATAATTGATAATGGTTCACAACATAGTGCTATTAATTTCAAAAACAGATAAACTAAACACATAAAGGAAATAAATACTACACACAGCATAAAATAAACTACCCATTTTGATATGAAAAGTTTCTTCAAAATAAAGTAAAATATATTTGGCAATGCTGCTCTGAGTGCAGCAAAAACTGAATTTTACCAAGTTTTAGTGCACATTTATATATTTATAAAAAGCCTTCATTTTAAAAATCAATGTACCAAAAAGATGAATTTTGCAATCCTTACTCATGTTGGTGAGCTTTATTCACAAGTAGTTCCACTGAAGTCAATTTACTTGCATGAGTAGGTGTTCACCAATATAAACAAGGATTGCAAAATCTAGTCCAAAGTGAATAGTCAACAACAGGAGGACATAAAAAGTGTGTATTTTCATGTAGACCTGTGTAAGATTCTTTCAGAGTGCTCACATGCTGAATACAGAATACTGTCTGCCTTTTTGCAAGAAAATCAAAATTGCTAACACAAAACCTTCTATCCTGGTCAAGCTTGTTTCATTTTAGGTCACAGAGTACTAACAACTTTGGACTTCACTCTACCACCTTTGCTCATGCTCAAAAATGGCCTGGATCCAACACCCATTGAAGTCATCAGGAATCTTTCCAACAGTAAAATTCTAGTCAGCATGAGAAAGGTATCAGAATCGGGACTTAGATTATTTCAGAATTCACCTGTAAATGCTGCTCTTGCGAAACATGAAAGTTAAACTTCAGGCTTGAACTGTCCAGGAGCCCAATCCTGTGAAGTGCTGGATACTCAAGTTTTGTTAACCTCAGTAAGAGCTGGAGGTGCCAGGTTCCTTGGAGAATTAGGTTCTATCCCACATGGCATGTCTTGACAGGAGTATGGGGGAATTTTGTGTGTTTGTCTATGTTTAATGTTTTGGTTTTCAGTGTTTTTTATCCTGAAAGTGAGATTATCATTTCAGCATAAATCCCATTCAAATCCATTTTTTGCATATAATATTCTGAATGCACCACCTATATCTGGAGTTAAATGATGACTACACTTCAACTGTTAGGCTCAAAGGCAACATTTGTCTTTCCACTTGCACTTGAGTTTTTCACTGCTCTTTTCTTCTTCAGTTCTAAACCATGTGTTCTAGATTTGTTTTCAACACTGTTAGTGGTAGTTGAAGATGCAAGGGTGTCAAGAGCCATTACATTTGGTGGATTTTCCATTGTTTCATTCTTCAGTATCCTTTTCTTCTTCTTTGTAACTCTATTGAGGAGGGGTAGAGAAGGAGGATAAGAAACATACAGAATTAGCTAAAGTTTAGAGCTATTTCCACCCACAGCTGACATGCTAAAACAATTGTCTGCCTTTCCCCCTTGGGTATAGTGGTGAACCAGCTGTAAGTACTACTGTGCTACTG
This sequence comes from Chelonoidis abingdonii, assembly GCF_003597395.2. Lineage (NCBI taxonomy): Eukaryota > Metazoa > Chordata > Testudines > Testudinidae > Chelonoidis > Chelonoidis abingdonii. Next base: position 107,505,011 of record NC_133771.1, read on the forward strand.
CAGAACCAAAACAGACAAAAGCACTAGATCCAAGTATGATGGTCTCTATTCCAAATCCACTGGTTTACTTTGCAACATATGTTCTAACAACCCTATTTGATGACAGCTCCCTATGATTTTTAAAACTAACTGGACTCTTGGGTAATCAATAAGTTTAATTATTTAAAAAATGTCAAATTACCAACCCCCTGGCCCCCTCCAAAGAGCCATTACAGAATATTTTTCATTCTCCAACTTTGATTTCCACAACATTCCAGTTAAAGAGATATTCATGGCTTACTTATTTATTCACCCACTCTTGGAAAATCATGCAAAGTGGAGTAACACATTTGACCAGTTAAAGTATCTGTACTAGGATGTATTTACAGAAATGCAAGCTGCTTTCATTTTCACTAATGGACTGGGCACTTCACATAAGTACCAAACACCATGAATCAAGCCAATTTCCTTATGTACCATCCCCATCTGCTGCCACCCAATTATGGGTTGGGATGGCCATCTGGAGACCCCCAACTGGAGCAGGAATTTGAGTGCATTATAATGCTGCAACCCTCATCAAGGCAAAGTCATGGACCCTCTGTTCTGGGCAGAAGTTGATGTAACCTTACTTACATAATGACTTAGTTTAGGCTGTAAGCTCCTTGGGTCAGGGTCCACTTCCTTGATCTGTGTTTGCAAAGAGCTCAGCACTATTGGGTCTGGGTCCATGACCAGGACTCCAAGTACTAACACAGTACACATGAATAACTAATAAGCATGGATGACTGAAGTCTAAAGTACATAAAGAGCTTCATGGAGCTGTCCTAGAAGTTGCAAGGCAGAACAATAGTTGATGCTGGTGATACTGCTCTAGTGCAATAAGCTTTCATATGCAAGCCTTTCAAATGGTAGTCTTGCTAAAGAAATGAAGGTTATTCTCCTGTAAACAGAGTTCTTTTGAGATGAACTGTGCACATTGTCATAGCTTTCCTACTCAGATCTGAACCTTAGAGTTCAGAAAATGAGATGCTAGAATGAAACCTCCAAGCTTAATTTCCAGCTTAGATCTGATAGCACTGCCACCAGCCAGGAATTCCAGTGCCTGGCTCACTCTGGTCTCCCCAAAACCTTCCCTGGGGGACCCCAAGACTCAGATGCCCTGAGTCTCACAACAAAGGGAAATAACCCCCTCCCTTTGTCTCCTCGTTACTTCCTCCCTGGATGACCCTGGAAGATCACCCTGTTTCAATTCCTCCCACCAATTCCCTGGTGAGCTGCAGACTCAATCTCCTTGAGCCCCAACTAGGAAAAAATCCAACAAGTTTTAAAAAGAAAGCTTTATATAAAAAGAAAGAAAAAGAACAGATGCTCTCTGTATCAACGGTGACAATATACAGGGTTATGGCTTAAAAGAAAAAATATGAAACAGCCTTATCCAAAAAGAAATACAATTAAAACATTCCAGCACAACTACACACCATGTAAATACAAAAAACAATATAAGCCTATTGCTTCTCTACCTTGTCACTTACAACTTGGAAACGAAGATTAGAAAGCCTGGAGATAGAGTGATCCCCTCAGAGACAGAGAGAACAGAACAGAGACCAAGAACACCACCCAAAAACTTCCCTCCCTTGAGATTTGAAAAATCTTGTTTCCTGATTGGTCCTCTGGTCAGGTGTTTGGTTCCCTTTGTTAACCCTTTACAGGTAAAAGAAACATTAACCCTTAGCTATCTGTTTATAACATCCCTGGGATGTGTTGGCAGTGCAGTTCTGAGCACAGGTGCTGACTTTTGTTTTTGCCAGTGGGTGCTTTCTGCCTTCACTGTGCACCATGTATATGCTCCTGCCACCTACTGTGGCTTGTGGGTGCTGAGCACTGCCTCTCTTTTTTTTTTCAGTGTGTGCTTGAGACCCAGAGCACCCACAGAGTTGGTGCCTATGGCTCCAAGCACGAAATATTTGACAGCAGTGCCTGCTGGAGCATCCTCACTCTCACTGATCCTGAACATTCTGGGCGGGAGGCTATAAAAAAGGGCCAAGGCACTCTGGCCACTACAATTCTTTCCACTACTTCCTCCTCAAGTCCAAGATTACATTAGGACTTGGGGAAAATAGGAAGGTAGGCAGGGACTGTGAAGTCGTAGGGTCCATCTTTAAGATCTCCAGTTCCAGGTGAGTGACCTTCATTTTTTCCTCTTCTTCTAGTGGCCTGTGTACATTCCCCACTCATGGAATAATTTGATATGCAGTTCTGACATGCAAGGAAGGTGGCATGTGGAGTCCTAATTAAATAATGACTGAAGTACCATTGTACCAAAGTGAGCATCTCAATGGGAGGCTAGGTCTACTGCATAATGTTTTGTAAATATGTGTACAGAGTTCCACGTAGCATATCTTCACACTCCTGCAATTAAGAGGTGAAGCTGAAGCCACTGTGACCAACCGTTCATGAAACGGAATGACATCTTCTAATGGGGAAGATGCTGAAGCAACTTCTACGTTTTCATCAAGAGAGGTTTCATCAGCAGGCTCCAGATGTGTGTCCTGGAATTCAATGGGTCCCATTAGTTCTTCCTCTGAAAGTGTTTCTGGGACTACTGATGGGAAGTGGTCCCTATAGACCAGTGATGCAGATTGATATGGGAGCAGCAGATTCAATGTTTGAAGCTTCCCCTTACTTCTAGGAGGGGACTGCTCCCTGTAAGGACAAGTGTGTTCACCGTCCTCCTAACACCTAGGTGAGGACTAGTAAGTTCATCTGGCACAAGGAGGGAACTGTCAGTCCTGCCAATATTTTGCTTCGGGTTCTCTATCATAGTACCCACTGGGGTAAGAGCATGGTCTGTATCTATGTGAACTGTTAGAGCATGTATGTAGCATTTGTCCTGATATGATTTCTTGTGAACAGAAATGGTAATTTAACCTGTCTGTCACAATCTAATTTAATGTTAGATTGAGGATCTGATCTCTGGTGATGGCACTGAGGACTCAGAACCAAGATCCAGAACTGATATGGTTGTTGCATTAGGGGCATGACACTTCTATAGGCATTTGCACTGTGCCATGACCTTAACTTTTTGCCTAGGGTGTCTTCATAACTGACCTAAGGATCCCAGAGGGACTGGCAATGGTGCTTGGCCCTGCTAACAGGTGCCGTATCTCGCACCATAATCTTATCTGGAACAGAGGTGCTGGATGTGAAGGAGTGCTCCCACTAGGACTGACTCTGCTAACACATATAGGGTTCCATGTGTGTCTTGAACTGGGATCTGATGGCTTCGGATCCTTTGGTACTGAAGATTTTGCTTTCACTCAAGAAGCAGAGAAAAGACGGTTACTCACCTTTGTAACTGTTGTTCTTCGAGATGTGTTGCTCATATTAATTCAAATTAGGTGTGCGCGCGCCGCGTGCAGGTTCGTCGGAAGATTTTTACCCTAGCAACACTTGGCGGGTCTGCTGGGTCGCTCCCTGGAGTGGCACCGTTATGGCGCCAGATATATACCCCTGCCGACCCAACAGCCCTTCAGTTCCTTCTTGCCAGCTACTCCAATAGAGGGGAAGGAGGGCGGGTTTGGAATGGATATGAGCAATACATCTCGAGGAACAACAGTTACCAAGGTGAGTAACCGTCTTTTCTTCTTTGAGTGCTTGCTCATATCCATTCCAATTAGATGATTCCTAAGCCTTACTTAGGCGGTGGGGTCGGAGTGAGATGTTGCAGAATGCAAAACTGCTGAGCCAAATGCTGCATCATCTCTGGACTGTTGAACCAATGCGTAATGTAAGGCAAAGGTGTGAATCGATGACCAGACAGCTGCCCGACATATTTCCTGGATGGGAACATGGGCCAGAAAGGCGGCAGATGAAGCTTGAGCCCGAGTAGAATGGGCAGTGAGGTGGCTAGCCGGAACGTGAGCCAAATCATAGCATGTACGGATGTAGGATGTTACCCAAGATGAAATTCGTTGGGATGAGACCGGTAGGCCTTTCATTCAGTCTGCCACAGCTACAAAGAGCTGAGGTGACCTTCGGAAGGGTTTTGTTCTCTCGATATAAAAGGCGAGAGCCCTGCGAACGTCTAGGGTGTGCAGCTGTTGTTCCCGACGCGATGGGTATGGCTTCGGGAAAAAGACTGGGAGGAAGATGTCTTGATTGACATGAAAGGCGGACACCACCTTAGGGAGGAAAGAGGGGTGTGGTCACAGCTGTACCTTGTCCTTATGGAATACCGTATACAGAGGGTCCGCTATCAAGGCCCGAAGCTCAGATATTCGTGTTGCCAAAGTAATAGCGACGAGGAAGGCTGTCTTCCAGGAAAGGTACAGCAGCGAGCGGGTGGCCAGTGGTTTGAAAGGAGCACCCATAAGCTTGGCTAGCACCAGGTTGAAATCCCAGGTAGGGGTCGGGCGTCTGACTTGAGGGTACAAATGTTCCAATCCCTTGAGGAACCTTGAAACTATGGGGTGAGAAAAGATTGATCGGCCTTTTCCCCCTGGGTGGAAGGCGGAGATGGCTGCCAGATGCACCTTTATGGAAGAGACTGCTAGGCCCTGTTCTTTCAGGGACCAGAGGTAGTCCAGGACAGTAGGAATGGACACCTGCCTGGGGACTGAGTTACGCTGAGCGCACCAGCAGAAGAAATGCTTCCACTTGGCCAAATATGTCATCCTAGTGGAAGGCTTCCTACTGCCCAAGAGCACCTGTTGGACCGAGGCAGAGCAATGCAACTCAGACTGGCTCAACCACGCAGCAACCATGCTGTGAGATGGAGACTGCAGGTCTGGATGGTGAAGCCTGCCAAAGTCCTGTGTTATGAGATCCTGCTAGAGTGGCAGGGGAATCGGGTCTGCCACTGAGAGGTTGAACAACATGGTGTACCAGTGCTGCCTCGGCCACGCTGGAGCAATCAGGATCAGGTGGGCGCTGACCCTGCGGAGCTTGAGTAGGACTCTGTGGACGAGTGGAAATGGTGGGAAGGCATAGAGTAGGTGCTTCTTCCACAGGATCAGGAATGCATCTGAGAGGGAGCCTGGGGAGCGTCCCTGGGAGGAGCAGAACACCTGGTATTTCTTGTTCTCTCGGGAGGCAAAGAGGTCTATGTGGGGAAACCCCCACTTCCGGGAAACAGAATGGATGACATCTGGATGAACTGACCACTCGTGAGACAGGAAGGATCTGCTGAGGTGATCCGACAGAGTGTTCTGGACTCCTGGGAGAAAAGACGCTACCAAATCGATCAAGTGGGCTATGCAAAAGTCCCAGAGGTGGAAGGCTTCTTGACAAAGAAGGGAGGAGCATGCTCCGCCCTGCTTGTTTATGTAAAACATGGCCGTTGTGTTGTCCGTGAACACTTGATACACAACGGCCTTGGAGATGGTCTCGAAACACCTGGCATGCTAGATGGACTGCTCTCAGCTCCCGCACATTGATGTGTAAGGCCAACTCGAGGCGACCAGAGGCCTTGAGTGCGAAGGCCCTCGAGGTGGGCACTCCAACCCAGAGATGACGCATCCGTGGTTAGGGCCATCGAGGGTTGTGGTGGGTGGAATGGCATCCCTGCACAGACTAGAGTGGGGTTTAGCCACCAGGTTAGGGAGCCCAGAACCTTCCGAGGAATAGTGAGCACCGAGTCCAGGCTGTCTCTATGTGGTTGGTATATTGAAGCAAGCCAGGTTTGAAAGGGACGGAGGCGTAGCCTCGCGTGCTAGGTCACGAAGGTGCAGGAGGCCATGTGACCTACTAGGCTGAGGCAGGTGAGCACCAATGTTGTCGGGAAGGTTTGAAGACCTCGAATAATTGAAGCCACTGCTTGAAAACGCGACTGCGGGAGGCAGGCTCTAGCCAGATTGGAGTCCAGAACCACTCTGATGAAGTCTATTCTCTGCATGGGTGTCAGAGTAGACTTCTCTGTGTTGATCATCAGGCCTAGGCTCCCGAAGAGGTCTTTGACGATGAGCAGGTGCTGCGACACTTGTAACTGAGAAGTCCCTCGAATGAGCCAAACATCAAGATACGGGTAGACATGTACCAGACGACGCCAGAGAGAGGCGGCGACTACAACCATGCATTTTGTGAACACACGCGGAGCCATAGAAAGGTCAAACAGAAGTACAATAAACTGAATGTTGATGGTTGACCACAAAATGAAGGTACCGTCTGTGTGGTGGGTGCGATGTGGAAAGACGCGTCCTTCATATCAAGGGAGACATATCAGTCTCCCGGATCCAGGGATGGCATAATGGTCCCCAGGGTTACCATACGGAACTTCAGCTTTATCATGAACTTGTTGAGTTCTCGCAGGTCTAGGATCAGTCATAGACCTCCCTTTGCCTTGGGATTAGGAAGTAGTGGGAATAAAATCCCTTGCCCCTCATGTCTTTTGGCCCCTCCTCTATGGCTCCCATGGCTAGGAACAACTGGACCTCTTGTAAGAGGAACTGCTCCTGAGAGGCATCTCTGAAGACGGACGGGGAGGGAGGGTGGGAAGGCGGGACTGAAACAAACTGGAGGTGGTATCCCACTTCCACCGTGCGCAGGACCCAACGATCTGAAGTGAGCTGGGACCAGGCGGGGAGGAATTGGGAGAGGCAGTTGAAAAAGGAAGGAGAAGGATCCGGTAGAGCAACTGGTGGGCCGCCCTCAGGCATCCCATCAAAAGTTCTGCTTGGGCCCCACTGGTGGTTTAGGGGGCACGTGATTTTGAGCTCCTTGAGGGCCAGACTGCCTCCGACGATTCCCTTTACCACACCTTCTGCTAAAGTCCTGACACGGCCTAGGTGGGGTGTAAGGGCACTGTGGCTGGGGCCGGAAGGTCCTGCGTTGGGTCACTGGTGTGTGCATACCCAGCGAGCGCATTATAACGCAATTGTCCTTCAGACTTTGCAATCTGGGATCAGTCTTATCTGAGAACAGGCCCTGGCCTTCGAAGGGCAAATCCTGAATAGTTTGTTGTACTTCAGGGCAAAGGCCTGATACCTGGAGTCAGGAGACACGCCTCATCGTCACTCCTGACATCAGAGTTCTGGCTGCAGAGTCCGCTGCATCCAGAGAGGCTTGGAGAGAGGTTCTTGCTACCTTTTTACCCTCCTCAAGTAGGGCCATAAATTCTTGACGGGACTCCTGGGGAAGAAGATCCGTAAACTTCCCCAAGAACACCCACGTGTTAAAGTTATATCTACTTAGGAGGGCTCGTTGGTTTGCCACCCTAAGTTGGAGGCCCCTGGCCAAGTATATTTTGCGGCCTACGAGGTCCATGCGCCTAGCCTCCTTTGCCTTAGGAGACCATAGGGCTTGCTGTCCATGACGCTCCCTTTCGTTCACCGATTGCACCACTAAAGAGCAAGGAGGTGGGTGAATGTAGAGATATTCATACCCCTTTGAGGGGACCATATATTTTCTCTCTACTCCCTTTGCTGTAGGTGGAATCGAGGCTGGGGATTGCCAAATGGTGTCCGCATTAGCCTGTATGGTGCGGATAAACAGAAGGGCCACTCTAGTAGGTGCATCAGCTGATAGGATGTCCACGACAGGGTCCTCTATTTCAGGGACCTCCTCCACCTGTAAGTTCATATTCTGAGCCACTTGTCTCAAAAGGTCTTGATGGGCCCTGAGATCAATTGGTGGAGAGCTTGAGGAGGATGTTCCCACCACCGCCTCATCAGGTGAGGAGGAGGAGGAGAGGTCCGGGACCAGGGGGTCCTGTGGAGGCTCCTGTACTTGAGGAGCGTCATCTGCGTCAGGTGGAACCTGGGTGTCTGCAGATGGTATCGGAGCCTCATCAGTGCCCTTGGGAGAGGGGGCGGGGGCGGCTTACTGTCGTCTCTGGTACCCAGTGTTCTGACGGGGCCAACCATGGAGCCACTGATGGAGCACTTTGGGCTTGCTGGTATGCCCATGGTGTCCAGAAGGACCAGTGATGAGGTCCTTGCTTGTGGCTCTGGGTCTCTGGAAATATATGGCTGGGGATGTCAGAGTCACGCTCCTAAGGATAGGATGCGCTACCACGCTGCGATGACACTGATGTGTGTCTTGATGGCCACGGTGGTGCCGATAGGCCCTGGGAGGGCACCACTGATCTGGATGCTCGATCCCGAGGCGGTACTGGGGAGTGGTACCGGGAGCTATAACGGTACCCCGAGCGAGACCGGGACCTTCTACCGTAGCGGTGCTGGGAGGTCGACCGGGATCTCGAGTCCCTTCGTCTGGAGCGACTGCAGGGATACACGGTGCCGAGAGCAGTGTCGTGAGTCAGATTGGTACCGGGAGTATCTGGCCAGCGAACGAGATGTCGAACGGTGCCGCGAGTGCGACCGGTACCACGATGGAGAGCGGACCCGGGACTGCGAGCAGCACCGGGAGCAGGAATGGCGTGATCGAGAGCATCTGTGCGACTGTGATCTTGAACAACATCTCTCTGTTGGACCAACAGAAGGTGGCCTTACTAGGGCCGGTTTCCTGATGGATTGTATGACCCGCATCGGCGGTGCTAGGGGTTGAGGCCGTGTCGGCTCCGTCATTGTGATGAGCTCCCTTGCTGTGGAGAAGGTCTCCGGTGTAGAAGGGAGGGCAAGCTCAACCACAGCATGAGCTGGGGAGCTGTCAGGCACCGGACTCATCTGCCCTTGTGGGACTGGAATCAACGGTGTCACGCTCGGTGGCCGCAGTCGGCAGTGCCACAGTCGACGGTGCTGTGGCAGATGATGGTGCCGGACGAACCGTCTTCGAAGAGCGCTCCTTCTGTGAAGCTGAAGCAGCTGGAGTGCTATGTTGCTTCCTGGGTCTCAGGGACAGGGAGCGGTGCTGAGCAGATGTCGGTGCCAGGGCTCCTTCTCGGTACCGGAGCAGTCCGGGGCCGAAGGGGCACTCCTTACAGAAGCAGTCTGTTGGGTGCTCGGTACCGACGCTGCAGGACTAAGTGCTGTCTCCATGAGGAGCTGTTTCAGTCGAAAGTCCCGCTCCCTCTTTGTCCTTGGTTTAAACGACTTGCAGATGCGGCACTTATCAGTAAGGTGGGATTCCCCTAGGCACTTGAGGCAGGAGTCGTGGGGAATCCCCTATTGGCATCGGCTTTTGACACGCCGAGCACGGTTTGAATCCTGGTGCCTTGGCCATGGGCCCGTACCGGGGTGGAGGAAAGGGGTTAATCCCCGATCCCCCCTTAAACTATATACACTAACTATAAATACAATAACTAACTATAACTACAAGAACTCAAACTATACACACAATAAACAGCAAAGAACTACGAGTAGCTAGGGATGTGGAGATCAGCAAAGCCGTGCTCCACAGTTCCAACGACCGTCACGGGCGGTAAGAAGGAACTGAAGGGCCGTTGGGTCAGCAGGAGTATATATCTGGCGCCATAACAGCGCCACTCCAGGGGGCGACCCAGTTGACCCACCGAGTGTTGCTAGGGTAAAAATCTTCTGACAAATGTGCACGCGGAGCGCGCACCCCTAATTGGAATCAATATGAGCAAGCACTCGAAGAAGAACGGTACCTTCAGCAGCACCTTGAGCTTTTTATTGCCTGAGGGAATAGGGGCTGACACGGGCCTCTATGCACTCACAGAGGTGGGTAGGGTTTGGCTGCTAGTGCCTCCAGAAGTACTAAGGCTTGGTGCTGGCTCTGACACTCTTTGTGAGCTCTTGGGATGAAGGTGCTGCAGACTGTGCACCATGCAGGAGAGCATTCCTTCCCCCAAGCAAGCCAGACACTTGGTATGCGCATCCAAAGTGGAAATACAGCACGACAAAAGGCACAACTCCTAAATCTCTTCCACTTCAGATCTGCCACAGATACCTGAACTGAGGTGCTGGAACTAATAAAAACTAAAAAAAGAAATACTTTTAAGAAAGAAAACAAATAAGCTAAAATTTCTAACATTAATTCTAACTAAAAAAAATCTAACTAAGGCACTGAGTCCTCAAAGAGGACGGATCAATCTGGAGAGGTTCTTTGTCTTTCTGCTGCTGCGTTTGGAAGGAACTGAAGTGGCTGGAATGCCATGACTCCTTTTTATACCCTCCTGCTCAGAATATTCAGGAACAACAAAGACAGGGGAGGAGGGGGCATGAGCATGCTCTGGAGGAAACTGTTCTGAAATGGTCCACTCTCAGGAGCTGCACTCCAGCACATCCTATGAGTAGGAACGTGCACGGGCTAGCCGAAGAACAATTGGAAATGCATGAACGACATTATCCTTCCATGCTGTCTCAATAAGGTAGTCACTGCTGTCTTAAGAGATCATGAATCTTGGCATCCAGTCCACATTATGTATTTTCAAGGATTCTGACCCACAGATCAATCTCCTGAATCCTGCCTGTGTTTTTATCTCTTATGACTGAACTCTTGTCTAAGACGTGAATTTTTTTGTGGAATAACTTCTCAATCTCTTTCTTTGCAGCTATATTTACATGCACAACTGGCTGCTTTCCTGTTTCTTTCAAGATGGCACAGGAGAAGAAGAATGTTGTTTTAGGCTCAAAAGCAGCTCTCCCCATGATGTTAGAAAAGGCAAAACATCAGGAAGAAAACTACAGGTTTAAAAAACCCTAATGTGTCCCTGAGAAAGGAGCATTGTACGAAACTTGCCTGCCCATCTTTTCATTTAATCCCCTTCACTTCTAAATTAGTTCCTTCCTGTCAAGGTGCAGCAGCAGACTTTGAGCTGGAGTGTCTCTCTCTCTCCTATTATCAGGTTCAAATGGCCTCAGCATCCTCAAAGCCTGAGAACTAACACTCTCTGCAGCACTACTGCCTGCCCAAACAGGACAGTAATGACATAGAATCATAGAACTGGAAGTGACCTTGAGAGGTCATCTAGTCCTGTCCCCTGCACTCAAGGCAGGACTAAGTATTATCTAGACCATCCTTGACAAGTGTTTGGTCCAACCTCCTCTTAAAAATCCCTAATGATGGAGATTCCACAACCTCCCTAGGCAATTTATTCCAGTGCTTAACCACATTGACAGTTAGGAAGATTTTCCTAATGTCCAACCTGAACTGCCCTTGCTGCAATTTAAGCCTGTTACTTCTTGTCCTATCCTCAGAGGTTAAGAACAACAATTTTTCTCCCTCCTCCTTGTAACAACCTTTTATGTACTTGAAAACTGTTATGTTCCCTCTCAGCCTTCTCTTCTCCAAACTAAACAAACCCAATTTTTTCAATCTTCCCTCACAGGACATGTTTTCTAGACCTTTAATCATCTTTGTTGCTCTTCTCTGGACTTTCTCCAGTTTGTCCACATCTTTCCTGAAATGTGGTGCTTGGAACTGGACACAATACTCCAGCTGAGGCCCAATCAGCACAGAGTAGAGTGGAAGAATTACTTCTCGTGTCTTGCTTACAATACTTCTGCTAACACATCCCAGAATGATGTTTGCTTTTTTTGGAACAGTGTTACACTGTTGACTCATATTTAGCTTGTGATCCAATATGACCCCTAGATCCCTTTCTGAAGTACTCCTTCCTAGGCAGTCATTTTCCATTTTGTATGTGTGCAACTGATTGTTCCTTCCTAAGTGGAGTACTCTGCATCTGTCCTTATTGAATTTCATCCTATTTACTTCAGACAATTTCTCCAGTTTGTCCAGATCATTCTGAAATTTAATCCTATCCTCCAAAGCACTTACAACCCTTCCCAGCTTGGTATAGTCTGCAAACTTTATAAGTGTACTGTCTCTGTCATTATCTAAATCATTGATGAAGATATTGAACAGAACCGGATCCAGAACTGATCCCTGTGGGATCCCACTTGTTTCGTCCTTCCAGCATGACTGTGAACCAATGATGATTACTTTCTGGGAACAATTTTCCAACCAGTTATGCACCCACCTTATTACAGCTCCATCTAGGTTGTATTTCCCTAGTTGTTTATGAGAAGGTCATGCAAGACAGTATCAAAAGCCTTACTAAAGTCAAGATATATCACATCTTCTGCTTTCCTGCTATCCACAAGGCTTGTTACTCTATCAGAAAAAGCTATCAGGTTGATTCGACATGATTTGTTCTTGACAAATTCAAACTGACTGTTATTTATCCTCTTATTATCACTTAGTTGTTTGCAAATTGATTTCTTAATTATCTGCTCCATTATCTTTCTGGGTACAGAAGTTAAGCTGACAGGTCTGTATTTCCCTGGGCTGTCCTTATTTCCTTTTTATAGATGGGCACTATATTTTCCCTTTTCCAGTCTTCTGGAATGTCTCCTATCTTCCATGCCTTTTCAAAGATAATTGCTAATGGCTCAGATATCTTCTTAATCAGCTCCTTGAGTATTCTAGGATGCATTTCATCAAGCCCTGGTGATTTGAAGACATCTAACTTGTCTAAGTAATTTTTGACTTGTTCTTTCCCTATTTGAGTTTCTGATCCTACCTCATTTTCACTGGCATTCACTATGTTAGACGTTCAATCACCACCAACATTCATGGTGAAAACAGAAACAAAGAAGACATTAAGCACCTTTGCCATTTCCACATTTTCTGTTATTGTCTTTCCCCTCCTCTTGAGTAGCATGCCCTTCACTCCCTCTCATGTTTGGAGTGGCATCTCTGTGACACTCCTACTCCCTGCTGCACAGGAAAGAGACTGCTAGAATTTAAATTCTGATGACTCAGGCATCCAACCTCTTTCTGAACTTCAGTTGAACAGCTTCTTAGGCTCTTTATTTCCCTTATATGATCTAGCATCTGAATCAGATTGCTAAGGTGACCCACCCTCATGATGTGTTTATTTCTCATTTAAATGAACATTTTATACCTAGTAATGCCCCCCAAACCCTGAATTAGATCATATTCTTTGTGAATTCCTATTTTATAAATCCCTGGTCCTACACTACTTTGAAGAACTAAAAAAACAAACAAACCACCTTCGCTGAAGTTTTAATTATCCAGTCCTGTGGTCCGAGTCCTCTCTTTAAAAAAATGTATCAAGTTTGTGTGTGCTCCTACTAAACCATGCATTTTCTTCTTGAACACAATCCTGTTAATACAATTATGCTCAAAATGCAACCTCGTATTGTGTCACGGTGCAGTTTTACAGCCCTTTTCTTATGGCACACGAGCATTAAGCAAACTTTCCCTTCACCATTTCTTTCTAAATCTAGACACAAAGCTAGAGCCCTAGCAATGAGGGTTTTGAGACGTTGTTAAAATTAGAGATATAAAACCATCTCTAACACTCAAGGATAGGTTATTATATGATCAGCTCTCTCTTTCTGTAGAAGGTTTGCATTTATGTATCGGCTAACAAAGTTAATGAGAAGGAATATAAGTATTTTCTAGGTATTCTTCAAAAATAAATGAATGCAAATATTTCAAATAATGGTTAGGATAACATGAAGATGACATGGAAAAACAAGTATTTAAGATCCACATGGATGATCTTGTGCAAAATGTTTAGATCTTATTTATTTGAAAGTTTCACGCATTGTATAGCTACACACACACACACACACAATACAAATGTAATAATGAAAGATGCTGGCTTATTTGTCTTCCTTACATGTGACAAACTAATTCAATTTACATTAATTAATTCTTAGAAGGTGCAAAAAGTAGTTGGCAGCTCATAACAATATGGGTTAATCAAAAGAACTGAGGGATGTTTCATGGCAATCCTGCACCTCTAGATTACAGCTCATTTCCTTTACACTATACTCCTTACAGTATCTCTGTAACATACCTATGCAAAAAAGTACAACAAACCATTATTTCCTTTTCACTTTATTTTTCTTAAACACTTCTCTAGACCAATTATCCTAAATTTAACTTCTTTTTTTGCTGTCTCGCTTAAAAGAACAAAACAACCTCTCCTTCGCCCCCCCCGGACAATATCTCAGTTTCCTAAGAGCAGTTGTAGAAATAACACTGCAAATTGCTTTGAATGATTTGTTGCTTACTGTGTCACAGGTGAGTCTATATCTGTGTCATGCTCTGAGATAAATTTCAGGTCCCCTGACTTGGTGATGACTGCTGACATCTGCAAAAGAAAACAAGCAGGAAGGTAGAAAGAAGAAAGACAATGGGGCTAACACATGTACATTGAAAAGCCACCAGCTTCCTGAATAAGGAGAGAATATACCCAGTCTGAAAAAAGAATGTCTATCAGCCATGAAGTGTTCACTCCTATGTGGTTAAAAACAAGGAAACAGCCCCCTAGTTTAAAAACTCCTTGCAAACAAAGACAGTTTTCAGGTGTGTGGCAAAAACAATGGGTTATGATTCTTTGCTTGAATGAATCTTAAAATGCACATAGTCTGTAAGGGATTAAATTTATTTCAGCTATTGAATTAGTAACTAAAGAATGCTGAGGAGTCATCCCATCATAGCCGTAACTAGTGCAAAAGCTGCCTGCTTCACTTCATAGGGGTTTTGTTAACCGAGCCTTGCAGATTTTGTTCAAAGTGGTTCAAATCTCTTCCGGTTTGTTTGGAGGTTAGGGTTCGGACAGACTCAAAACTCAAAGCGAATCCATGCAAAATTCTCTAGTTTTCTATGAAATCAGTGAGTGCCAGCCCAGTTTGCACTTCACATCCATAAACCTCCTGTACTCTAATAGGACTGGGACACTCCTTTACCACAAGAACTCCTCTTAGGAGTGGGCAGGAATGGCTCAATGTGGCTTGCAACTTCCTCCACCTAAGGTCTGAAGTCTTCCACGGCAGAAGACCCTACTGCCTGCTCTTCCTCCTGGAGTCTTCACAGGTCTCTAGTGGCCACTCTTTACTGTTGAATTTTCATGAAGGAGAGAAGAGGGCACAACTAAAAAGCCTGCTGCTTCACTCTTTCTCCCCAAATCTTACTCAGAAAAGGTGTCCTGGTATGCAACACATGCATCTCACCATACAGCACTTACTTCGACAACTGAAGTACTATACCACAGCTCAGGCAGATGTACACATGCTAGTTCTGATCAAGCTCATGTGCGAAAAACAGCAGCATGGTCATGGGCAGCAGCTTAGGCTAGCCACCTGAGTATGTACCGAGGATTTCAGATGGTACTTGAGCAGCTAGTTTGAGCCACTACAGCCACACTGCTATTTTTAGCATGCTAGCTCAAACAGAGCTAGCACGTGTACATCCACTGAGCTCTGAATTACCACGTTCAGCTGCAGTATAGATGTACACTTAGGGTATTTCCACATGACAATCACAGGTGTCACTGCAGCTTGAGTAGGAATACCCTCACTAGCTTGAATCTAGCAGTGATGATGCACTGGCACAGGCTAGCAATGTGAATACATACCCAGGGTTCCAGACGGGGTTGTACACAGTGAAGCTAGTGTGGGTATGTTTACCTCAGCTGCAGTTGCATCTCTGTTTGCAGTTAGACACATTAAGGCCTAAGAAGCTCCACAGTGGCTTACATGGTTAGCTAAAAAAAACATGCAAAGGAGTTTGGGGAATCTTTTGTTCCATGCGTAACATCACAATGGTGGCAACAGGAAGCTTTCTTGTCTCTCTGCTGCAGGTTGACAGGGCTCTACACCCTAGAAAAATCTTTCTGGGATGAGATGGGTGTGCAGAAAGACAACAGGCCTAACAGGCGAATCTCTGAAAATTGGATAGTGCCCTCCATGGAGATTTTCAGACACTGGAGCCTGAAGGAGGGAGAGAGGTTAAATTGAAAACATGATATTTTCTAAAGCTAAGAAGTTTTTCCAGGTACATTATGAGAAGCGTGGACTTAAAGTGAACTCATCCAATAAAACTTGGACCAAGCTTATGATTTTTTAACAAAACTAAGTTACGTTTTGAGTTCAAAATGAAACTAAGTAAATCCCATTCCATTGGGTTTTATTTTGGACATTTCAAATAACTCTAGTACTTAAATTCACCCACCATAACCAATGATTTACACAAGAGATGGACTTATCCAACTACTCTTATCTGCTCGTAAATCACACATTTCACTCTCAACCCTCATCTCTCCAGGAAATAGCCAGGTGCCATTTTCTCTGACATTACTCTCTTTGAAATCCTCTCTCTAGAACCACTAATAGTATGAAGAGGGAAAAGGCCCTTCAGATCCTCCCGAGTGGCTGACACAGTGATGTAACTACTGGAAACAGCACTCTCAAAGTCAGCAAGCACCTTCTGGGAGAGATGTCAAGAAAGCAAGGACAACTTCTGATAGCCTGCCAACTGGTGATTAGCGTTTGTATGGGCTAATAGGTGAGGTATATCATGGCCATGCCATCTCTAATTTAAATACATAAGAGAAAACAAATATTGCCTTCAAGGCAATATGATCTTATTATAAAGTACAACTTAGGCTAGCTTCACTATTATAAAATGAAATAACAACAACAACAACGCTTTACTCTTCAATAATTTCATAGCATTTAAGGCAAGAGGAAAACATTATATCACCCAGTCTGACCTATTGTATATCACAGGCCCTTACATGTCACCCTGTAGTGAGCTCAATTACTAGTGTTCGGCTAAAGCATATCCTCTAGAAAAGGGATTCAGTCTTGATTTCAAGACATTAAGAAATGGAGAATCCACCTTCCCTTGGTAATTTGTTCCAATGGTTAATCACCCTCAGTATTAAAAATCTGTGCCTTATTTCTAATTTGAATTTGTCTGGCTTCTGCTCACCATTGGCTCTTGTTATGCCTTTCTCTACTAAATTAAGAGCCCTTTTGTAGTTAATATTTTCTCCCCTTACTGGTACTTATTCAATGTAGCCAAGTAACTTCTCAATCTGCTTTCTGATAAGCTAAGCAGATTGAGCTCCTTTAAGTCTCTAACTGTGAGGTATTTTCTCCAGCCCTTGAATCTTCTTTGTGTCTCTTTTCTGCACCCCTCGCCAATTTTTCAAAATCTTTTTAAAATGTGGATACGAGAGCTGGATACAATAGTCTAGTATCAGTCTCACTACTGCCATATACAGGGTTAAAATCACCTCCATACTCCTACTCTCTTGCTTATACATTCAAGGATCACACTAGCCCTTTTTGTCCCAGCATCACACTGGAAACTCATGTCGAGTTGTTTGTCTTTTATGACTCCTAGATCCTATTCAGAGTCACTGTTTTCCAAGATACAATTCCCCACTCTATAGATCTGGCCTGCAGTCCTTGTTCCTAGATGTGTAACTGCATGTGGCTGCATTAAAATACAGGTAACTCTATGACTGTGCTGTCCTCACCATTATTTACCATTCTGCCAGTCTTTGTGTCATCCACAAGTTTTATCAGCAGGGATAATAAAGCTTTCCATCAATGATCTTGAAGTCCTACACAAACATTAATGAATTAAGCCTCACAACTCCCCAGTCAAGTATTATCATCCGTATTCTGAAGCTGGGGAAACTGAGGCACAGATCTTAAATGACTGGTCTCACAGAAAGTCTGTGGCACATCTCTGGGTCCCAGTCCTGGACTTTAATCAAACTACTAGATCATGCTTCCTATAACATTAATTAAAGTAGAGCAAACAAAGTAAACAGACAGGTAAGCTCCTACTTCTACGGCTTGATTCTGCTCCCTCCATGTCAATGAGACTTTTACTACCAACTTAAACGGGAGCAGTATCAAGCCCCTAATGGCCAAGGAATTAATGTATGCACACTGCTAACAAGAGCCATGTTCAGACATGAGCTCTCATCACACATGATGACCAGTGGAGACAAGATCACAGTGTTAGAAAATACCATACCATAGTATGACAGAAAAAAACCCTCTCTGTTAAATTCACACGTAAATCTACATTAACATAATATAAAATTTCGGACTGTATACAAAAGAAGGAAACATACTGTCACTGTCTGATAACGATATACAATGGAGTGCAACTATGAGTGATTACTACATTTTTCAATGTTCACACCCTCCTGCTGTTTATTTTTTCCTTTTTACACTCCCTTTTCTTGTAGTCAGAATTGGACCAGGTCATTCTCTTGGAGTTTCTCACATGAAAGAAGTTAAGGCTTTTCATCTTCCATATTTTCAAAAAAGGAAAATAAAGACAACAATCTTTAATAACAGAATCTCTCTCCTAACTCTGTTAATACTGCAATCAAACATCTCACTTTACAAGACAGGAGAACCTGACTAAACTACACTGCAGCAAAACGTGAACCTAGTCCAAAAACTGACTGTTGAGTTTTTCAAAATGAAACAGCCAAATGAGATTCTGCCAAAGTCACGACTCGTGCAGGTAATATCTAGTCCTCCAGGAGACACGGGGCAACACCCCCATCACCTCCTGGTGGCTTCCTGAAATACTTTATAAATATATATTAATTCTAATTAGCCTGCAATGCTGATGTCTCTTCCCCAAACTCAAAACTCTCTAGGATAAAACTTCACCAATTTACAATGGGCCTTTCCCCTGAGTGTTGACCAGTGACATTCTATCATACTTCTGTCTGATACAGTATTCTTCATATTTTTAAAAATCACATTTTTGTTAAACTTAAAAGCTGAGTAATCTGCAAGTTGGTCTTCCTGTTGTTCCTGGGGAATTAAAAGGGTTCTGTGCTGGTGAGGACTAACTGATGGTACAAAGAAAACAGATAAATCCTGTGATAGTAAGGATTATAATTATGGGATATGCAAATACACTCAGATACTCCCACTTGCCAGTGGAGTGATCCTGGATTTGTTTAGTGTTTACAGAATCACAGAAATTCTAAATGGAGTGTAACACTAGAGCAGTTCCTATTTTAGAAAGGAAGTTATTGGCCATGTAGAGGAAGCACATAATGAAAACTTGTGTAAGGAATAAGCTGTTTTTTATTCTTCTTATAGAAACAAGGGGGAAAGCATCAATAATCAATTAAAGCCTATTCCTTATCATGGACAATTCCAATAAGGTACTTATAAATTTTCTTCCAGAAATAATACGAACAGTATTAAGGTTGTAAAGTCAAGTACTCAAAGGTTAGGAAATGCTAGAATGAAGGCCTTAATTCCACCCCCTTGTGCAAATGCATTCGAGTATTTTTCATTACATGCTCATGCACCATTTT
Source organism: Chelonoidis abingdonii (assembly GCF_003597395.2). Classification (NCBI taxonomy): domain Eukaryota; kingdom Metazoa; phylum Chordata; order Testudines; family Testudinidae; genus Chelonoidis; species Chelonoidis abingdonii. The sequence goes on from NC_133771.1 coordinate 107,523,981, forward strand.
TTCCAACAGGACTCCTGCCTCATTCAGTGCACAGGCTGGACAGTGCTCACTTAATAAGCAGCTATTCAACATTTTGCTTTATCTTCATTGTTCAGTATGTGGCCTTAGGCCTTATTTACTGCATATTATTCAAAGCCTGTTATGAAGTCAGAACGATTAATTTCCTAATTGGCTTTTTTATGGTTGTCATCACTATAGGATCCAAGTGCTTCATAAACACTAATTTATTCATCTTCACCAAACCCCTTGAGGTGAGATGGTGGTGTCCCCATTTTACAGATGTGCACTGGGGCACAGGGAGATTGAAGTATCAAAAGTATCCACTAATTTTGGGTGCCCAATTTGAAATGTCTATGTCCTAATTTTTCCAGAGATCTTACTGTTATATTGGACTTTATATATTCAAGCATAGCTCCCATTGACTTCAGTTGCAGCTGGAGTGCTCAGCATTTCTGCAAATCAGACCCTCGAGCCTCAAGTCAGGCACCCAGAAAATGAGGAACATACATTAAGTGACCACCTGTTGGAAAGTATGGTTTAAGTGTCTTGCTTAGCATCACAAAGGAACTCTGACAGATGCAGGGACTGAATCCAGTTCTCCCAGGGCAGCATTCAACTGCCTTAAGCATGAGACCATCTTTCTTCTTCCTGCAATACTCTCCCTCATTTGTTATACATCTTCCAACTTCAGAAATCAATGAATACAGGGCCCACAGACAACATCCATCCTGTGCAGTAAATATGGTTGAAGTCATGCAGAAAAAATAGTAGAGACTAATAGACTGTAAGGCCAGAAGGGACTTTTGTGATTACCTAGTCTGACCTCCTGCACAGTGCAGGCCACAGAACCTCCTCACCCATTCACTCCTGTAATAGATCCATAACCTCTGGCTGAGTTACTGATGTCCTCAAATCATGATTTAAAGATGTCAAGTTATAAAGAATCCACCATTTACTCTAGTTTAAACCTGAAAGTGACCCATGTCCCATGCTGCAGAAGGAGAAAAACAAACAAACAAAAACAAAAACAAAAAACAGAGCCACTGCCAATCTGACCAGGGGGAAAATTCCTTCCCAGCCCCAAATATGGTGATGAGATGGACTCTGGGCATGTCAGCAAGACCTACTAGCCAGACACCTGGGAAAGAATTGTCTGTTGTTACTCAGAGTCATCGCCATCTATTGTCCCATATCTGGCTGTTGGGGATATTTGTTACTAGCAGTAGCAGATCGGCCACCAGCCATTGTAGGCAGTGTCATCATATGATCCCTTCCATAAATTTATCAAGCTCAGTCTTGAAACCAGTTAGATTTTTTGCCCTCACTGCTCCCCATGGAAAGCTGGTACAGAACTTCCCTCCTCTGATGGTTAGAAACCTCCATCTAATTTCTGGCCTAACTTTGCTGATGGTCAGTCTATATCCATTTGTTATTGTGCCGACATTGGTACTTAACTTAAATAACTCCTCTTCCTCCCTGGTATTTATCCCTTTGATGTATTTATAGAAAGCAATCATAACTCTCCTCAGCCTTGGTTTTGTTAAGCTAAGCAAGCCAACCTCCTTAAGTCCCCTAAGTTAGGTTTTCCATTCCTCTGACCATTCTAGTAGCCTTTCTCTGCACATGTTCCAGTTTGAATTGGCCTTTCTTAGGGCAGGTTTACACTACAAATTTACATCAGTGCAGCTGCGGTGCTGTAGTACATCTGGTGAAGACAGTCTAAGCCGACGGGAGAGAGCTCCCTTGTCGGCTTAATAACTCCACCTTCACAGGAGGTGCTAGCTATGTCAGCTGGACAAGCTCTCCCACCAACCTACAGCTGTCTACACAGGGGGTTAAGGTCGCCATAATTATGTTGCTCAAGGATTTTTCACAGCCCTGAGCAATGTAATTATAACAAAGGTCTCACCAGTGTCTTGTACAACGGTAATAACACTTTCCTATCTTAACTGGCAATACCTCACCTGATGCATCCTACGATTGCATTAGCCTTTTTCATGGTTGCACCACATTGGTGGCTCATAGTCATGCTGTGATCAAACAATACACCCAGGTCTTTTGCCTTCTCTGTTGCTTCCAAAGGATTCGTCCCCAGCTTACAGGAAAAATTACTGTTAGTCCCTAATTGCATGACCTTTCACTTTGTACTTTTAAATTTCATCCTATTTCTATTACTCCAGTTTTTGAGGTCATTCAAATATGCTTGTGATATTCCGCTCCTCCTCCACATTGGCAATACCTCCAGCTTTGTCTCATCTGCAAATTTTATTAGTACCCTCCCACTTTTTGTGCCAACATTATTAATGAAAATGTTAAATAAGATTGGTCCTAAGATTGATCCTTGAGGAGTTCTTCTAAAAACCTCCTTCCAGTCTGACAGTTCACCTTTCAGTATGACGTCTTGTAGTCTCTCTTTAACCAGTTCCTTACCCACCTCTTGATTCATATATTAATCCCCAACTTCTCTAATTTAACTAACAATTTCCCATGTGGAACTATATCAAATGCCTTACTGAAAATCAGGTAGATTATATCTACTGCCTTTCTTTTGTAAAATATATATATCAATCCATCTTCTCAAAGAAAGAAATCAGGCTGGTCTAGTCGATCTACCTTTTATAAAACCATTTTGTATTTTATCTCATGTACCTGTATGTTCTTAACTATTTTCTCTTTCAAAATTTGTTCCAATATCTTGCACACAACTGAGGCCAAACTAACCTCATGTAATTAAAGACTTTATTACTGTCTCCACAAAATGCTTTCAAAACTGAGTACTCTGTAATCAATCTCCCTGTTGTTCATGAGAAATTAATGAGGTTCCGTGCTGGGGTGCACAGGTAAAAAATAGCAGTGAAGATGTGGTGGCATGGAATATGGCATGGGCTACCAATATGAGTATGTACACAAACTGAAAAACAAATTCCATCATATGGTATTATAACACTTCTGTAGTTCATCAGCAGGTTTGGGACATTTAGATACAGAGCCAAGGCTTCTGCCTCTTCAGCTAAGGGTGTAACTGATAGCAGCACTACAATGTCATTTTTTATGGGGACGAGCACTAGAGCGGGATAAGACACACATTTTGCCAATAGTTTCACAGATAGTTGCTGAGAGCAGAGGAAGGGACTCAGGGATCTTATGCTCCATTCCAGGTTCTGTAGGGGAACATCCTCTAGGGGGCACAGATTCTTCTGTCTGTTTTCCCCAAACTTGATCTCTTCTGTCCCGTTCCCTCCAACTTGTCCTTGTCCCAGTCTCTTTCTCTTCTCCAAATCTGGCACCTTGTCCCACTCTCCACTCCTCAGGTCTCTCATCCCACCCCAGTGCAAGTTTGCTTGCTCAACAGACCCATTTCCCCCCTCTTGGCTCCTCATCCAATCTGTGGCTCCTCTCCCCCTACTGGCTTCCATGCCGTCTTCCTCCCTGGGCTCCTCATCTAATCTCAGATTTTCTCCTGCTCTGACTCCATGTCTCAGTCTCTTTGCCCAGTCTGCGACAGTTCTGCCCCCATACTACAGCTCCTTGTCAGATTCTCCTTCCCCTGCCACCACCTACGTCCTACAACTGGTTCCTAGTCCAAGTCTTCTTCTCCAGGCCTTCCCAGTCTTCACCTCTCCCCAGATCCAACTCTAATCTCCTCATCTGGCATGAGCGTTACTCCTATCCCCACCAAAAGCCAAACAGCTCTTGGTCCTATCCCCATTTCCTTCACTAGCTCCCAAACTCCCCAAATACAGCTTCCAGTCCCAGCTCCTCCCCCCATGGCTCACAGTCTCTTTGCCCAGCCAGTCCCAGTAGATCCTCCAGCTCCCAGTCCACTGCCCGACCACCAAATCTAAATCACTGTTTCTCTCCCCCAATCATCTAGGAACATGGAATGCAGGCCAGATCCCTACTGATCAAATTTGAAGATGACATAAAGCTAGGAGAGTTGTCAACACTTTCGAGGAGAGAGTTAAAATTCAGAGGGATCTGGATAAGTTGGAGAACTGGGCTATAGACAGCAAAATGAAATTCAACAAACAAATGTAGGGTCCTACACTTAGGGGAGAAAAACCAAATGCACAAATACAGAATGCGGATAACTGGCTTGGCAGCAGCATTGCTGAGAACAATCTGGGAACTGTGGTGGATCACAGCCTCAACATGGAGTCAGCAATGTGATGCGGTTGCAAAAAAAGTAAATGCAATTTTATGATGCATTAACAGAAGTCTAGCATGCAAGTCACGGAAGTGATAATACCACTCTACTCAGTTCTGGTTAGACCTCAGATGAATTAACGTGTCCAGTTTTGGTCAGCAGTGTATAGAAAGGATGTGGAGAAACTGGAAAGAATCCAGACATGAACGACAAAGATGATCAAAGGGATGGAATACAAGCCGTATGAGCAAAGGCTGAAGGAACTGGGTATGTTTCGTTTGGAAAAGAGGAAATTGAGGAAGGACATAAGAACATAAGAATGGCTGTATGGGTCAGACCAAAGGTCCATCCAGCCCAAAATCCTGTCTATAGACAGTGGCCAATGCTAGGTGCCCCAGAGGGAGTGAACCTAACAGGTAATGGTCAAGTGATCTCTCTCTTGCTGTCCATCCCCATCCTCTGACAAACAGAGGCTACGTATGATAGCGGTTCCAAATTCTGGAAAGACAGCCATAAAAAGATGGAAAAAAGTTGTTCTCTTCTTGCCACAGAGGGCAGGACAAGGGGCTCATACTACAGCATAGCAGATTTAGATTCGGAGGGATAGCCGTGTTAGTCTGGATCTGTAAGAGCAGCAAAAATTGCATCTGACAAAGTGGGTATTCACCCATGAAAGCTCATGCTCCAATACGTCTGTTAGTCTATAAGGTGCCACAGGACTCTTTGCTGCTTTCACAGATTTAGATTAAATCTCAGGGAAAACTTCCTAACTATAAGAACAGTAGGGCAATGGAACAGACTGCCTTGGGAGGTTGTGGAAGCTGCTTCATTGGAGGTTTTTGAAAGGAGGCTGGATAGCCATCTGTGTTGGATGGTTCAGACACAACAAATCCTGTATCTTGGCAGGGGGTTAAATTAGATACACTTGTGGTCCCTTCTAACTCTATGATTCTGTCCCAGTCTTATCAGACTTCTTGTCCCAAACTATTTCTTTCCTCCCCACCGTTTGGCTTTTGTCCCTTCTATATTTGAATCAGATAGCTTTATTTTTCTCACTGCCTGAGTGCCAGCAGGGGGCCACTGAGAGCACAGGATGCTTTTCAGTTCCAGTGCTCAACCCCACCCTAGGTCAGAACAGCTGGGAGCAGGCATTACAGGGAAAGTCCTTCTAAGCCTCCATAGCCCTCGGCTGGAGTATATTCTCTGTTGCTCTGTGGGGATAGAGCATGCACAGTCTGGTCAGCACTAGGATCCGTGAGAGGCTCAAGCGTACTCAGTGAAGATGGAATCATCTTAGATTTTGGGTGCTAAGCTCTAGCAAGTCTATACTAAGCAATTTTTAACATGGGCAAAATAATATATTTTTCCTTAGTCTCATTCCTCTTGTTGTCATAAATAACTGAACTGTTTTAGTTAAAAAAAAAAAAAAAAAAAAAGCCTGAAGCAGACATCCAATTTCAACCCAAACAGCTAAAGTTTGGCAAAGTCATAAACAACTGAAAACAAGGTTTTATAAAGGGAACATAATAATGGATATACTGGGTTAGACCAATTGTCCATCTAGCCCAGTATCCCGGCTTCTGACAGTTGCCAGTGCTAAATGCTTCAGAGGGAATAAAGAGAACAGGGCAATTATGAGTAATCCATCCTTTGTTTTCTAGTCCCAGTTTCTGGCAGTCAAAGGTTCAGGGACACCCAGTGCATGGGATTGTGTTCCTGACCATTTTGGCTAACAGCCATTGATGTACCTATCCTCCATTAACTTATCTAAATCTTTTTTGAAATTAGCTATACTTTTGGCCTTCACAACATCTCCTGGCATTGAGTTCCACAGGTTGACTATGGATTGTGTGATGAAGTACTTGCTTATTTTTATTTTAAATTTTCTGCCTATTAAATTAATTGGGAAATTTTAGGCAGCCTTAATAATAAGTGGTGCTACCAGCCCTGACTATAAGAAAGACTACCTTCATTCATCATAGGCCATTAAAGGCAATTTTCCTTCATAACTTGAAGTCAGTTGAGACTCATTGTGTCCAATGTTCTACCATACTTAGTATTAGTGATCAAGGCAATCCAGACTCCAACAATCAAATGGCTAATTTGCAATTGCTGGGGCTGGAATTTTCTTGATATCAGATTGCTAACACAGATGTCTGAAGTTTTTCTGTCCACAGAACACATACCATATGATACAGACAGCAAGATCCCTCATTCTGCCCTCCCTCAACCAGTGTCTCTGTGTTCACTTAATCCTTTGCCTTTTGACAGGTTGCCAGTAAGACTGCCAATTAGTGCCAACTGTAAAGGGATTTTTTTCCTTTTATTTACTTTTTAATTTAATGATGTGGCCCAGCTGTTCACTAGGAGAGATCACTCTCAGTTTAGTATGATGGCATAAAATAATAAATAATAATAATAATAACAACAACTTTGCACGTCTATAACACCTTCCATTCCAGGATCAAAAATGCTTTCCAATCTAATTAGCCTCATAACACCTCTATGGTAGGTATTATTGTCCCAGTAATGCAGATGAGGCAACAGAAGTAAGATTCTTTTCCAAGGTCACACAGAAAGCCCGTAGCACAGACTTAAATAAGAGGACCTAGGTCTTCTGGCTCACAAACCTATACTCAATTATAAGACCTCATCCCTTCCTCCTCTAAACTACAGTTTAAGTTTTATGAGTTGCAGACTGTGACCTAGATCATCTCCCAGAGATCCAAGAGTGTGCGGGGGTCCTCTGAGTACAGATCCCTCCATGCCTGCTTGGAAAGGGAAGACATTTTTATCTCCATGGCAATATACTCTTCCTGCCTAGAAACATGTAGATGGCTCCTGTAGAAAATGCTGTCATGAGTTTTGGAGACAAGGCTGGGAGGAGTCCATGCCCCCACTTCCTGATAATTCTGCCTTATTTCTTCCCGTTCTGGGCCCCTCCAAACACTTCCCCATTGAATGGATAATTGGCAGGGAACTCTGTAAGACGAATCCTGTGGAGTTCTCTTGCCCCTCTGGTCTCTTTACTGAGATGTAGTATGGCCCAAAATTACTTGTATAGACAGCTGATGTTTTTTAAATTAGACTTACCCTGGCATATATATTTCTGAAACTATCAGTTCAGTTTTGTATGTCTAGTAAAGCACAGGGCTTCAAACACAGTGGAACTGTGGAACTCAATTTTTTTCTTCCCTGTAAAAGATATTTTTATGATAAGGTTTTGTTTAGTGCCAAACCTAAGTTAGCACTTAGATTCTCCAGCTATGAATGCCATAGCATTTACAATTCAAGAGGCAGGGAAGCAGACACTCCTGACTGGAATGAAATGGGTTACAGTAGCTTCTGTCAGCCTGGGGGGTCACAGCTTCAAGTCATTTCTCATCTGGTTGTAGATCTGCAGAAAAATCTCCACAAAATCATTCAGCCCTGTTCAGTAGGAGGCTGCAAGGGCCCAGGAAGCAAGCAATGGGGAGGGAAGGAGAAGCTGGCTTGTTCCTGTCTGCTCTTGCTACTACTACCCAAGCCCTGCAGTAGCTTTTCTTTTCTTTCATCTCTCCTCATAAAATGAGGAGCTTAAAGATGGTGAAGATCAGGCTGTGTAGACTTCATGGTCTCAACACTTAACAGTGAGTGCTTATCAGTTTCACACCATCTGTAAGTGGCACCTTTTCACAGTACCCTCCCTATCTAAAGCCAGATGCAGTTTCCTGTTGTGATTCAACTACCATTGTAGGATGCAAGCACAAAGAATTAGGTAATGGAATATATTAAGGCCATGTCTACACGAACGCACTCAGGTTTCAGGGTTTCAGACCCCCCCACAAAAGTAACAGAACGCCACTAGCCATCACCTACAGTCCCCAACTAAAACCTCTCTAGCGCATCATCAGTGATCTACAACCTATCCTGAAGGACGATCCCTCACTCTCACAGATCTTGGGCGACAGGCCAGTCCTCGCTTACAGACAGCCCCCCAACCTGAAGCAAATACTCACCAGCAACCACACACCACACAACAAAAACACTAACCCAGGAACCTATCTTTGCAACAAAGCCCAATGTCAACTCTGTCCACATATCTATTCAAGGGATACCATCATAGGACCTAATCACATTAGCCACACCATCAGGGGCTCCTTCACCTGCACATCTACCAATGTGATATGTGCCATCGTGTGCCAGCAATGCCCCTCTGCCATGTACACTGGCCAAACTGGACAGCCTCTACGCAAAATAAATGGACACAAATCAGATGTCAAGAATTATAACATTCAAAAAACAGTCGGAGAACACTTCAACCTCCTTGGTCACTCAATTACAGATCTAAAAGTCACAATTTTCCAGCAAAAAAACTTCAAAAACAGACTGCAAGAAAAAACTGCAGAACTGGAATTAATTTGCAAACTGGACACCGTTAAATTAGGCTTGAATAAAGACTGGGAGTGGATGGATCATTACACAAAGTAAAAACTATTTCCCCATGCTAATTTTTCCCCTACTCTTACTCACACCTTCTTGTCAACTGTTTGAAATGGGCCATTCTGATTATCACTACAAAAGTTTTTTTTCCTCCTGGCTGATAATAGCCCAGTTTATCTGAATAGTCTCATTACAGTTGACATGGCAAAACCCATTTTTTCATGTTCTCTGTGTATATATATCTTCCTATTGTATTTTCCACTGCATGCAGCCGATGAAGTGGGTTTTAGCCCACGAAAGTTTATGGCCAAATACATTTGTTAGTCTCTAAGGTGCCACAAGAACTCCTCGTCTTTTTTTTTTTTTTTTGAAGGCACTCAGGAGACTTATGGTAAATTAGCTAAAGGTGTGAAGTCAATGCACATAAGTTACAATACATTATTCAGGAGTGAAGTGGCCTTAGTTTGCTGTAGCTCAATTCTCAGGTACAGTTAGAAAACAGTTGAAAACATCAGGTTAGAGAGAAAGGTGTGCCCCTCCCCCACTCAAACCTAGTGAGTGAATAATCTAACTGGAAAAGTGCAAATCAAAATGTTAGTAACAGTGGCTACTTTTGAATAGAGACATTTCAGCATCACAAGAGAACTGAATATCTAAAGATAGCATCATAACAGATCAAAAACAAAAGGTGGAGTGTATTAGGGTCTTATCTTGTCCATCAGAGAAATACCATTTACAGGTAACAAAAATGTCTGTTCTCTCTGGATGGATCTTAGTATCATTTCCTTCAGAAAAGAGTACAATTATTTTTCCAAAAACAAGAGATGTAGCTATTCTGTCAAGAACTGGATTTGCTGAGGTGTGTCTGTCATACACAATGTCTAGCGGTAATGTGTGTGCAATATCACTCAGCAGCTTTGCAGATCTATTCTAGGGAAGCACAACCGGTCAGCCCAGGAGGTGGCATTGCTTCTAGAACAGGGGTCAGCAACCTATCAGAAGCGGTGTGCCAAGTCTTCATTTATTCACTTTAATTTAAGGTTTCGCGTGCCAGTAATACATTTCAATGTGTTTTAGAAGGTCTCTCTCTGTAAGTCTATATATTATACAACTAAACTATTGTTGTGTTGTAAAATAAACAAGGTTTTCAAAATGTTTAAGAAGTTTCACTTAAAATTAAATTAAAACATTGGTCTTACGCCGCCAGCCTGCTGCTGGTCTGGGGTTCTGTTCACCTAGGCTGGCACCAGGCTGAGCCGGGCCTGTGGCTGGGACCCCAGCTAGCAAGGGTCCGGAAGCCAGAACCCCAGATTGGCAGCAGGCTGTGTGGGGCCGGTGGCCGGGAACCCAGATCGGCAGTAGGCTGAGCAGCTCAGCCCACTGCATCTCAGGGGTTTCATCTGCCAGCTCCTGCCAGCCAGAATGCCAGCTGCCAAACTCGCTCAACCCACTGCTGGTCTGGGGTCCTGGCCCTGCCCACATACAGTGGGTACTTACCTTCTCCCTGGTTCTGGCCCATTCTTTTCCTCTCTCTGCACTGAGTTGAGGGTGGGAGTGCACCAAGCACAGGGCTAGGGGTGAAGGGTCTGGACAGGAGCTAGAATGAGGGATGGGGCTCAGGGTTGGAGCAGGAGGTTTGGGTGTGGGGTACTTATTTGGACAGCTCCCATTTGGTGTGAGGGGTACAGGTGGGAATGGGGGTGTATGTAGGAGCTTCTGTTTGGTGCTCAGAGTGGTGCAGGGATGTGGGGGGTGCATGGGGGCTGGGTATGTGTGGGGCATGCAAGAGTCAGGGTAGAGGGATGGGGGCATGTGAGGGGGGTGCAAGTGTCAGGGCAGGAGGACTGTGTATGTGTGGGGGTGCCAGAGTGAGGGCTGAGGTTGTGGGGGGTGTCGAAGGAGTCAAGCAGAGGGCTGGGTGTATATGAGGGGGGTACAGGGCTCAGGACAGGGGCCTGGAGTGTTTGCGGGGCTGGGGGGCTCAGAGCAGAGAGCTGGGTGTATGCAAGGGGGATCAGGGCAGGGGGCTGGAGGGGATATGCCCCTATTCCACTCCCCTCTTCCCCAAGACCCTCCCCCTGCTTCTTCTCTGCCTCTGCCGGGAGCAGCGAGCACGCAGACTCTACTCCTTCCCGACACCCTCTCTCGCAAGGGCCATCAGCTGATCGGCCAGCAGGGAGGGACAGAGAGGCAGAGGAGGGGCAGGAACCCAGCACATGGCTGGAAGAGGTAGGGGAGCCAGCAGGATCAAGCTTCTGCCCCCTGCCCCCAAGAGGGGGCAGGGCGGGGGGGGAAGTGGAGGGTGGAGAAGAGCAGGGCGGGCCGGGCAGGATTTTTAATGGCATGCTGCTGCCTGCCGGGACTCCTGCAGGCAGCAGTGTGCCATTAAAAATCAGCTCGCGTGCCGTCTTTGGCACACATGCCGTAGGTTGCTGACCCCTGTTCTAGAAGAACAGAACTTTAAGTGTACTTAACAAAGCTGGACCTTGCATTATAGGCATTATTGAAACACATTCTGATCTGATTGGCTAACACATTTTTGTGGGGCTTCAGCCGCTTCTTTGGCTCTTCAAAATGCATAAACAACTTCTATGAACTTCCAAATGTTAGAAAGGCCATGAAGTTAAGTTATGGAGGTACTTCCGTGTTCAGCTGAGAAAAGGCACAAGGGAAGGAGGATTATATTCTATTTTTGATGAAATTCAGTGAAAAACTCCAACCATAATATGTCAAAATAGTCTTGAATAATGTTCCCAATCACTCTCAGTTAGGAGGCCTGATGCAGGAGGATGGTCCCTACACCATGAAGAGCCCCAGAGACTTCAGGGGTCAGCCCACATGGACTGAATTGCAAGACCGGCGCCTGAGAGAGTTCATGGCAATACCTGCTTCTGGTGGTGGGGAAGGGAAGAGTATTATTTATTTTTGTTTATTCAGATTTATAAAGAGTGCTTATCCTAAACTCTGGTCAACCTCACATAATTAACTTTCAGAATAACACTAACATAGATTTAGAGAATGATTAGTACTGCCCCTCTCCTCCCAAAAGAGCAGAGCAAGTTCACAAGTGCTTATACAAAAGGGGTTCCTAACTAAATTTTAAATTTTGATTAATAAAAAGAGCCCTGTAACCAAAGGACATGAAAATTCTGAAAGGATTTTATATTGGCAGTTAGATGTATGTTGTAAGTAAAGATGAATATGAGCTAATTTTGTGGCTCAGGAGTTAAGTAATTCAAAAGGCAGGAGAACAAAGTTTTACATCAAGTTGTTATATTCTATATACAAAGTGATAATACCCTCCCCCAAAACACAACTGGATCTAAGACTGCAACAAAATGGTTCGTATTTGCATGACCTCCAGTGATCTTTAAGAAGTAACATACTTTGCCACTGATGTGATTGTATTAGTTCACTATAAAATTCTAGGGCTCAGACTGATGATTGCAATACATTTAAACTGTCTCTTGCCAGCAACCAAACCATCTCAGTAGTATCTTTTTTGAAGGATTTAGCCATACATGGAATCCTGTGACCCAAACCCCATTAATCTTCATCTGCTTTTTTTGAAGGTGCACCCAGTCAGTCAGTTAGGACTTAAAAATATCAGAGAACAATCACACTTATGACGGCTCTCATATTAACGGTACTTGTAATCAGAATTAATTTATATATTTGAGCATTTCTCAAAAAGCATATAAAGCACATAAATGGTAGAGCTGGTCAAAACTCTGTCTAAACATTTTTGAAATAAGGTGTTTTTTGGGCCAAAACAACAACAAAAAATAGTTTTGATCATATTTTTCTAGTTTTCAGTGAAAAAAAATCAAACTGTAACATAAACATTTCAGTAAATATTCAAATGTTAAAATCTTTCACATAATGGTGGTAGTTTTTTGTTTGGGTGTTTGTTGTTTTTATTTGTTTTGGGGTAAAATTCATAGGATATTTAAAAAAAAAATTCCCACAATTTCCCATGAAAAATAATTGGCACTATTTGATCTTCTCTAATAAATGCTATATTTATTGACTTCTTTAGAAAGTTTAGGGGAAAAAATAAAAGTAGTAGCCAGAATAACTGCTGTGTACTAACTGCTATTATAAAGGGATTGCCATACTAGTTCAGGACATCAAGCTGTGGTCAATCTAGTCCAGTATCCTCTCTCTGACAGTGGTCACTACCAAAGGCTTCAGAGGAGCATGCAAAAAAACTCCAGGAATAACAGTTAAAGCGTAACCTGCTCATAGAGAAGTTTCTTTCTAGGATTCCCTAGTTAGTGCTTCGCTGATGTATGTATGATGGTTTAGGTCATACTTACAGGATGGGGGACTCTATCCTGGGATGCAGTGACTCTGAAAGAGATTTGGGGGTCATGGTAGATACTCATCTGAATATGCTTGTCTAGAGTGACACTGTGGCCAAAAGGCCTAATGAAATCCTTGGATACATAAATGGGGGAATCTCGAGTAGGAGTAGAGCGGTGTTATTACCTTTATTACCTCTTTTGAGCTTACACGGAGCTCAGACCTGAAGAAGAGCTCTATGTAAACTTGAAAGCTTGTCTCACCAACAGAAATTAGTTCAATAAAAGATATTACCTCACCCGCCTTACCTCTCAAATATTCCTGGGACCAACCCAGCAACAACAACAATGCAAACAACTTTCTGAACAGTTTACACAATCTCCTAACTCATATTTTTCTCCATTTAACCATTTCTAAAATCTCTGAACAACTTTTCTCTCTGCTGTATCTTTTTTGAGACAGGATGACTAGAATGGAATGCAGTGTTCCAGAGAGGGCATCAGATATATAATGGTATTATAATATTCTCAATATTGTATTTTTATCCCATGCTAACATTTTTTGTTTGTTTGTTTTTGACTATCACTGCACACTGAATGGTCCACAATGATGCCCTGTTCATTATTGTACATGCTTGGTAAATTTAATTTTGGAGTAGAATCTAAAGACTAAACATACACACACACACAAATATTTCCCTCTGAAATATTACTGAAACTGCTACTACAGAAGAAATTATTAAGAACATATAAAAATGGTTTCCGTTAAACAATATGGTCTTAAAAAGAAGTAAATGACCCCTCAGACTGTGGGTGGTGCTCCTTTACCAAGTTGCTTATTTGTTACAAATTAGGTGTGATTGATGCTCACTTTTATACTAAAAGGTGGTTGTTATTCAATAATCTAATTAGATTTACTCTGGATAAAAAAGAAATCTCAAGACAAACACAAAAATAATCTTTTTTAACTCTAACTATGATAGATCTTTTCCCTTTCTAATTTCTGTGTGTCTTTGATAAACAGAATTTCTAAAGGTCACACTGATCATCTGATTAGGCTATCTACAGCTGGAATGAGAAGATAGTGGAAATGGGCTAAAGTTTTCAAATGTCTATCAGTGTAATTAAGCAACAAAATGATAATGCAGATATTGGGAAAATCCACGACAATCTAGACTATAAACAGAAATTATTCACCATTCAGTCATATAATACCTTTTACTATATTTGTGCCAGTATGCTTTACAATAGAGTATACATTTGCATTTAATTTATGTTTGCCATTTGGAATACTGTTTTGGCTATGCATTTCTCACACATTTTTATAGTGAAACAGCTATAAAGTAAAGTAAAGAAGCAACAGAAATATTTCAGAATTACTGTTTCTGGTCAATATATGATTAATTTTACAAAAATGTAATTAGAAGTATTCAGTAAGTGGATTTATGATGATTGTTGGGTTCAGCAGAGCTGAGTGAGTAATTTGTAATAAATAGTTTTTAAGATTTCACCTCTCTCTTCCCCTACATGAAATGTTATGTCTACATGAGGAGGTTCCAAACAGCTCTTCGTGAATACCTGAACTTCAAAATTTGCAATATGTTGGTAACATAAGTTTCATGATATTTTCTTTGTTTGGATGATTTATCTAACTAAGCAATACAGTATAAATTTTGAATCTTACAATCAAACAAAACTTGAACTTCATGTTGGAAAATATTTGAAAATTCTAAGTTAATTTTTTTGTAAGTATTTGTTAGCAAAGTTTGATTACATGTTCAATTTTTAAATTCTTACTAATATTCACTGAACTTGTTTCCACTATTCATTATGTATGTTTACTTTTGCTAACAAATTACCCTATAGTTTAAGACTAATTTTCACCCATTCTTCAGAGGATGTGAATATCACTTATGGAAAGGTTCTAATCTATGCTGTATGGAAATGTGAACATCACACTGTCTGCTTTACACACATCCTTCCCATATAGTCTCATATCTTACTGTCTGTGATAAACCAACATGGTATTCCGTTCCCTTCTTATACAATACATTTTCTCTACTTTGAGCTGGGACAGGTATTTGTGCCTTTGTTCTAACTTCTGCACGCTGAATTCACTTTAAGTTTTAACACTGTGCAACAGCATGAAAACAAGAATGCCACAATGAATCAACCATATAATAGAGAATGTGATATATAGGCAATGATGCACAACGTGATGAGAACTTGCCAGTTGTATATACATCTTAGGAATGCTTATCTAATAGGTACAGGCAGGATCATTAACACACCTCTATGGTAGGATATCTATATATTGGCTGGCGAACAACAAAGAGTTATTTTACTTATAACGTGGTTTAATGATTAAAAATTACTTTTATAAATGTAAATTTCAGAAATGTGTTAAATATTTTCAACAGAAAATAGGTTTCTTTGGAACAAAGAAAATGGGATGAACCTGCAGAAAGAGAAAGGGACCAGAAGAAACAGTATTCTGCTTCTGTTTATGGATTTCCCTGCATCTCTGTCCTTCACTCCCCAAAATGAGACATGTAATGTAATAGGCCGAGTCAGCGTAGATTCCTCTTCCCAAATCACCTGGAGGGAGCAGGAATTGACAGGAGGGACTTAACTCCTTTTGAATAAAAATGTCTGTTTCTCAAGTAAGGTTTGGATGTGGCACATTGCTCTGTTTGGTGAAGAGGCTTTATGGTACCAAATGTGTATGCTAATTAGGAAATTATTACATGGATTGAAAACTTCTTCCACCAGTTATATCATAGGTGTTATCTAAGCCATTTGATAAATATGAAATTTTACAGAACTAGCAGTATAATTCTGAAGATATATACACATGTGTTGTGGATGTTGTGTTGCCCAAGACTAAAAGCTGAATGCCAATATCTAAAAAGTAACTAAGGGGGATAGTCCTCTATAAATTCATCTTCATACTCCTACTTCAATATCTATGTACCTATGCTTATGTTCCTGCCCCCTTTGAAGTAAATGGGAACTTTGTCATTCATTTCAATAACGCTTTGCTATTGACTTCAAAGAGAGCAGGAGAAGGTCCAGCAGTTAATTGACAAATCATGGAGGTAACTGGATGTAGGCAACAAATTTGCATTGAACACATCTGAAAACACAGTTGTTTGCCTAGGGAAAGATTCTGAATGTTCTGTGTTATATTAACAATCAGGAAAATTAAAATCCATATTCTACAGTTTATGGTCCCCTCCTCTCGAATAATTACCCCATGTGGCGCTGGACATCTTACTTCTGCCTCTGTTTGTTCACTGTGTAGAAGAGTAGAATCTGGTACTAATTCAGAAGACTGTTCCTTTTCATATTCAGCTAAAAATATAACACATGATTCAATTCACCATTATGTTTTTCATGAAAATGATGCAATTAAGAATGCAGATAATAAAAATGTGAATGGTAGTGATATTATTATTATCTAGTTAACACTGAGACATTAACTTTGCCAGTCAGAAAATATATTGCTTTTTTTAATTAAAATTTTCTAATTAACTCTAGTCTTTAGCATAGTTGTGACCACTACAATCATAAATGCTCAGCAAATATTAAAAAAGGATTAGACATTTATATGAGTGAAGAGTAGCATGTGTGGTTATAGCCACTATATTTCAAAGACTATCAAAAAGTACCATGCTCACTGCTAGTAATGTATAATACCACAGAATAATATAAGAGTGTCATGACATGAGGTAAGGACAGATCTACTGAAGTTATTTTGCACAGCTCATGAGGTTTGTTATGAGATTTCTTTTTCACCTTTCCCAAGCAGTAAAGGCTGCTGCTGAAGATTAGATCCCAGATATCAACCTTTGGGCTATTCTGGTTAGGGAATTTCTATGTTCTAAACACCAGCATCATCACTTATTTAGAAAAGAAAAATTAGATAACTGTAATTCTTATTCTCTGAAGAGATAATCCCAGTGGATTTCTACCCTTGAATCCATGCTTCCAGCACATAGCAGACAGATATTCCGTAACTGGAAAGCTCTGAACCAAGAGGGAACCCCTAGCAGCACTGTGTGCATCACTATACCAGAAGGGCTCCCTACGCTGCTCCCTATGTTCTACAATCAGCTTTTAGTTTAGTTATGTTTTGAGATTCAGGATGCATCAGTGTTCTACAGAAGTTGTTTTTAAAGGCTAGGACCAAGTGGCAAATTCAGAGTTTGTACTGGAACTGCTGTTTTAACTGGCATTCCTCTTTTAAATCCTTAGAATGGCATTGAATTATTGGGGAATGAGATATCTCCACTGGAGAGGGAAAAGGTTGTGTAACTTCAACAGGTAAGTTAATGTTTAGGAGCCTGAGATTGCTGAGTCCAGGAGCTATTACCAAGTGGAAGTTTCAGATGCCTGTGAACTATTTTGATGCTGTGGGAGCCCCAAAGAGCTGCCAAGATACTATGTGAACCAGGTGGTTGTTTGCGGGGGGGAGGGAGGAGGTGGTGAGTGAGGAAGGAGGTGGTTGGTAACTGCAAAGATACTGTGTGAACTGGAACGTGAGACTGCAGTGGTGATACTTTTGAAAAGTACAAAGTGCTACATGTTAACATGATATTTTATTCATAATTTCTGCATCACAGTAAGTTCTTGATATGTCATGTGTATTGTATAAACATATGTATTCAGAGTAATAAAGCAGAATAGCATGGTAAAATCTTGGACCAACAGTTAAACCCACACCGGTATACCAGGAAGAGAGCAGTAAACTTACTTTCACCAGCCACATAATTAGCAGGAAAATAGCCTTGCTGTCCATTTGCTAGGCTGCCAAACCACCAGTTATCATTATCTTTGTATAACACTTGGATAATGTCACTGCGATGGATGGTTAGCTCATCTGATCGATGCGCTGTGTAGTCATAAAGAGCCACTACCTAAAAGAGAGATAAGACCACCACATCTTTATCACAACTGTGCCACAGAGAAAAAAGCCCAACATTCACTTCCTCTTGCAGAAAAGCAGCTGAAACCAAAGCTGCACTTTGGTAAAAGCTGAGGCTGTCTCAATTTTTGCTAATGGGATCAGGGGTGGTGGGAACGCAGCAGGAGAAGCAAGATAAAGGACTGTGGGATTGAAGAAATGGTTAAGAACACTCAATACACTAAGATTAGCTTCAAAACAGCAGCTGCTAGTTTTATAAGCAATTGACTTGTTAAGAAAAAAAACAAAAAACCCTTAGTACATTCACTTTCTCAGAATTGTTACACCACTTTCAGATCCAATTCTGTGTGTGTGCACACTAAACATATATGTTTGAATAAATACTTCAACAATATGACTGTTTTACTAGATAGAAAACTCCAATGGAACAATTTCATTATAAAGCTTTATTCTGATCCTTTCATTTATTTGTAATGTTTTGTTTTGAAACAAATATCTGTTATAAATATTTGTACATTGGGTCCACATATTATCTACATAATAAAGCCATTTGCCTTTGAAACATACTGCATTGCTGCATCAATACTTCCACTAGAAAAAATTTTAATAGGCTTCTCCCACCTTTCATAATACATAGAATACACAACCACCAATCACAGCCTTTCCGACTGCCCTGAAAATAAAAATACCATGGATCATTTCTTATTTAGCTTCCACAACTATATGAACAGGGAGTGATTTCTGTCCCATTTTGACCAACAAAAGAGTAGAAAAGAGTAAAAACAATAGAAGAGGTCTGAACAGATAGGAATCTCCACCCTCCCCAAGACATAATTATGTTATATTTTACACTAACTATTTTTGCCACCAAAGCATACCTGTATATCAAAAACAGCGACCAGGAAGAGTAAAGAAATTGAAAAGGGAATGCTTCTATAATCGTAAGTTTAGTGTGGTACTTTGTGATTTGGCCAGCCTCAAAGGATTAAGATCAGTTTAGCTACTATTAGACAGGAATCTATCCAAACTTTCACTGCCACTAGCATATCTAAGGCCTGGTCTACACTAGGAGGTTAGGTTGAATTTAGCCACGTTAGATCAATTTTATAATGAATGCGTCTACACAACCAACCCCTTGCCACCAACCTAAAGGGCTCTTAAAATCGACTGCTGTACTTCTCCCTGACGAGAGGAGTAGCACTAAAATTGACCTTCCTGGGTCAAATTTGGGATAGTGTAGATGTAGCGCTGTGAAATTCAATGGTACTGGCCTCCTAGAGCTATCCCAGAGTGTTCCAATGTGACCGCTCTGGACAGCACTTTCAACTCTGATGCACTAGCCAGGTACGCAAGAAAAGCACCGGGAACTTTTGAATTTCATTTCCTGTTTGGTCAGGGTGGCAAGCTCAGCAGAGCAGGTGACCATGCAGTCTCAGAATCGCAAAAGAGCATCATGGATTGAATGGGAGATACTGGATCTGACTGCTGTATGGGGAGAAGACTCTGTGCAGGCAGAACTCCGAATCAGCAGAAGAAATGCTGATATATATGCCAAAATCACATAGGGTATGGTGGAGAAAGGCTACACCAGGGATGCACAGTATTGCGTGTGAAAATTAAGGGGCTAAGGGAAGCTTACCAAAAGACAAATGAGGCAAATGGTTCCAGGTCAGAGCCCCAGACATGCCGCTTCTATGATCAGCTGTATGCCATTCTAGAGGGGGGAACAAACCAGTACCCCAACACTCTCCATGGACACCTGGAAGGTGACAGCCTCAGGTAACATGAATGAGGATTTTGTGGATAAGGAAGAGGAGGAGGAGGAGAATGAGCAGCAAGCAAGCAGAGAATCCATTCATCCCAGCAGCCAGGACCTTTTTCTCACCCTGGAACCAATACCTTCTGGGACCCTGAAGGCACCTCTGGTGAGTGCACATTTGTAACAAAACTACAGGGGTTAAAAGCAATTGTGTTTAATGTTTGATTTTCCCGGAGCAATTGGGATGCATTCACGGCCAGCACAGCTAATGGAAAAGTCTGTTTACATGTCTGGAGATGGAGCGGGAATCCTCCAGGTACATCTTCATGAAGCTCTCCTGGAGGTACTCTGAAAGCCTTTGCAGAAGGTTTCTAGGGAGGGGTGCCTTATTTTGTCCTCCATGGTAGGACACTTTACCACGCCAAGCCAGCAGCAAGTGGTCTGGAATCATTGCAGTACAAAGCATGGGAGCGAAAGGTCCTCCTTTTTGGTCGCATTCATGCAACATTCAGTCTTTATCTTTCTGTGTCAGCCTCAGGAGAGTGATATCATTCATGGTCATCTGCTTGAAATAGGGGAAGTTTTGTAAGGGAACAGTAATCCCCTCTGTTTGGTGATCCCCGACACATTAGAACCCGGGCATGCTAGGCTGTTTGCGCTTGGCTAAAAGGGATCATCCCAGAGATAGTCACACTGAGGAGAGGGTTGTGCTGCACATCCACCCCAAAACTGCAGCCCCTCCTTTTAAATGGCATATACAACCAGCATTGGTTGCTATGGGAAAGGAGGGTGCTGCAGTTTGAAATCATTCCCACGTTATGAACACAGAAGAAGCCAACCCCATGTACCTCGAAATCTGCTGCCCAGCCATTTGTGATGTGTCATCATACTGGCAGGCGCTCAATATAAAAGGCAAAATGCAACCTTGTACCTAAAACACGTGCTGTTTGCTGTGAATTTCTTGATTCACTGTTAAAGAGTCTCCCTTTTGTTCTCAGAAAAGTATCTTCTGTAAACTCTACTCTCCCTTTCTTTTCCTCCCTCCAGCTGCAAATGTTTTTATGCTCCCCGCATCAACTCTGTCCCTGAGGTTATCGCAGATTAGAAGGCGAAAAAAAAGCACTCTCAATGACATGTTTTCAGAGCTCATGCAGTCCTAATGCCCTGATAGGGCACAGCTGAATGCATGGAGGCATTCAGGGGCAGAGGCCAGGAAAGCATACAGTGAGCGAGATCATAACACACAAGAGGAGATGCTGAGGCTAATGGGGGAGCAAACAGACATGGTGAGGCATCTGGTGGAGCTGCAAGAAAGGCAACTAGACTACAGACTCCTGCTGCAGCCACTGTGTAACTACCTGCCATCCTCACCAAGTTCCATATCCTCCTCACCCAGACATCCAAGAATGGGTGGGAGAGGGGGAGAAGGCTCCGTGCACCCAGCCACTCAACTTCAGGCTATGGCCCAAACAACATAAGGCTGTCATTCAAACAGCTTTGATTTGCAGTGTGGCTACAGTAAGCAATGTGGCCTTATCCTTCCCTCCTCCCGCACCCCGTTATCAAACCCTGTGTACAATCGGGCTTCCTTTTACTAGTCAGCATTGCCAGTGATCTCAAGGTTATTTTTTAAAAAATAAATAAAGAATGAATGGATTCAGAACAATAGGGACTTTATTTCCTGTACCAGCTGTGGTCGAAAGGGGGACGGGGATTGGCTTACATGGAAGTACATTCACCAAAGGGGGTGGGTTTGCATCAAGGACAAACACACAACTATCACACTGTAGCCTGGTCAGTCATGAAACTATTTTTTAAAGCCTCTCTGAGGCACAGCTCTCCTCGGTGTGCTCTTCTAATTGCCCCCGAGTCTGGCTATTGAAAATTGGCCAGCAGGCAATCTGCCTCAACCTCCCACCCCACCATAAACGTCTCCCCCCTTACTCTCACAGATATTATGGAGCACACAGCAAGCAGCAATAACAGTGGGAATATTGGTTTTGCTGAGGTCTAACCTACTCAGCAAACTGCGCCAGTGACCTTTTAAATGCCCAAAGGCACATTCTACCACCATTCTGCACTTGCTCAGCCTATAGCTGAACTGCTCCTTACTGCTGTCCAGGCTGCCTGTGTATGGTTTCATGAGCCATGGGAGCAAGGGGTAGGTTGGATTCCCAAGGATAACTATTGGCATTTCAACATCCCCAATGGTAATTTTCCAGTCTGGGAAGAAAGTCTCTTCTTGCAGCTTTTCGAACAGCCCTGAGTTCTGAAAGATGAGAGCGTCATGCACCTTTCTGGACCATCCCACGCTGATGTCGGTGAAACAGCCCTTGTGATCCACCAGTCCTTGCAACACCACTGAGAAGTACCCTCTGCAGTTTATGTACTCTTTGGCAAGGTGGTCCAGTGCCAAGATAGGGATCTGCGTTCCGTTTATCACCCCACCACTGTTAGGGAACCTCATTGCAGCAAGGTCATTCACTATGGCCCGCACATTTCCCAGAGTCACTATTCTTCTTAGCAGAAGAGTACTGATTGCCCTGGCTACTTGGATCACAGCAGCCCCCACAGCAGATTTGCTCACTCTGAATTGATTCCCAGCTGACCGGTAGCAGTCAGGCATTGCAAGCTTCCACAGGGCTATTGCCACTTGCTTCTCAACTGTCAGGGTAGATCTCACCTTGGTATTCCTGCGCTTCAGAGTGGGCGAAAGCAACTCACAGAGTTCCATGAAAGCGGCCTTATACATGTGAAAGTTTCACAGCCACTGGGAATCATCCCATACCCCCAACACTATGCGGTCCCACAAGTCTGTGCTTGTTTGCTGGGCCCAGAATCGACGTTCCACTGGATCAACATGCTCCAATGCCGCCATGATATCCCAACTGACAGATCCCGTGCCTTCAGGAATGTCTGTACCCATGTCCTTCTCACAACCTTCCTTGTGCTGGCGGCTCCTAGCTAGGCTCTGCACATACTGCAGGATAATGCCCGAGGTGTTTGCAATGCTCACAAAAGCAGCGTACTGCCGAGCGGGCTCCATGCTTGTCATGCTATGGATAACCCAGGAAAAAAGGTGCAAAATGATTGTTTGCTGTTGCTTTCAGGGAGGGAGGGAGGAAAACTGATGACATGTACCCAAAACCACCTGCAACAATGTTTTTGCCTCATCAGGCACTGGAAGCTTAACCCAGAATTCCAATGGGCAGTGGGGACTGTGGGACAGCTACTCACAGTGCACCACTCCGTGAGACGATGCTAGCAATGATATTGAGGACGCACTCCACCGACCTAATGCGCTTAGTGGGGACATGCACAATCGATCGTATAAAATCAGTTGCTAAAGATTGACTTCTATAAAAATCGATCTAATTTCATAGTGTAGCTATGCCCTAAATTACCAAAGAAACTGAGTAACCGAATACCTCCCTCTCAATTATACCTCTCCTCTCCACATCAGGAAAGGCAATAATATGATCAAAACCAACACTGCCAGTGTAAAATTTAGATGGATGCAGCTTATATGATCACATCCAGCAAGAGGTGCTCTCACAATACCAACTAACTGAGAAATGCCAGGACTCCTTGGAGATAATACTGTGAAAACCAATAGGTCACTTAAGGTAAAAGGAACATAACTTGAGGTAAATATTCAACAGAATGCACAAAATGAAAGGCAGACCAGAAGAAAGTGCTGTGTATTTTTGCAATGTCTTATAGAAAAATGTTCAGTAGTTATTCAATATCTGAAAAAAATCACAAAAATCTAATGACTTGACAAACTTGCAAGAAACTTGCTTAAAAGAAAAGCAAGACAAATAAAAAATTTAGGTACCATTGTACCCTGAATTGTGATTGGTTTAGGAAAATTAGGGAATTACTGATTCAAAATAAAAGTGGAAGTTACCATTATTTTCATTATCCCGTTAGAGATATCTGAATCACAGCTGGGCAAATAACTGATTTTTTGGTTTGCTGGCAGAAAAAAAATTATGATTTGGGTTGAATCAGACCCCAAAATTCCAAAAGCTTTCAGGAAATCACAAAAATATGTTCTGGGTAAAACAAACAAAAAAAACCCCATGTCCCTCAGGCAAAATGTTTGGTTTCCAGGCATTTTTAAAGGGCTAGATTTACGAAACAGTCAGAGAAGGAGAAGTGATAGCGGTGGTATAGATTAACATTTCCAAAATTATACATACAATGTGGCAGGTATTGAAACAATAAACAATTGCACAATACGTACTCTCTCTTGCACTGGTGTAGAATTATTTGCTCCTCTCATACATGTTGTAACCAGAAGGTCATCACTCTAAAATAAGACACTATTTTAACAGTAGCATGCAATATTTTGGTAAGGATAGTTTTCAAAATGAGCACTTGTCAGATACTGTAAACACAGAAATGCACTGTAATAAATATTAATTTTTGTTTTTCTAAGGCAAAATGCAAGTGATATTGGATAATATTTCTAGCAGTACTGATTAAAAGATATTTAGGAGAAGATTTAATTAAAACTTCTTTGCTATATGCCACTAAAGACAACTCCTTATGGTAAGAAAAAAGGCTGTTAATGAGTAGTCATTCTGAGCTTGCCTGAATTACAAACTATACAATGTTGGCTCATTGATTTGAAACAAACAGCCTTTTCACTGCTGGTCTTAACAGCACTTTGCTGCCATTATACACGATCATTTCACTGCAATAAATGGAATATTAGATATAACTAACATTTTAGAAATGCTACAAGTGTGCTTAAATTTGGAGATACCAGTACCTGGAAAGTTTGATATAATTCAAGTAGCAGAACTACAAACCTTTGGCAGATTTCTCCGAATTTAGAAGCATTCACTGAAGGTAGATTTAGAATTGAATAAATATGAAAAAACTATTTTTCTCCACTATACTGAAAGTAGTTCCCTCATAGTAACTGAATCGATATAAAGCACTTGTCAGTGCTACTGAAATAGCGAAGGTATCAATTGCCAAAGGAGAAACCAGATTCTCCTGAATTTTGTGTGTGCTGAAGAGGGCATATTAAAACTCAGAACAGAAACATTGTGCACATGTGTGCCAGCATGTAACCAGGGTGAAAGGGACTAAGATATTTTAATGGAAGAATCAACAATGGGCATTTGGAAGTGATGTTTTCACCCACAGCAGATTGTGCTAAATTACAAACCAGTTTAAAATTTATGAGAAATCTCATTCAATCTCCATTTCTTCCATCTCACACTCACTTCAAATGTTTTCAGCACTTAACTTTCTCTCTTTCCTTTTCTTTTAAAAAAAGGTCTTAACTTTTTTTTTTCAGACAAATGAATGCACATCTTAAACGTGATGCTGCTTTTATTTTCCCACTACTGTTTCTATTAGGCTCTCAGAACGTCTTTTTCAAAGGACCATCATTACAGCAATCTTCAACAAGGAGAGCAGAATTTATGGGCTCCTCTGAAATCTCAAGTGACCTGCATTCCTCCCCTTGCAAAAGTATAATGCACTTTCACATGATGACTAGTCTTAATTCATCTAGGAGAGGGATACTTGGTAACCATGAAACTTAAGCTTCTCTAAACTCATCTCCAGTTCATTTATGAGATACAATATATAATATGCAATATGGCTTTACTATATTGACCATACATTAATAAAGTATCAAAGCAAATAGCTGCAATCCATTTTTACATTTTACTAACATATCTATACCTACTACCAAAGTGCTACTGAATTTTTGTAGAGTACACACAGAGTAATAACCCTTTAGGTCTCATCTGATAAATATATAGGCTCTGAACACATCACATCTGTATTACAGTACAGTTTAAGTGGCTTGTAAATGGCATACTGGTAGTTAACACAGCATGCAGGTTTCAGCCTATTCCTCATCTTTCATTCTCCGAGCAGAGAGAACTCTGCAGGCAGCATGCTTAGCCTGGAGGGTGGGAGTTGTTGCTCAACAATGATTCATCAGGATGATTATTATTAATATTATCTATGTAACTAGTTCAGGAACTTATACAGCCCCCATTACAATATTGAATGTTTCTCTCTCTTTTTTGTAAGGTATTTGTATTCTGTAGAAGGTCTCATCAAGTTCTCCTTACACTGAGGTGAGCTGTTAGGAAATAATATTCTCAAAGCCACGAGCCACCCCCCATAATATTTTGAATGCTCTCCGATGTTGTGCTAAACTTTTATTACAACATGAACCCAAGGAGTTTCCACTTGAAGGAGTATGCAGTATGTTTTTAAATGGTGTATGTGACAGTGTTTGTACAGCTCCCATCCAAGTCAGAGTGAGAGTTCAAGAAGAGTTATGACCACAGCTGCATGCTTCAAACACAGGATTGGTAGCAGGATAGGGTCTGCTGTGGTGAATAAGTAATTTCCCCAGTACACTTAAGCTCCGATCTAAATTTCAAAATAATACCATGGAGATGTAACTGGCTCCGTCAATACTTTTAAAGCATGACTCCTTTTCACAGTGTCAATAAAACATAATTTTTTCAGAACTGTCCTAAAGCCTTGGACATATCTAGCTCCAGCATGATTCTTAACACATCTCCTCTTCACTGTAAAGTGAAAACAATTCAACCATGTTGTATTCAGATTCCATGATACTGCTATTTTTGGAGTGTAGATGGATGTGTTCAGAGGAGTTGGAGCTAGCACACTAGGAGCCAGCCCACCTGAGAGAGACAGGGTGAAAAAGCTAACTGGGAATGCCCTCTTTTGCCACATTAACCTTAGCTGAACAAAGCCTTTGTGAATATTTAAGCCAGGGATCGACAATCTTTCAGAAATGCTGTGCCGAATCTTCATTTATTCACTCTAATTTAAGGTTTCGTGTGCCAGTAAAACATTTTAAGATTTTTAGAAGGTCTCTTTCTATAAGTCATAATATATAACTAAACTATTGTTGTATTCAAAGTAAATAAGGCTTTTAAAATGTTTAGGAAGCTTCATTTAAAATTAAATTAAAATGCAGAGCCCCTCGGATCTGTGGCCAGGACCCAGGCAGTGTGAGTGCCACTGAAAATCAGCTCGCGTGCTGCCTTCGGCATCCGTGCCATAGGTTGCCTACCCCGATTTAAGCCCTTCCATGGAAGAACACCCATAGATGTACCAGTTGGTTGGATTTCAAGACCCTTAAGTATTAGTACTTCAGACTCTAGCTTACCTGACCAATCACAGCATATTCTAAAATTGAATTCTGCCCAGCAGAACATAAAAAAGAGGCACTTGCCAAATGACAACCAAACTTGCTGATGAAGCTAAAAGGGCTCCCTTGGAGGAGGGTGACCGCTCTTCTGGAGGCCATTAGGCTTATGTGTGGTTCTTTTTCCATTGTTTTGCATAAACCCTACTTCCCATTCTGCACCAGGGTTCAGTCAATCCTACAGCCAGCACTCTATTTTATTCTTAGGCATCAGAGATACAGGGGCCACAGGGCTATTCCCCCTCCCACACTTTTTAAACAGGGGGTACCATGCCCCCTTCTTTTTAAAATGTAGCTGGGGGGGGAGTGTGCCATAGTCTGGCCTGGGTGGCTGGCTGGCACCTGGGTCCCACTCTGCATCATGCCATGTGCCAGTAACTAGGCCCTCATCTGCCAGTGGCTCATGTGGCATTGACTCCTCTGAGTGCGAGGAACTATCTGGGTCTGGGAAGCAGGACAGACCCATCCCTCGAAGGCTTTGGGCTCACCAGCAGGGACGGTAAGGTAGGAACTGGGGGAAGGGGCTCTGGGAGACTCAGGCTGTAGTGGGGGGCACCAGTGACTCATTTTCCCTCCCCTAGGTTGCAAAACCAGGCTTTAGTGCTTTATTCCCAAAACCAAGAAAACTACATTGAGCACATGGTCAGTAAAATCATGGAATCACAGAACAGAGTGCCCGATCTTTGTTGCTGGCATGAGATTTAGGAAAGAATACTGGTAGAACTGTGTCCTGGTTAATGTGAAATTGGGATACTACCTTGGGTAGGAATGCTCGGTGAGGGTGTAGCTGCACCTTGTCCTTGTAAAAGACTGTGCAGTGGGGCTCGGAAGTCAAGGCTCTGAGCTTGCAGACCCTTCTGGCCGAGATTATGGCCATCAGAAAGGCCACCTTCCACGAAAGGAAGGTTGCCAGGGCTCAAAAGGAGGACCCATGAGTCGGAAAGGACCAGGTTAAGATCCCACTGAGGAACGGGCTGCCTCACTAGGGGTTAAACCTTTCCAAGCCCTTAAGAAAGTGGCCCACTATGGGATTGCTAAAGACTGACCTGCCCACCACTCCTGGGTGGAAGGCTGAGACGGCCGCCAGGTGTACCTTAATAGATGATATCGCCAACCCCCGTTGCTTCAGGTACAAGAGGTAGTCTAGCACAAGGGGAATAGAGGCTAGCTGCAGGGAGGTACCTTTCTGCAGGGACCAAATGGAGAAACGCTTCCACTTCGCCAGGTATGTTGTGTGAGTGGAGGGCTTCCTGCTCCCCAACAGAACTTCCCTAACAGAGTCCGAGCACTGCAGTTCAAGCTGGTTCAGCCATGGAGTTTCCATGCCATGAAGTGGAGGGAATCCAGGTTGGGATGTTGTACTTGGCCGTGATCCTGTGTGACAAGGGCTGGGAGCATAGGAAGGGCCACTGGTCTGTCCACTGATAGGTTCAGCAGTATGGTGAACCAGTGCTGTCGGGGTCACACTGGTGCTATGAGGATGACTGAAGCCCTGTTCTGCTGGATCTTGAGGATCACTCTGTGTATGAGCAGGAAGGGTGGGAATGCATATAGCAGGTGACACAGTAGGTGAAATGCATCCTCTGTGGAGCCGTGGCTGTGGTTCTGAAAGGAGCAGAACAGCTGACACTTTCTGTTGCTCCGCATCGCAAACAGGTCCATGTGGGGATAGCTCCACCTCCGGAAGATCGAAAGGGAGGTGTCCACTCTGAGTGCCCACTTGTGAGTGTTGAACGTGTGGCTGAGGTGGTCCACTAGTTCATTCTGTCCTCCCGCCATATATGAGGCCTGTAGCTGGATGCAATGTGTGATGCAGAAGTCCCACAGTTGGAGAGCTTCCTGACACAGGGGAGAGGAGTGAGCACATCCCAGTTTATTTATATAGAACATCACTGTGGTGCTGTCTGTCAATACTGAGACACATTTGCCCTGAAGATGGGCCTGGAATGTCTGGCAAGCCAGCGAACCACTCCCAGCTCCCTGATGTTGATATGGTCACAACCAGAACTATCACTGCATATGCCTTGAGTTCTGATACTGCCCAAGAGCATTACCCAGCCCATCTGTGATGCACCTGTGACCAGTGATAGTGAGGGCTGAGGCTTGGCGATACGTACTTCTGCACAGACCACTTGAGGTTGAAGCTACCAGCTGAGCGACTTGAGAATCTTGGGCGGAAAGGTAACCAGTCTGTCCAGGGAGTCCCGGTTGGGTCTGTATACCCTCACCAACCAAGCCTGGAGGGGGCGAAAGCACAACCTGGCCTGCTGCACTACATACATGCAGGCTGCCATATGCCTCAGAAGCTTCATGCAGTTTCTGGCCGCAGTAGTTGGGAACTGGTGGAGGCTGTCGATGATGCCCTTGATGCTTTGGAACCGGGACTCAAGTAGGGAGGCTTTGGCCTGAGTGGAGTCCAGGAGAGCTCCAATGAACTCTATCTTCTGGACTGGGACCACTGTAGACTTGGGAACATTCAGAATGAGCCTCAGCCTGCTGAAAGTGGTTCATGCCAGGGCCACATGCTCCAGCATTCGCACTCAGGAATTGCCCTTGATGAGCCAATCGTCCAGGTATGGGAAGACCTGTACCCAGCATTTACGCAGGAAGGCTGCCACAACTGCCACGCACTTTGTGAACATGTGTGGGGCTGTTGAAAGTTCGAATGGTAGTATGATGAACTGATAGTGCAGGACGCTGACTATGAATCTCAGGAATCTCCTGTGTGCCAGAATAATCAATATATGAAAGTACGCGTCTTTCAAGTTGAGGGTGGCATACCAGGATCCAGGGAAGGCATTCAAATGGGAGGACTGCCAGGAGTTCCAAGACCTGTAGCAATGAGGTACACCTCACTGTGATGCCTGTAGCCATGGTTCATGTTGCTGAGTCAGAGGAGTCCAGAGCAGCCTGGAGGGAGGTTCTAGTCACCACCCTGCCCTCTTCCAGGACTACAGTGAATTTCTGTCAGGATTCCAACGGAAGCAGTTCCTGAAATTTAGAGAGGGCATTCCACGGGTTGTACACATAGCAGCTAAGTACTGTCTTCTGGTTGGAAATTCGAAGCTGGAGCCCCCTGATTGAGTATACTTTTCAACCGAAGATGTCCAACTTCTTATCATCTTTATTCTTAGAGGCGGCCCCTGCAGCTCTTTGTGGTTTGCTGCATCCACTACCAAGGTTCCGGGACAGGGGGAGGGGGTAGAGTGAAGAGGTGCTCGTACCCCTTCTGAGGGACAAAGTAATGCCTCTCTACTCCTCTGGCCGTTGGTGGTATAGAGGGTGGGGTTTGCCAGAGAACTTTCTGGTGTTCTGAATGGCTTTTTTAAGTGGCATTGCCACCTTGGAGAGACCCTCTGGGGCGAGTATGGCCACCATTCAGTCTGAGTCTTCCACTACCTCCTCCGTTGTCATGGTGAGGTTCTGGGACACTCTCTTAAGGAGGTCCTGGAGGGCTTTCATGTCCATCACCAGAAGGGACATGGTAGTGTCCGCCACTGCCTTGTCAGGCAAGGAAGATGATGAGGTTTAAGGTGAGATGCGGTCTTCCTGCCCCTCCGGTTTCCTGGTGACTTGCTCAGGGATATCCATCGTCACTGCTACTGGTGGTACGGAAGCCACCATCATTGGCGTCTCTGACCTTGTGCTCGATACGGGAGGCCCGGAGTCTGAATCTTGTGGTGGGTCCTCGGGAGCCCTGGATTGATATGGGGAAACAGACATTGCAGAAGATGTGGCATAGGCATTGGAGACCACTGATGTTGCCCTGGAGCCATGCCCTTGGCCCTAATGGTAAATGCTCCTCTTGCTCACTTCCTGTTGTTTCTTTCCTTCCTTCTGCCCACACACTTAATCTCTCCCCAACTTTCTGCCTCTTAATATCCTCTTTCCTTTCACTTCCCAGTTCTTCTTTAACTTCTCATGTTCCTAACATTCCACTGTCACTCCAGTCTCTGGAACTGTAATGGGATGAGCACCAACGGATTTTGTATGCTGGCTTCTGGTTGCTCCATTCCCACACATTCATGAAAGCACAAACAATAGTTCTGTTTGAAATTAACTCCCCAGTCGTGCAATGAGCCTCATGCACTTGGACAGCTAAATCAACATACAGTTTTACTGAAATCAGTTGAGATCGAGGTGGGCACAGAGGTCCACATGTGTGGAATTCATTGCAGAACTGGGGACAAAGAAAGGGGTTACAGTCTAAAATCAACATCCGTTGTCCCTCAGTTGTGGGAGAGAGAGCTGCAGTTGTGAGGCTATTAGAATTGACGTTTTCTGGAGAACTTTCCAAGTTCGTCTACTGTAATTAGGAAGTTAGTTAGGACCTCATACTCCTAAAAAGCTTGAGCCATAATAAAGAAACAACTAAGGGGAAGAGTAAATACATAAATATTTTGCTGCTTTCCAGAACACAGTCAAGTGGAGACCAAATTACATCATCACCATGTGTCATAAATAAATAGTTAAGGGTTAATGTCTCTTTACCTGTAAAGGGTTAACAAGCTCAGTGAACCTGGCTGACACCTGACCAAAGGACCAATTGGGGGACAGGATACTTTCAAATCTTGGTGGAGGGAAGTCTTTGTTTGTGCTTTTTGGGTTGTTCTTTGCTCTCTCTTGGGATTAAGAGGAGCCAGTTGTGCAACCAGTTTTCTCCAATCTTTCCGAAACAGTCTCTCATGTTCAAAATAGTAAGTAATAGCTAGAAGGCGGAATAGTCTTTTTGTTTGTTTTCTTTATTTGCAAATGTGTATTTTGCTGGAAGGATATTTTACCTCTGTTTGCTGTAACTTATGCTTAGGCTAGAGGGGAGGGAGTCCCTCTGGTCTATGTAAAGCTGAGACCTGTAAACATTTTCCATCTTGATTTTACAGAGATAGCTTTTAATACAAGAAAGAAAAAGTAAAAACTTTCTTTTTTAAGAATCTGATTGATTTTTTTTTCTTGTGCAAGACCCAGGGGAATTGGGTCTGGACTCACCAGGGATTGGTGTGGGAAAAGGAAGGGGGGGGAAGGTTAATTCCTCTCTGTTTTAAGATTCAACGAGTTGAATCACAGTGATCTCAGGGTAACCCAGGGAGGGGAAAATCTGGGAGGGGGAAAGGAGGGGGAATGGTTTATTTCTCTCTGTTTTAAGACCCAAGGGATTTGGGTCTTGGGGTCCCCAGAGAAGGTTTTTGGGGGATAGAAAGTGTACCAAAACACTATATTTTTGGTTGGTGGCAGCATTATCAGATCTAAACTAGGAATTGAGCTTAGAGGGGTACATGCAGGTCCCCACTTTCTGGACGCTAAAGTTCAAAGTGAGAATAAGACCTTGACACCATGGCACCTGACAATGGAGCTATTTAAAGTGTTTACAGCTGCTTCTTATATTAGCATTTTCAGTGATACTGGGTGGTGAGGGCTGTGCATGTGTGCACTGGATTATTCATGCACCTTTACTGAGCACACATCCAGAAGATTTGGACCTTAAGTAGCATTCATTGCGTCTAAGAGGAGAAGCACTCTATGTATAAAGGAATTGTATATGCATTTATTGTCATCTTTCTTGACTATATTGCTATGTTTTATTTCTACTACTCAACACATATACTTTAAATCCCAATATCACAACTTAAGGGAAGAAATAGGAAAACATTTCTAATGATAAAGTTTGCTTATGCATTCAGGTGCCATTTTTCTTTGATTTACAAACAGGTTCTTCACTACAACAGAGTAAATATGTGGACTGTCTTCCTTTACCAATTAAGTATTAACTAACCCTTTTACACCTTCTGCCTTTCTTTAGTTGGATAAGGAGCTTTCCTCTAATTAACCTCAGTCAGACATTACATATATAATAGCCTTGCCTCTGAACAGATGCATCTTGTCAGGATCATAACAAGGGCAGTGGGGACCAAAGATAAGAGCAGGGTCAAATCTGAGGCTGAGAGTAGCGGAGGAGTTCATAGTCAAGTTCCAGACCAGGGTTAATACCTAAAATCAGAGTCTGAGATAGGTTTCAGGGTCTGGGTCAGGAGGCACGGTCCAAATCAAGCCAAGGTCAAAACCAGGAGTTTGAGAGCAGGAAGCAAAAATGGTTGTGGCAGTTACAGGAGATCTGTGCTGTTGTCAGGACACTTCCTAGAATGCCCCTTAGATTTATATAGGGTAGGGAGCCAATCAGGAGCCATGAGGCTGCTGCCTGATGGAGCCTGAGGGCAGGGACTTCTTGTGGTCTTTGTTCACAGCTGGTCATAGAGTGTGAACCAGTTACAACTGCTGCGGGTGGCAGCGTGGAGGTGTTTGCTGCCTACCAGCTCTGCGGGCCTGATTCAAGACCCGCTGGGCACTCTCTGCTGGCGCATATTTGTCCGGATAGGCTGCCATGAGGTCAGGGGCATGGATTTTGGATGCTGACTCCCAGGATCATCCTCTAGGGCACAGTCCTCCAGCCTGCAAGGTACCAGAGGGAGCTGCATTTGATTTTCAGCTCCAGTATTTCACAGACTTCATACTCGTGCTCTTGGATCAGCTCCAAAGGAGGCAGTGGTTGGGCCCAGTGAGTGAAGGGGTTGTCAACATAGATTTTTAGCAAGGATACGTGGAACACTGTGTGGTTCTGGTGGGATCTGAATAACTGAAACCTCATGATCACTGCGCTGATTATCTGGCTGATGGAATACGGCCCAAGGTATTGGTAATCCACTTATGACAAAACCAGTCAGCGTGGATGTGTTGAGCTGTTAGTCAGACTTTTTGCCCACTGGTGATCAGCAAACCACTTGTAAACTTCCTTGGCCTTGTCTATACGTGCCTTGAGTTATTCTTGGACATCATGGATCAAATACACCCACTCAGCGGCTACAGGATTGGTGGAGGAGACAAATGCAGCTGGGTGGAAATGGGGGTGGAGGCCACAGTTTGCATAGAATGGATTCTGCATGGTGGACATATGATCCGCGTTATTGTAAGCAAACTCTGCTTGGGGTAGGAAGCTCAACCAGTTCTCCTAGTGGAAATTAATAAAGCACCACAAGTATTGCTATAATACTTGACTGCTTCCTCAGACTGACTCTCAGTTTGTGGGGGAAAAGCAATGGATGTGTAAGCACAGATCCTAAGTAATTGTAGGATTTTGTTCCAAAACCACAACACAAACTGCAGACCCTTATCAATTGTGACTTGCTCTGGGAGTCCATGGAGACAGATCAGTGTCCTTGTTAGACACAGGGAGCTTGACTATAAAGTTCAGGATAATGGTTGCCCACAGCCTGCACGGGCTCTCAGAAGACACTAGGATGTTGAAGGGTTTTGAGCGTGACATCGTGGTGCAGGCATGTCTCACAGAATCAACATACAAGTCCATTATTGTGTGCACTCAGGACCACCAGAAGAAGTGGACAGGCAAACAGAGAGTCTTGAAGCTACCCAAATGGCTTGCTAATGGTGAGTCATGACAGATTGATAGTACTTCTAACTGAGGGGGTCCCAGCGGAATGTTCAAGTAGCCCTTGACAGACAGCAAGCCATCCGGGACCTACTGTTGACCTTGGCTTGCTGCCTCAAATTTCTTGGGAAGGGGCTCCTTCTCTGCAGCTGAGTGGATTACTGACATGAAGTCCTGAGGAACTGCAGAGTCCAAGAAGTTCGGAGCTTAAGAATTGGTGGGAGGGGCTCAACATAGGGGGGCTCTTGGCTGGTGAGATATTTCCCTTTTTGAGATGAGGCATTGGCGGTCTTGTTTTGGGCTCCTGAGTGGTACATGATGGTGAAACTGAAGCATGCAAAGAACAGGGCCCAGCGAAACTGCATCTGGTTAAGGGTCTTGGCTCAGCAGTAGTCGTTAGTTTTTACGATCAAAGTAAACCTGTCCTGGGTACCAAGCACACTCCAGATAGCAGCAACACTCTTCTAAAGCTGCTTTGAAGTCTAGAAGCTCCTTAACTAGACATTTCTGTTCAGCTGCAGTGAACTTCTATGAATAATACACACAAAGCAAGAGGTGCCATTGGGGAATCACCTCTTTGAGAGAGTACTGTCCTAATTGCCACATTGGAGGCATCAGTCTTGACACAAAGGGTCATATTGGGTTGGGATGAGCCAGGATTGGGGTGGGGAAATGCTCATTGGGCCTCTGGAGACCAGCTGAAGGTGGTATTTTTGAGGAGAAGTGCTGTCAATGGGATGATGTGGCCTGAAAATCCAGAGATGAACAGCCTATAAAAGTTAGTGAACCCAGGAAGTATTGTAGCTCCTTGATATATTTCAGGTGGGCACCAAGGCCTGTACTGCCTCCACCTTTTTGGAGTCCACTTGGAAGCCCTTGGGGGAGAGGATGTAGCCCAGGAACTCCATGAAGCACTCGTCAAAGATACATTTTTCCACCTTTGCATACAGGCCATGTTGGCACAGCCATTCCAGGACTGACTAGATATGCTTGGTGTGTTGCTTGTGATCCTCAGCAAAGATGGAGATATCATCTATGTAGACTACAACATACTGATCTAGGATGTCATGGAAGACCTCGTTCATGAAGTGCTGGAATGTTGCAAGGGTATCTGTGAGGCAAAACCGCATTACTGGGTACTTGTAGTGGCTATAACAGGTTTGAAAAATCTGTCTTCCACTCAGCTCCAGCTTGGATTTGAATCAGGTTGTAGGTCCTGTGACATAACACTCCATATTCTTTATGGAAATATACTTATTATATGGAAATGACATAACAGATGTACTTTATGCAAGATGCCACATGTAAGATATCATTGGAAAGGTTATGATTTCCTGAATGTGTTTATCCAATTTGTGTGCATGTATCATTTTTGTATCTGAAGTTGGGAATATTGACCATGCCTCTGTATTTCAAATATGCTACGTTGGATGAGGCCAAACAATGTTAGTGGCTTACTGAAGAAATGACACAAGCATAAGGATTATCCCAGGAACTGTGTGCAATAGAAACCCCTCAGCTATAGCTCTACACAATGGGAACTGTTAGACCCAGGTCAGATAACTCTATACAATGGCAACCATTTGACCTAGGTCATAGCAAAAAAGCTTTCCAGTAAGTTGGGGAAAGATATAAAAGATGGACAATGACAACGTGAGGGGCCTCACTCTCCCTACAACAACACACTTGAAAACACCTGAGGAACAAAGAATGAACTGTGAAAAGTGATGGTCTCAGGCTAAGATCTTTAGTGTGTATATGAAAACCTGAGAAAGCCAAGGCAACTGGTCTCTTAAGAATCTGCCTGCTTGTTTATCACTCAGGATGATAATCTGCTAATTTGCATTCTACCTATCTAGTGTGTCAAGCTTAGTTTGTGTGTTTTGTTTAATTTGCTTAGTAATCTGCTTTGTTCTGTTTGCAATCCCTTGAATCACTTAAAATCTGCCTTTTATAGTTAATAATTTCTTTCTGTTTACTATTAAATCCAATTTATGCAATTTCTTACTGGCGGTGGGGAGAAGGTATCGTGCATATCTCTCTTCACATTGAGGAAGAAGGAGAATTTTATGAGCTTGTGCTGTACAGACATTTCTATACAGTGCAAGGTAGCAGTATTTTGGGTTTGTCTCCCAAAAGGGGTGAGCATGTGAGTGCTGGGGAAGCCCTCTCACACAGAGCTGACTTCAGTCTGTGTCTGCAGTGGGGTGTGGCTCAACCTGTGTGTGTGTGTGCACTACAAGAGGCCAGAAAGCCTAATTCAGCAAAGCAGGGAGAGGGAACCCAGGCTGGCTGAGCAGGGGAGGCTCAGTTAAACCCCAGCATATCAGATGGCACCCTGGACGAGGTGTGGGTCCAACCTGTCACAGGCCCCTCACAACTCAAGTTTTACCTGAATACCTGGGTTGATTGCAAATGATCCAGTAGTTCGGGAATAAGTGGAAGAGGGGTTTTGATTCTTGATGATAACCTGACTGAGGGCCTCAGAATCCATACATAAGTGCAGGGTTCCATCTTTCTTTTTAACAAACAGAACCAGGGCCCTGGTGGGAGAGGTAGATGGCTGAAAGAAACCCTTAGGCAGATTCTCCTGGAGATAAGAATGCAAGGCAGCCACCTCAGATTCTTATATCACATATATATGGCCAAATGGCACCTTGACCCATGGATACAGCTCAATCAGGCAGTCATAATACTAATGGGGTGGTAGGGTGTTAGCATTCTACTTCTCGAAGACGACACCACAGTCATTGTATTTGGGGAGCAGTGCCAAAATCACTCTGGTGATGGTCCCACCTGACCCAAGCGAGGGCCCACAAGCGGGAGTATCTTGGTTCCAGGGTTTGTCAGGTGGTGTACATAGGTAGACTTGCTGGCAGAACTCAGAAAGGAAGCTAACTTTGTGCTCATGACAAAGAACGTGTGGCTCATGAATTGTCACCCACAAAATGAAAAGGATTATTGGGAAGTGTGGTGAGTGGATCATCTCAAAATGAAGGGCTTTCGATGGTCCTGAATGACAACTTCTAAAGGCACTGTTTCCTGTATCATTGGCCCCAACAAGAAGAGTGGACCATCTATAGTTTCAAGTAGAACAAGGACCATCTTTGTTCATACCAGAATACCCAAGGACTGGGCTGTATCAGCATCTATAAAGTTGTCTGCTGCACAGGAATCTACCAGTGCCCACTGTGGAGGAATTTGGTAAAGCTCTCCTGTAACATGGTGGCAGATCCAGACTTTGGCCACAGGGAGCACTCATTGTGCCTGAGATGTGCATCAGTGAAGAGTAGGGGGGATATTATCTTGGAGTTTGCCCAGGCCACGCCCCCTCTACTGATCCTGAGCATAGTCATTTCCTCAACAGGGCCATGCTACCGATCATGATGGGCAGTTGCATGGCTAGATCCTCAATAGAAACATAGCTCATGGCAGCGATGGCACTTCTTTCCCTCAAGGGTCACATGGCAGTGGGTGGTATCCAGCGGCTTGGGTTCAAGGTCCAGGTTGGAGATGGGTACCAATGTACGCCAGTTGGGTGGTGGCCCATATTCCTTCCTTTCCTCATGTCTCTTGTGGAGCCTATTGTTGATGCATATGATGAGGTCGATGAAGGCATCTAGGTTGGCTGGGGACTCCACATGAGCTAGTTCATCCTTAATTTATTCATGTAGCCTCAATCAGAACTAGTAGATCTGGGCCATTTCATTCCATGCAGTATCTGAGACATCTTCAATAATAAGAATGAGGGGACATTAATTTTGTGTGGAATATAGGTGACTTTGGGATTAAGATGACTGATGATCCTCAAAATGAAAATTGTCTGAGAAATATCAAAGTTAGGTTATTACCTTGAAAATGGAAAGCATCCTTAAATTAACACTTAATATTGAATCTTAATATATACATTCCATGTATACACAAAGGAAAAAAAAGAGAAAGTGTTAATAGTTACATTAAAATGCTATAAGCATAGAGAAAGTAGTAACATCGTAAAATACTGTAGTGGGCTTTGGTCTTAATTAATACATCTAACATCCCGAGACTACTGTAAATGTTACTTCCTTGGGTTTCAAATGAATATGATCCTTGTTTGATTATAGCCCTTCAGAATTTAATGAGCATGAGAATCTATAATCTGCCTAGAGGAAAAACTGTGCCAGGCTGTACTTTATTGAATCCTACAGTGTACAGAGAACAGAAATGCAAACACAGCTGCCTCAGCAAAGCCTACAGAGATAAAGAAAGAAAAAAATAAAAGATGAGTTCAGAAGTACGTGAAATAATCCAGCTCCTGAGATTAATCAAATACACAGCAAAACTATTTGATCTATTTTGTCCTTAATTGGCAACATTTACTTTCTTTCTTTAAAGAATATCACTTCCATGCTATTACAACTTTATTTATAACACCACCAAAAAAAGGGTTAACGAAAATATACTCAATCCCACGAAGTTTAACAGAAAACTGCTAATTTATTTATTAATCCCTTCCCAAAATGAGTCAGTGCTACAGATACTTCTAAGGGTTGCTGTAGCAGAAAAGCACTGATATACATGTTGAATAATTCATATTTTTTCCTAATAATTGGCTAACATCTAGAATTAAGTATGTATAAAATACACAAACAATAATAGTCACTTAGCCAACAGAGAAAAAGATGAGTGCAAAACTATATTTTCAGCATTGTTTTTCAAGAGAAGTCTTATTTATCACATAAATACACATTACAAAGACACATTAAAGGATTTTGTGAAGGAAAGGTCTGAATGAGATAGAAATAAAAGGGTGGAACATGTTCTGGGAATTAAGGGCACAACCTAATTTATGTCCCTTTCCGATGAACCCTCTGGAGGCCAGCAGCTGGCATGCAATTACCATATCACATTAGGTCAGGACATTTCGACTGCAGGCACCAGGGGGTTAACATCCAAGTGCAGTAGGCCCATTTTTTTAGGGGCAAAACACAAAGTCTTAAGAACACTACCTCTTCTACAACTAGTCCCTCCTTGGTATTTTAAAAAAAACATACTTTAATGATTGTACAGTTGTAGTTAACTAAGTTTATAGAGGTTGGGAGTTCTTTTGTGTTGGGAGAGAAGGATCAGGACAGAGCATACATCATCACCAACCAATTCCTATATGTACAAGAAATATACAGAAGATGTTAGTGATTTCACTTTGGTTACCATAAGCCAACCAGTACAAACAGTGCTTGAAATAAGATGTAGGTGAGCTAATGGTAAAAAACAGCTGCAACTGATCCAATAGCCAATTTTAAGTTACAACATTTTCCCCTCCTGACTTAGTATTGCCCATATTCCTGCTAAATACCAAGAATACAGAAATGTGATTCTGACATATTCATTTCTAAACAATATGAGAGAGAGCGAGAGAGAGAGAGAGAGCGTGCATGAGCGTATGCGAGAGGGAAGACTATATTTCACCTTTAAAAAAAAATACATCTGACCTCTATATCAACATGAGGTAAAAGCCTACACAGCCATGAAAGTTTCCTTAAAGATACTTCCTTTTATTCACAAAAGGAAGCAAGAAATCTTTTCTACAAAGTAATTTGTGAAGAATGTCATTTTATAGTTTAACATTATCAATTTTTTTAAATGCATAAATAGAATTCCTTACCGTCTGTAGTCTGACTGATGGTGTTCGGCTAAGAGAACTTCCTACTGGGCTGAAACTCCCTGTGAAAAGACAAAGCTGTGAATTTTTGCTTGTTATCCTGTTCTAATAAACCGCTTTATTTTAAAAACATTATGTTAGCAGGACATGTTTCACAAAACTTTAATGAAAAGAAGCACCATCTTTCTGTTGCAACTACGCATCCTTCAGTCAGTAACAGTTGGAGGGTTTATCTAACTGATAGACCTGACACAAGGTTAGTTAATCCAACATTTCCATTCAAATGATTCGGAGCAATAGCACAAGCAATGTCCACATGTCACCTCGTGCTCAGAACAGACACTATTATCTAAGCTACACTGCCTTTCTTTTCATTGTATTTCTGAGTAGTGCATACACAGTTTTCAGTCAGAAATCATCACAAAACCTCTCAAAGGAATTACTTCCTTATTTTATCTGAATGAATAAGTATGTCTATTCAGTATCTCTCTTTGATCATCTGACTTCCTACCACAACGCATCTTGATGTTTATTTTATTCACTCTTTATACAGTGCATTTGAAAAAGTGCTACTTGTAAATTTGTTCCTTTTGAAATTATTACATTGGCTAAGCTCAAGAAAATCCTTTCATCATCTATGGATTTATCTTATTGTTACTGGTTTCTTCTACTGTGTATCTTCTAAGAAAACATCTTTAAAAGATAGAGACATCTGAAAATTGCTAAACATGACAATACTTAAATGCTATATCTTTGCTCAAGATATTTCATCTTTCTTTTTTTTTCAAGCAGGTGGAGCAGAGGGCGGCCAAATAGCACAGATTTAAGATCACCAGCTTTTTGCCATGAGACACAAGGGTTCAAATCCTAGTTTAGGTTTCAAGTAAAAATGACTTCTAAGGTCTCACTCTAGTTTCCAACCACAAAACCCAACTCAATTTAGCACAACAGGTAATATCTGCTCATAAGGAGCCCAGAGTTTGAATAATGGGGATTTTTCAGGTTAAGATTCAGATCCATTGGCACAGATCCTTAGGAACCCTTGTACAGCATCCAACTGCACTATACCCCTGTTAAACCAGTGGTATGCATTATATTCATAAGTGATTTACTCGTAAATGTTTAACCGTTGGAAAATATTTATATACGTCATTAAATGGTGTAATGCAAGCTCAAAGGGTTACAATTTGTTAGGCCCTGATATTGCAAATGCAACCCAGGTGCCTAATAGGGAGATAACTGTTTAACTATCTGGGGAGATAGGTAGGAATGAGTTGTGTCTAGGTCATTGTTTGGCAGATGCACAATTAGCATTGCACACTGAGAAGTTTCTGGAATTGAGTGTGATAGTTTTGGGTATGCTCAATGGGTTGCCAGTAGCTTGACTGTGACTCCATTAGTAAGGCTACGTTTTAGTAAGGAGTATTTTTAGTAAAAGTAACGGACAGGCGATGGGCAGTAAACAAATATTCACAGCCCGTGATCTGTCCACGACTTTTACTAAAAATACCCATGACTAAAACTTGCGGGGGGGAGGGGGAGAGCGGCCAGCAGGGCATGGCCTGGGACCCCCACTGGTGCTGGTAGGGGGGTTTGGCAGGGCTGACAGACTCCCTACCTGTCTCTGCACACAACCCCCCCCAGCAGCAGCAGAGTTTGTATGTGGGAGGAGGTAGATGGTTGGGCATGGGATGAAGTGAGGTGGGCTCTGGGCAGGCTTGTCTGGGAGCTTATCTGGGAGGCTCCCCAGAAGTGGCGACATCCCCCTTGCTCAGCTACTCCCAACCCACACAGGAAATCAGGGTCAATGGGAGATGTGGGGGTGGTGCCTGCAGGCAGAGGCAGTGCACAGAACTGGCTGGCCATGCCTCCACCTAGCAGCTGAGTGAGGGGGATGTCACCACTTCCAGGGAGCCCCCCAGGCAAGCTCCGCCCACAGCTCACCTCACTCCACCCCGGGCCCCATCCCCTTGTCCCCTCCCACAGCCAAACGCTGCTGGCGGGGGAGAATCTGTGACTTCTGTGAAAACTCGCAGACTTATCCATGAGTGTAAGTAGCCAGGGCAGCTGCTTTGTAAAAGGCCCAGTGCCCTCTGTGGGTTGGGAGAAGCTGAGCCACAGGAGCAGCAAGCAGGTTGTTTCTCCATAACTCTGAAGCATTTTGCAGCAGGTTAGTGATATCGGTGAGGGGCTGAACTCCCTTTCCGTGTCAGAGGAATCCCCTTCCGGTGACTACAGTAGGGCCGTCAAAGCTGAGTCTGATGGCTAACAGTTGCCACGGGTGACCAACGTCTTGAGTAGGTGGATTGGTGCAGGAGGTGGGGAGTCCAGTACCGTGTTGGAGACTGTTCCCATGGTCTAGGAGATGGGGATCTGAGGGGACGGTTGGCGGTAACTAGTCACCACATCGCCAGTACCGATGTCTCCCCTGGGCGATCTGCATTGAGAGGGCAGAGACTGCGATTGTGGTGCCTACAATCTGGAACATCTTGTGGGAGATCTGGGCTGAGAAGCTGGAGATTTGGGGCACAGAGACAGAAAGCACTGTCTTGCCTCTGGGGACCAGTGGCGATCACTTGCCCTCTGGGAAGTCTTTACGGCTGGCTTGCCCTTGTAGGAAACCCTTGCTGTTTCCTGTGATGTGCATGGTGCCAGCAGCACTGGTAGAGGCCTTTGCCCTCTGGGCGCCGAGTGGACCTGGGAAGGTGTCAGCCCTGCCATGAGTCTGGGTCCCCCACTGCTCCCGGGAGTCAGTGGTGGATCCTTCAAGGCACTAGGGGGCCCCATCGGGCAGGCAACCCATGTAGCTCCAGAGTAAGCGAGTGGCCCAAACTGGATCCTTTACCCAATGCCCCTTGGCCCTTCTTGCTCAGTGCTGGTGAGTCACGCTTCTTTGACTTCTTCTTGAGCACCAGTGAAGGCAAGCAGTACTGGGTAGATCCCGGTGCTGGGAGTGCACTACGTACTGAGGCTGAAGTACTGGGACTAGAGTCCAGTTGGGACGGCTTTGAGGCCAGGCAGAGAGCAGCTTCCATGAGAAGGGCCCTCAAACGAATCTTGCACTCCTTCTGTATTCTGAGGTGAAAGTTCTTACAGATGAGAGACTTGTCCTTCACATGTGATTCTCCCAAGAACTTCAGGCAGCTGCTATGGGAGTCACTAACAGGCATAGGCCTGTTACAATCAGAATAGTACTTAAAACCCAGAGACCAGGGGATGCCATGCCTGGGACAAAGTACCCACTGGCACTCTAGCTTCTAACTACACTCCTTAACAACTACATATAAACAAACTTACGGTTCTAAGGCTTAAAGACAGGAGAGAGAGAGAACAGCTAACCCTGCTAGGCAAGGGAAAAATGTTTTCCAACCAACCATCGCAGGTGGTAAGAAAAAACTGAAAGGGTGTAGGGTGTACCTAGAACAGAATCGACTTGAGCAAGCAGTCAAAGAAAAAACTATTATATAAACAAAACCTTGGCTTATTATTAATAGTTTTAATGTTGATACTTCATTTTATCACAATACTGTGGAACCTGTCACCTCCACTGTCGTCATTTTATATTATTTTAACAATAATGAGGGAAACAGCATCTTTAAAAACAGTGTTTTAGCCTTATAAAGTACCATAAAACAATATTTAGGTTAATGAGATTGTGTCTTTTAACAGAGTTTGCCTTTTAATGATAGTCAATACTACAAAGATACTATAGCAGCATAAAACAATACACTGCCAAAAAAACATTTCCAATTACTCTGTGATTAAAAGCATTTTCTATGACTTACTATAGTCCTCTATCAAAGTAATCAGTTAATTAATGTCATTTTGCTTCAGAAACAATGATAAACTGTACACTGCACTTTTGCAGTGCATTCACTACTCCATGGAGCCACATTATTTGTTGGTAGTGGTTAGGGCTTGCTATAGCTTCTAAAATAATTATTCTTCAATTTCCTCCATCTAATCTTTGGTCTCTTTGGCCACCACCACCTCTTTTCCCTTTGGTTCTTTTTTGTCTGTTGTACATCTCTTATTAGCAATTTCACCCACAGGATTTTCTTCTACATCTATGTTTAAAAATTTGTTTAAAAGCCTGGTTCATTCACAAAGGAAAGTCCATTCAGCAAGTAGGTGAATATCCAACTCCTCTTCCTCATATAGTACTAAGCAGAAGCCTGATTTTTTAAGCAGTTCTGTGCAGTGGTTGGGTTGACAGGGTTCCATTCTCGATAAAGCACGTAAACTACACTGAGCAGGTATGTGACTATCTCAGAAGGGCTTAGTTTGGCTGTCCGTGATACCTGTATAAACTTTCCAACCTTACAGTTCAGTATTGGAAT
Organism: Chelonoidis abingdonii; assembly: GCF_003597395.2. NCBI lineage: Eukaryota > Metazoa > Chordata > Testudines > Testudinidae > Chelonoidis > Chelonoidis abingdonii. Next base: position 107,568,181 of record NC_133771.1, read on the forward strand.
TTAGCGGTCAGAATTACAGAAGGACATTTTCTTTTTACCTGGTGACTTACAACAAAGAGACTGGAACATGTCCCACTGGGTCTGTCATTTAGTTGGAGCCTGTATAATGGTCACGAAGTCTTTTACAGGGCTGAACCTGAATAAATTGCTTAAACCAGGTTGCCTGTCCTAAACAGTCTCACAGACATTTCAGGATCACTCAGAGAACAAGTTTTATAATTCCAGATGATCATCCACGAGTTCTCCTCATCAATTTCCCTCCTTAGCAACTCCTGCTGCCTCCATCGTCAGATCCCTATATGCCTTGTGAAGCTAGTGTTCTCTGTGAAAGTACTACATCCTAGATTGCTGTGCTCTCTGTGGCTCTGCATTGGTTCTTCCAGGACCTTTTTTACATATATAATCTCATATGAGAGGAGTAAATAAAGCCAGTTCATTCTTCAAAAGTATGTAGGCTAATGCCTAGAAATTATTACAGACTCTCAAAATGAGATATACTGCAGCTCCTTCTTGGACTATTAGGACTCCTCCTTGGCATATTTCCAACTCAAGTGCAGTGTTCTTCTGTTCTGTATAACCCTTATGTCCATTGATTATGTTAGCCACGAGAATATGATATCTACTAACTTTATGTGGCATAGCTTTTCTTTAAGGTTTTTTCCTCACAAAGAGTAATTTTTCACTATACATAGCAAAAAACAGAACACCCCAATACCCCTGTTATACACATTCCTGACAAAGTCCTCCAGTTATCCAAAAATTTGCTGAATTTATATAAATCATTTGGAAAGGATGGGCATCTTTTCATAAATATTTTAGTCAGGTACTTTTTCAGACAGCCAGAAACCACACTACCCTATTCCTGATTGATTTGAGCACCAGAGTACTGAAACTGTATCTTTAGCTTTCTCGCCTCCAATTGGCTATAAATTATGTGGTGGGTATACTCAATCAGCAAAACCATAGCTGGAAAAATTAACTAGAGATTAGGCAGTTTTCCTACCTTCTAAAATGTGTATCTGAACCACAGGAGCCCTGGATGGTCTTTCACCTCCTCATTCTTACCTAATTTCTTCTGTCTCCAAAGAGAGTTAGAGTCTGTGCGCGTACGATTCTACCAGAAACTGCCCTCTACTCTGACTAATCCTGCCACAGTTTGGCTACATTGAATTCATCCACTGTATCTATTTCCAGAGCGACAATCAGAATAACCAGTTTCACAGCCACGATAACAGTCTTTGAAAGCCACTGCATACACATATTTTCAGGTGTGATTCATACATAATAAAAAGTTGGAATCACTCAGTTGACATCATCTAACAATTTATTTTGCCAGAGAAAAAAAGAAAGTGTACTCTAATGCCCAATTCTTACTACAGGTGGAGATGTTTGAAATAGTGGCAATATTCAAACTTAGTTCAAACCTAGTTTTCTTGTAACATCGTTTTGGACATAGTCATTTGTCCGGCTAGGACCAAACTATATTCAAAAACTGTTTCAACAAAATTTACTCTTCAGTGCAGCTTTTGTAATTAGTTTTGATCACTGTTAATTTTCTGCCACAACTGTTGGATCTTCTGGGCTAAAAACTAATCTGGGGTTGAGATGAGGGGTTGAGCTGAGTTTTTAACCACTATTTTAAAGCATTCCACATGTAGCAACAATGAGGACAAAAACAGTTCCAGGAAACCATTCAAAACACGTTTGTTGAATTGTCTTCAAAGTCAATGGTATTCATATGCTCAATGTTAAGAATATCCTTAACTGTGTATGCTCAAGTTCTTTGCTATATCAGGACCCAAGAGTGACCTAAATAGAGCAAGGTGCTAATAGGTGCTACTTGCACTCAAAAAACCCAGAATATAGTCCTGTGAATTTGCAGAATTTGCTCTACCATTCTTAGGCTACCTCTACAGCACACAGTAGGTTAGTTCACACCATTACTATCCTCTCCTCTATATTCCTCTTCCCTCTCTCATCCCTGGAAACCTCTAAAGCAGTTTGAAAAGATTCAACTGTCTCCCCCCAAGGATGGCCATGTCTTTCTACACTGGGTTCCAGTTTATTATATAAATCCCACAGTCTGTCCACTAAACACTCAGAATAAAAGACAAAAAACAATAAATCTTTCTTTTATCTTCTGTACTAATTTGCATGAAATATACAGGGAAATTTTCCCTTCAATTATATTAGAAATCTGATCCCTGTGAGCTGCCTTAATGGTATATACATAATGAAAAAACAAAACCGTCAGCCCTGCTACTCCCAGTTGTCACAGCACAAGATCGAGTGTGGTCTGTCTGATCTGGCTGGCAGTCCCAAGAAAAATCCAATAAGCCAATGCAAGGTCCTAATTAAACTTGGTAAAACAGAACTTTACTCCTACCAGTAAAAAAAAAAAAAAAAAAAAATCTACATGGGAGGGTATAAACTTCCAATAAAAAAAAAAAATCAGCAACACTTGCTTTGTCCAGTGGTTTATTGAAGTTAGACGTTGGCTTCAAAAAGGGATTTTTGTGTGGGTAAACCTACGTATACACTTCAGCCACTACAGTGTCACAGTTGCAGCACTGCAGCTGTGTTGCTGTAGTGCTTCAGTGCAGACACTCATTATAGTGACTGGAGGGGTTTTCGCTGTAGTTAATCCACCTCCCTGGAATGCTTACACACATCACTCAGGAGTGTAGTGAATGAAGTAGTGGGGTCGATCTAACTTTTTAGTGTAAACCAGGCTGTGACAGGGCAGAGCGGCCCCGCACTGGTAGTGCAGGAGTTAACTCTTCCTTCCTAGCAGAGGAAGCCACGCCCTTCAGGCTCTGCTGGGCATGCTCCAACTGGAGAACAGGTATAAAAGCCTGCATGCAGAGCTGCTTAGTTGAGGCTGACCATCAGAGGGGAAGGAGGCGCGCCACCAGCTCCTGAGGAGGGACAGCCTGCACTCCAGGATCTGGAGGCCAGCCAAGCCAGGATGCACCCCGACACCCAGACGGAGTACGTCACAGAAGGGGAACAGACTAGAGGACCCCCACAATGGAGAACCCGGAGGTTACGGCAGGAAGTGACCCAGGGGAACTTTAGAAGGAAATGGCATTAAAGCCACATAGAGGCTCGGTGTGTTTTGGGTGGATCCCTGCTGAGCTGTTGGCAAGGGGAACTTGCCACTACCAGAGCCCTGAGTCGGAATCTGGTGGAGAGGGTGGGCCTGGGTCCCCCTGCCCCTGACACAGGAATCATATCGACCCTGGCCGTTGGGGCACACCGCTCAGACAACTGGTGAGAATTACCTGGACTCCGGCCACTAGGCCACACTACCCTGCTTGAGAGGGGGATTGTATGGACTGTGGCCATTGGGCTGCACTGCTCTGACACTTGGAGTGATTTATATGAACTCTGGCCATTAGGGAACACTACCCTGACCAATGGGTGATTGTGTGGAGGGATGCTATTAGGCTGCATTGGGCCGCTCAGAGAGAGGCGAGCATGTGAACTTGGGAGTGGCAAAGTTCCAACACCCCATCCCCACCCTGTCCCAAAGGGGCGGTACGGTGCCAGGGCCGCCACATAGGCCTTAGTTAAAAAGGGACATGCAGGAGGAAAATAACATTCGTATTGGCATATTAATGCTTCTACTACCAGCTCAACAAGCACTTTTCCATTGGATTCCCAAACACCAATGACTGGGACAACTTCTGGCCCCTCACAGATCAGATCTCTCAATCAGCCTGCAGTGACACCATAAAAAAAATTGTTACTGTGCCTTCCCCTAAAGGGGCCAGAAGTTGCCCCAGTCACTGGTGTTTGGGAATCCAATGAAAAAGTGCTTGTTGAGCTGGTAGTAGAAGCACTATATGTCTGAAGCTCTATAATACAGATGTTATTTCCCACTGCATGTCCCCACTGATTATTCCTACCATAAATAGGGAAACTTCCATTGCTGGATCAAAGGTATATATGCAAATATAAGCAGTCTATCATCCGACCCCTTAGGTTCCACACCACAGTGATACTCCATAACAGAACCATGGACAGGTCTCCACGGCTTTGTGGAGAGCAATATTTGAGCCAGAAAACTTTGATCCTGTGCTTTCCCTCTTCTCATGGATTTACTAGCATTGCACACAGGCACAACCAATATGAAGAATTTGGCCCAAAATATAACTAAACTATACCTGCAGTATCACAAATAAGAACAATAAAAAAATAATCCCAACATTTTAATTAGAGATTAAAATCAAATCTACGCATCCAACCATTAAGGTAATCTTATCAAAATGTCAGCTAGTGTGATGAAGTTTCCCTTGCAAATGTAATTTCCCATAATATATAAGACACTACAAGTAGTAGCTCGAGTCCAAGACACTGTTTTAAAGTAAAGAGCAGGTACAGAATACACTCTAATAAAATCAATCTGCACTACCCATTGCCAAACACAGACTGACCTGATAGGCAGCAGGCAGAAATTTGAGGGCTGTTCAGTATATTTAACTACTCTAAGGGAGCTCCTTCCTAACAACAGTAATTTCCAAAGGAGTTGGGGGGATTGGATCATTGGGAAACTGAGAAACTGAAGGAGAGTGCCACAAAAAGGTGCTCAGCTGATGTTTTCTGTAATACTTCTTCCCCTTCAGGAATGTGTGTGTTCAACATACACTACTCGGATCCAGCCCTTTTTGACTTTGCCTCTTTTTGCAGCTCTGAATTCCACTAGAGCACAAATAAAATGCACTATTTTTCTCTCCCTTTTTTTTTTTTTTTTTTTACACTTGCAATTCTTGAGAAGTTATACCCCAAATACTATCTTTTCCCCCACACTGACAGGGTATGTTCTGCTTTTAGCTATATACTGTTATTAAATAAAAGGTCTTACAAAAATATATCCCATAAAATTCCTTCTTGTGGAAAAAAAATATATTTGACATGTTTGCACAAATGCCTGTTATGTTACATAGGACAGTTACATCTCTGAAATGTCCCTCATTTCAAGGGATGTCACTCATTCATGTACCACACAAATGTGGTGCCTTTCCAGTTTTACTGTTGTAAATTATTTGCATAAAGATGCAGAATCTTTATTTAAGTTATGAAAAGTGTGCATAATGTGCACTATGAAACTTTTAATGGGTCAGTTACTGCGCAACATATTGTAATGCTTCAGAATTCTCATCCCTGTAGTGCACATTACTGCAAGGTGTAACCAAGCCATTGAGGAATGTGTCTCACATTGTTTTAATCTTCCTGTGATAATAGTTTTTGCATGACCCTTATTGTGGGTCTTTGTCACACACTAAATCCCAAATTGGGCTAACCAGGTTGCGAGGTGTAAGTCATAAAACAAAATTAAATCAAAGAAGGAGAAAATTAAAATTAGGGAAATACTGGTAACTTTGATTTAGTTGTCATACAAATCGCTGAAGAGTAGCATTTAACTGTACATAATTTGTTTTTGGTCATTAAAGGCCCTTAAGTTTAAAAAATATTAAGAACATGTTAATTACTAGTCCATACATCATTATGGCAACAGACACTATGACTCCTGTAGTTTTCAGTTGTTTCTTTCCACAAAGTGGATAAAGGAAAATGAATGCAGACCTCATGTCAGTAAGCCTGGGCAAGGGTGCTGAATGGATAACATCACTGTCATAAAGGCAATGGTTTTCACAAAAGGTTTAAAGAAAAACTGGATTATGCCACATAACTTATTTTTAAGCAACTGAAAATTTCCCTTCAAAACTGCAAATATCTTGAGAAAGCAATTATCCTTTGCAAGGTTTATCAAGGTTAATAAAAAGGGGGGAAAGTATGTTTATATGTGAAGTAAAAGAAGAAGATCGTTTTGTATTACACTGACAACACTTAGTATTACTGTGCTGAAGATGTGTTCCAGAGCTACACAGACCGTAGGCTTGTGGAGAGGAGATGCCTCACACAGAGGTTATAATTTCTGGGCATGGTCATATTGCTGCTTCAGCTGCACTGTTTTAAGGTATCCCTTTCGGAAACTGAGTAAATGCCATTTACTGGAACCTTGAAATAAGCTTTGTTTGGCTATTACAAGAAGAATATGACTGTGACCCAGATCCAGCAAAGTACTTAAGCACATTCTTTAAGCATTTGAGCAGCCCTACTGATTTCAATAGGACTATTCACATGCTTAAAGTTAAGCACATACTTAAGTAGTTTGCTGGATCAGAGATGAGATTAGGAAGAGATAGGGAAGAATGAAAATCAGATAGAAAAGGAAGTCCTAAATAATCTAGTTTATTGGTTCCACAACTGAAAAGAAAATAATAATAATGGGTAGATAACATTTCAGCAGTCAGGGTAAACTTTCAACTAGTCAGTATCACTCTCACACTTATGATAAGCAGTTTAATCATCTTGCTTTACAGATGAGAAACTAACTAAAATCCAACACCTTATCTAAACTTAGACCACCTTGATTACTTTACAGACTCACTCATTAAAAGATTTGCAATCATCTCCTCAGCAGAAAAACTGACCAGTCACTGCATGCAGTAAACTTGTAAATTTCTGTATTGCTCACCAGCTTTAGTTTGTGAATTGAGTGTTGACTAAAAACAAACAAAAATGATGAGCCTTTCAACCAAAAGCACTTGAAGAACACATGCAGCATTTTCATCTCATCTTTGTTCAAGGAAAATATTTCCAGCAAACCCACATGCAGTATTCTGGAAAATATAAATCAGCTTTCATCTTTCAGATCTTTACTCTGACCACAATAGCCACTGTTCGCACTTCAGCCTATTTTCCTTCTTGAGTTAGCACTTTCAGCAAGCACAGAATATTCATTTCCAGACAACACTACCAGGAAATCCTATGACATCACAGCTTGACAAAAAATCCAGACCAGTATTTCACTAACCCTAAAAATGCAAAACCATGAATCGAGAACAAGTCAGCCATAATATACTAATTGTAATATCTCCAAGAGTAACTGAATAAGAAAATATCTGTGCACAGTAGATATGCCTTATTACTATATATTGAGAAAATAAGGCCACAATTCTTAATAGACTTTTATCCATGTTATTTTCCAGTATATGAAGCTGTTATGTTATCGGATATTTTGAGTACAGAAATGCAATGCAACTTTCATTATATATATATACACACACACACACGCATATGCAAGAATTAACATGTTTTCAAAATTTAAGATGTTTTACAACAAACTCTGGTATTTTAAGGAGATCCATTCCCATCACTGAAGCATGTATTTAAAAAAAGTCGCTTTCTAATTTATTTCCTTTTATATTTGGAAACCATAAAGCAATTTTTTATAAGAAAATCTCAAAGCACTTTACTACCAAACTAACTGTCAAAGCCACCCTGAAGTATATTAGTACTGTTATCCTCATTTTACAGTAAAATGAAGCACAGAGAAGTGAAACCGTTTGTCTCAGGGGTGTAGTCATAGGCGGGCTTTGGTGGCCATAGCCCGTCCAATTAGCCCCAGGTCCACCAAAATCTGAGCCTTTATGAACAACTCATCCTCCTTTGCAACAAAAGAAGCATATTGCTCCAGGGACTGGGGAAGGAGAGGGAGAACCTTCATTTCTGGAACTGTCTTCTCCACTTCACACAGCTGTTCCAGATCAGTCAGTAACTGTTCTTGCCCTGTTTCTCTCCCCCCACCAGCAACATGGAGGAAGGGTGCACACAATTAAGGGTTAGGGGGAACACAATCCTCTGCAGGGACCTGTATGGGCTCCTCATAGTGAACACAGATTGGGGTGGGGGAAAAGGGATGCAGCCCAAGGCTTCAGGGGTCAGACCCAGGCCACTGCAGCTACAGGACAGAAGGGAACAGGAGCTGCTTCTTCTTCAGTGTGGGGAATAGCACATTACACAAGAGGTACTGGAAAAACTGGGTAGCTGGGACAGGAAATGGGGCAAGGTGTCAGAGCCAAAGGGCACTGAGAAGCTCTCTAGTCATAAGCTGGGGCCCACCCAAATTTCCATTCCTAGCTATGCCACTCATTTGTCTAACGTCAAAGCAGCATGCTATTGGCAGACCTGGGAATAGATTCCAGGAATTTTGATTTCCAATCATTTTATATAGTTACAAGTCCACAATGCCTTCAGCCTCATCTTCATAGAACCCAAGGCCAAAAGGGGAAACTGAGGTAGTGTTGGGAGGCAAGGGTGGATGTTGTTCTCTTTCTAGAACTTATATTTTAAGAACTGTGAATGTTTAGTATACCCTGTGAAAGGGAAGAACAGTCTTTTTTGAACCACTTTGTTACATCCACCAAAAGGGAAGATCTGAAGTTTAGTTTTGAGGAGGAAAGTCTGCACTGTGATAACCTGGTGCCAGAGAAATGGAATGTTGAATGCTCTGTCAATAAAGAGAGACCAGGGAGGAAGCTGTGGTGTAAAATCAACAGTAGCAGTTGCCCTGCTTCAACTAATGTACATACAGCACCACTGAACAGTAAGCTTCGATGGCTGCACAGCAGATGTAATGGTTTTAGCCTTTCAAGACTCAAGTCCAAACCTGTCAGCCAATCTGATGCCATCTGGCAATTTCACTAGTGGCTCTAGCCCCATTCCAAACTGGGCCATCTACACCTGTCTCCATTTTTCACTAGAAAAGGGAAAGTTCCTTACCAAGCCCTGAATAAAGAAGAGTTGAAGGACTATAATTCTGTGAAGTTTGCCGTGCTTGAGTGGCTTGAAATAGCGGGAGAACTCTATCAGCATTATCATCAGACCAAGTCCATTTCTGGGCTGTTTCTCAATGATTACAAGACGTTGTTGCTCAGACTTAAAAGACTTTAAGGCCAGAATCTAGTCTGATCTCCTGCACATTGCAGGCCGCAGAACCTCACCCACTCACTCCTGCAATAGATCCATAACCTCTAGCTGAGTTACTGAAATCCTCAAATCTTGATTTGAGGATTTCAAGTCAGTAACTTGAAATCTTTAAATAAAAAGAAGCAGGAAACCTCTACCCCATGCTGCAAAGGGAGGTGAAAAACTCCAGGGTCTCTGCCATTCTGACCTTGGGAAAATTCCTTACCAACGCCAAATATGGTATTCACCCAGTTAGACCCTGAGTATGTGGGTGAGACCCACCAACTCAAAACACTCCCCATCTGGTGTCCAATATCCAGCAGTTGGAGATATTTGCTAATAGCAGATGCAGATGGGCCTTTATGCCATTATAGGCAATCTCATCATGCCATCCCCTCCATAAATTTATCAAGCCAAGTCTTGAGACAAGTTAGGTTTTTTGCTCCCAGTACTCATTTTGGAAAGCTGTTCCAGAACTTCACTCCTCTGATGCTTAGAAATGTTCATCTTTACAAAGCCTAAACTTGTTAATTGCCAGTTTACATCCATTTATTCCTGGCCAACATTATCCCTTAATTTAAATAACTCCTCTATAGAGAGAGAACACTGAGGAGGGAAACACATCAGAGGGATAAGCATATCGCCTCTCAGCCTTTCGTTTGTTAGGCTAAACAAATCAAGATCCTTGAGTCTCCATTCCTCTGATCATCTTACCAGCCCTTCTCTGTACCTGTTCCAGTTTGAATTAATCTTTCTTAAACACTGGAAACAAAAACTGCACACAGCATTCCAGATGCGATCTCACCAGTGTCTTATAAAATGGTAATAACACTTCCCTATCCCTACTGGAAATACCTCACCTGATGTATCCTAGGATTGTTTTAGCCTTTTTCACAGCTGCATCACATTGGCAACTCATAGTCACCTGTGTTCGACCTATATACCCAGGCCTTTCTCCTCCTCTGTCACTTCCAACTAGTAAATCCCCATCTTATAGCTAAAATTCTTGCAGTTAGTCCCTAACTGCATGACCTTGCACTTTACACTATTAAATTTCATCCTATTTCTATCACTCCAGTTTCCAAGGTCATCCAGATCTTCGTGTATAATATTCCACTTCTCTCCCACATTGGCAATACCTCCCAACTTTGTGTCATCTTCAAATTTGATTAACACACTTCCACTTTTTGTGCCAAGGTCGTTAATAAACATGTTAATGAAGTTTGATCTTAAGACAGATCCTTGAGGAACTCTTCTGGTAACCTCCCTCCAGCCTGACCGGTCACCTTTCAGTATGACCTGTTGTATTCTTCCCTTTAACCAGTTCCTTACCCACCTTTTGATTCATGTATTAATCCCCATCTTCTCCAGTTTCATGAATAATTTCCTTGCCAGTCATCGAGCTAGGGGAATACAAGGACCCCATAATGCCTGAGGTAGGCCACCATGATAGAGAAAACCTTGGTGAAGACTCTTGGAGCAGTGGTGATTCCAGATGAAAGGACCCTGTATTGAAAATGGTTCAAGATGACTGTGAACCTCAGGAACGATCTGTCAGTCAGATGAATGTCTGTGAAAATACACATCCTGCGTATCAAGAGCCTCTTCTAATGTTGGGATGATTGCTGCTAATGTGACCATACTAAATTTGGGTTTGCAGTTGAAGCGATTATGATGGCGGAGGTCCTGAACTGGCTTCCGTCTGCCTTCCTTTTTGGCTATCAGGAAATAAGTTCAATAGAATCCTATCCCTGGGTATTCCAGAGGAACCAGCTCTTCTGCTCCTCTTTGTAGTAAGGAGTTCACCTCTAAGTCAGGATGCTGTTGTGAGTGGAGTCCCTGAGAAGGGATCGGGGAGGGCGCTCTGGATGAGGTACCACGATGAACTCTATCATATGATATTTAGCAAGCACTTGTCCATCATCATTAGATTCCAACCTGATAAGAAGACTGTTAGATGACCCCAGAAGAGAGTAGGGTGGTTGTATGGCAGTAGGCAAGGTGGTTGAAGGCTCTCTAGAGTTCCTCAGAAATCTCTCTCCTGTGAGGGTTGCATCTGGGAGGAGGAAGGCTGTGAGGGCAGACCCTGAGGATGAGATCTTTGAGTGTTTTGATGCTTCTGTGGTGGTTCCTAAGGCCTCTGATGGAAAAACTGGGAGATTCTGTAATGCTGTGTGGGTGGTAGAATTTACATTTTGGTGCAGGTGTGTAAATACCCAAAGAACAAAGTGTAGCTCTTGAATAAGTGAGAGTTTGAAGGGAATCGTCCATTTTCTGTTTGAAAAGATAGGATTCATCAAAAGAGTGGTCTTCAGCGGTATTTTATATCTCCTTAGGAATACCAGAAGAATGCAGCCACAATTCCCTCTGCATGACTATGCCTGTGGCCAGAGAGCGCGAAGAGGTATCTGCCACATCCACTGCTGATTGAAGTGATGTCCTTGCTACTAATCTCTCCTTTTCTATTATTGCCTGGAATCAGGCCCAGTCTTCTTGTGGCAGTTTTTCAGTGAAGTCCTCCGGTTTGCTGTAATTCAGGAAATTGTATTTGGCAAATAATGACTGATAATTCAAAATCCTGAACTGAAGACTGGCTGAGGGGAAGATCTTGTAGCTCAAAAGGTCTAACTGCTTGCCCTGATGATTGGATGCGGTGCAGCATGGGTGCTGCTGTCTAGCCCATTTCATTGTTGCCTGGACAAGTGAATTGGGAGGGAGAGTGAGAAAAGAAAAAGCCCATTTAGCTGGTACAGTGTAGTATTTTTCTGCCTCCTTGGGGTAGACATACATGTGGTCAGCATATGCCAAACCATTCAAGCTGGCTCAAGGATGGCATTGTTGATAGGCAAAGCAATTCTACACAGCACCGATGAGTGAAGTATGTCCAGCAGCTTATGCTGAGTGTCTTGGATCAGCTCCAGGGGAATGTGCAGCTGCCACTTTATGCAGGAGATCTTGACACTAGCGGTAGTCCTCAGGAGGTGGGGGAGATGCTGAAGCCACTGCCACATCAGATGAAGATGATGGGAATCTTTCCTGCTCCAGTGGCACGGTCAGAACCAGACTGGGCACCTCTTCTTCTATTGTTGGTTCCAAGCATCTATCTGAAGGCGCCTGAGACAGGCAAAGTTTCCCTCACAGAATGGATAGGTTCTGAGGGTGGGTATTGGGGCCAGGGTACCCAATAGAGTGGAATGACAGATCCAGAGGATGTTGTAGTGGGCTGCACAGTATGGGGAACCAGTACCTCTATGGTAGCTGGAGTGGAGCATATTGCCATGATATAGAAGGCCTCCATTGGCACTCGTACGGATGGGACGGGATGGACGGTCCCTGCCTCTCATCCAACTTCTCTGAAGACAAAAATTCTGAGACTAGTTCCATTGGCATACCAGCAGAGCTGGCGGAAGCACGTACATCACAGGAGCAGGGGGAAAGGGGTGCTTCAGATGCGGCATGTCCTGAGCAGGAGATATATTCTCTTGGCAGTAGACAGTCACAGAAGGCGTAAAGACTTCGGCTTTCTCAGGGCAAACAATTCCTGGGGCTCTGGCCCTTTTCCTGACCTCCCTGGAGAGACGGGTACTCTTTCTGTCCCCAGAACCAGTACAGGAATGTGGTCTTCCCCAGAGTGGGTGGCTTTCAAACTCTGAGGGACATCGATGTTGACGCTGTGTGCGGTTTGGTACCTGATACTGGTGGATCGGTTGGTTTGTGTGGTCTCTTTTTGTGTTTGTGTGCTTTAGAGAGTGCTCATTCCCCATGACTGGAACTCGAAGTGTCCTCTTTCTTAGGTTTGGAGGAACAGTTACTGCCATGCTTATGTACATGCTTCCTTCCTTACCAACCAGGCCTCAGTGGAGAGTTAATAGTGGTGGTACTGCCAGTGCTGAACTCTGACTCCATAGCCAGTGGCACACTCCTGGCTGTCTCAGGCTGATGTACTCGGGGGTTGCCCTGCCTGGGTCCAAATGAGGTCTTATGGTGACTTCCATAAGGTGCTTCCAGATGCGGAGAGCATCTACTTGAAAGCGCCTGAGATGAGGAGAAATGGGTGTGGCTGGGGAACCACTGGTAGATACTGCAGCTAGATGCAATGTAAGCTTCTCCCAAGCAGTAGAGGCAGCATTGAGATTCCTTGCTGACCGAGAAGGAACATGGGCAGGAGGTGCAGATTTTAAAGCCTGGGGTCTTCCGCATAGTCCAGAACCCACACATGGGTTGGGGGGGAAGGAGGGGAGTGTTTACTCAGAAACAAATCTCCCAAAGTCCCAATACTACTCCTACCATAAACGACTAAAAACTACTATATAAACAGTAAAATACTCTAAAATTAATGATGTACAACTATATATCTTTAGAAGTGTGTCACACACAAGAAGACACTGATCCAGACCATGCAGCAATAGGAAGGAGCTGGAGATGTGATCAGTCCACCCTGCCCTTTCTTACCTCAGATGAAACCATGAGGTGAGCCACAGGACTATACTACTTTCAAATTCTCTGGCTCCGTGCACATGGTGTGCATACGAAAACTCTCAGTAGAATACAATAGGAACCATCACTTGAAGTAGTATTAGTAGTAGTAATGGTTCAAAAATGGAGAGACGGTAAAAGGGACATGTTAATTTAAGGTATGGGCAGCTGTTGGTGAGGAGAGATCTATTTCTCCCCCCCCCCATGTAAGTTATTCCTCCTATATCGTTAATGTTTACAGTGACACATGGCCTTACCTTACTACAAATATGTAATTACAGACAGAAGAACAGACACATCAACTTTGTGTTGGAATGAATGACCAACTACCATCCTTTGAAGGAACTGGAAGCACTTCTGTGCCATCCTTGATGTAGAAACAATCCTATCACTCCTTTCAATGAGCAAAAACAGATTATTTGGCAGCATAATAAATCTTCCTTATAATATTATGTGACCTCTCAGAAGTTCTGTCAATATCTGCCAGTCCAAAAACCATAGATGAGAGGCTGGGAATGCATGAGTTTATCTAGGGAATGCCCCATGAGGAGGTATCCGAGAATTTAAAGAAATGGAAGCAGTCAGAATCAGCCTTTGACCTCAGGGTTTGAGACCAGATCCTATTGATCAACAAGAAACACCAATAAGCTCATTACAGCCTAGTGTGGATTTGGAGGACATAGCTTGAGTCCTTGTGAAGGTATTCTATTGTTTCAGACTCTAAAAGGCCTTGTCGTTAGGTTCCAAAGTGAAACTTGCATGCCATGTGGAAAAGGCAGAAATTTCTAAAAATGTTGCTTCATTCCTTCAGTTATAGTACAGACAATAACACAATGGAGAAAGAAGGTGAATAAAAAAATTCATTTTCTGAGATAGTTAAAGAAAAAAGCAAAATTACACATTTACTCCCTATAAATGAGAATATTTTTCATATTCATACACACACACAAAAACAATCAAGTCTCCTTAAAATGACATTTTATCATTATCAGCAATTGCTGATAACCTTTCAGTTTCTCTCACCGCTAAGGTTTAGCACACATGCTACATTGCCCACAATACATCACAACAATGAAAATTAAACATCTTGGTTTTTGAAACAGTGGCCTCTTCATGTGCAATGCTCTACAAGGAAATACATGAGCATGCATTTTTCAAGCACTCATATAAAAGAGCAAACAGGTTTTACATATGAAAAGACCATCATCTTGGCACACAGATAAAAGAATCCATAAAATGCATATACAGGTGTTAGGGTTTGAAAAATGTGTGCACAGATGTGTGTATACCAGGGGCAGATGAGGTTCTTTTAAAAACCAGACTTTGTTGTTTGCCCACTTTCAAAAACTAAGGGCCAAATCCAGGCATCCAGTACACAGCCCAAATGGTAGACATCTCCATGTTAGGAAAAAGAGAAAATCATCCCCCATACCAAAGTGACTACAGCCCTAATATACTCTGCCTCAAGAGGTGGTGGTGGTGATGGTGGCAGCGGTAAGACTGGAGGGAGCCATGCAGAAGTACATCCTCTTTTCCCATCCACCTTATGCTCATTCTCATGAAGGGAGTCCCCATTCAAACCTGAACTTTATACTGTGCAGAGGGTGTGTACTCCATTGCAGAGCCTCTGGGCAGTGAAACTTCACTGCTTCCACTGCCAAGAGCAGCTGGATTTGTCTCAAAGCATTATCTTGTGAGTATTTCCTGCCTTGTGGCTATCTTCAGAAAATGTATAGTGGGTCTATTTTCACAGGACTATAGGTAGTTAACAGGATCTCTCAGTTAAGACCGAATTAAATTTGGTTCTTTTAGAATAGCACATAATTGAAAAAATAAGGGCATTTTCAGGCCAAATAATTTTTGGCAGATTAGTTCCACAATGCTACGTCATACCCTGATTTCGCAACCTACATCCATTGCTGCCAAACAGAGAGTAATGCTTCATTTAATCCGCACCCTTGTATAATTTTGGCTGAGAGTACTTCCTTTACCCTGAAGGTACAGCAGTAGTTATCCTAACATATACCAATTTCACATAAATATAAATGATGTTCTCTTGATAAAGTTTTTGGAATCTTCAAAGACTGCTATTATTGTGCTCTGTATTTAGTGTAGTTTTCAGTCAAAGATTGTAATTAATATGCCTAGGAGTAACATGAAAAAGAACACATAATAGAGGAACGTGCATACCCTTGATCTCAGTATAAACAAACACACCGAGCTACACTGAGCTGAACTAGAAAATGCAAACTATTCTGACATTTATATTTATAACATCTAATCAATCAGCCAGAGGAAACTGGATAAGCAACTTTTTAAAACAGAATAAATAGATTGTTCTCATTAGTAAAGTAACAGACACAAAAATAATTAACTTATCTTATTGGATGTCAAAACATTTTTGTGGTTAGATAAGTCTACTTATGAAGATCTTGGATTTTCAAATTAAATATTATACAATTCATTTTTCTTATTTTTTTTATATATTGAAACACTTATAATACTCCACAGCTAGGGCCTGTATTCATGCCCTAGGCCTAGGCAAGATCCTGGACCCCAATATAGCTATTTTGTGCTGCTCCAGGAGCCACAGAGTAGGCTTATTTGGCACCCTGGAGACTCTCACTCTTGGCCATTCCCATTCAGAGCCCCTGGGATCAGAAGCATGGCAGGGGAAGAGAGGCGTGGCCAAAGCATTTGTCCAAACAAATTCTTGGGAGCCATTAAAGCTGGATATAATTCAGAGAATCTCAGAGGCTGCTCTAAATTACACTAGGCGCTGAACCGGCCTCAGCAGCTTCAGTATCAGGGTAGCATAAACAGATCTTGGCTGCAATGGAAGATTAAATCCATGTGTTTAATTCCCGCTGAAATCAGTGAGAGTTATGTACAAAAATTCTGCAGGAATTCTCCAAAATGTAAATGGTATGGAAAAAATGGTCTAGACATACGTTAACGGTGGGAGGCAGTATGTGGGCCGGGAGAGGTTTAAGGAAAATTAAATTTTCTTTTTGTTCAACATTTTCAGTTTTTTTCTTTTTTGATGAAAAATTTAAAACAAAATTTTTTACTGAAGCAAAAAAGTTTCGTATGTTTAGGAAATGGAGTGGGGTGTGTCTCCTTTCTCTTACTTTTTTTCCTGGCAGGAAAAGTGAGAGAAAAGTTAAAATATGAAATAAAATAACACTTCAACAAAGAGCCTGATCTTCAGCTGAAGATATTAGCCTTTTAATAAGTGCTCTATGGCTCTAAGAACATAATTCTACTCAATTCTTTTTATAAAAACATAAGAAAAAATGATTTTTTGGAAGAGACATCAAATTTTTTATCCAAATCCTTTTTGAATGAAAAGTTTAAAGTGACTTGGTTAAAATTAAAATCCAGTCTATGTAAAGAGTTGGAGAAGGATATTATCTAAAACAGCTTGTAAATCAGGGCCAAATAAGCAACTAATACTAACAAAAGCGTAGAGACTAAAGTGGAAATATATGCTTACTAACATAATGTGATTGTTTTCTAACTAGACTCTCTGATATCAGGGCTGTATTTATTTATTTGTGTTTAAACCCTGAAAAGGAAGAAGAGGCAGAGAGATGCCTTGAAATCAAGTAGGAACTTCACCATTGCTACTGGTTTTATGTGGAAGGTTCTCACAAACTACAGAGATGGGGAGCAGTATAAAACTCTAAGAGAAGATAAAATCATGAGAGCTGGCAACATTGCAATAATCATCAAGGATTCTAACATACATATCAGTTATGAACGGTAAGCATATTTACATAGGTGTGGGATTCTGTAACAAATCTTTCAAGAACAAGAAAGAGGAAATTTGGTGGATATTTAAATCAATGTAGAATCTGAATGTTCCTTTTTGGTATCCTTTATAGCTGTAAGATTTTGACTTTACAGTTTACCTGAGACCATAATAAAAATATATTTTTAAGTAGTCTATCAAATATAATGGAGGGTTTAACTGCAATAGTCAGCTCTGCTAATATCTTCAGAGAGAAAGAAAGAGTTCTTTGAAGCTGCTTTCACTTTCTTTAGCTGGAAAACCCCCTTGACTATCAGCTGTATTAACTAAGAGAAACATTCTAATTGTTCTCATCTTTGCCAGCGTGTTTTTTTTTAAAATACAAGAACCATCATGTTCCTAACACAGATGTAATTTATTTTAAGAGCAAGTTTAATCCATTGTTTTCAATGAAGACGGTATTTTAGTGAAATTATCTGGGCAGTATTTTCAGTCAAACAGCAATCTCTCACAAAGCCAGTGTTAATCATTAGGGCAATTACTAATTGTAATAGGCCCAGTTTTGATGTTCTTATTTAGTCTTTGCTTAGCAAACTTCTGAACTGAATAGAAGGTATAGAAATCAATGGGGGGATACCTGAGGATATCAAGATTGGACCTATTTTTTATTTTTAAAATTGTGCTATAGACATAAAAGCTACTTTAGAGGTCAATAGGAAGGTGAAGTCTCTGTCCAGAGATGCTTACAATTTAAAATGAGACACGTAAATAAAAACTATTAGGGAGTTAATTGTTCTCTAGCTTAAAAGCTGGGGGCGTCATTTCTTTATTAGTTTTTCAAAAGTAATGACCAAGATAATGGGGCAGCATGGAAGACAGTACAAAGATGAGAACATGTTAAGGAAATGAAGGGTGTGATTAAGAGAGAAGGGCTTGGATAGTACAAAGTGCAGGAAGGTGGAAAGAGATAATATCAACACTGAGATGTGTGGAGGAGCAGAGTTGTGCAGGGCGAGGAAGGCAAGTAAAAGGAGTCTGCACTTGACTGCAAAAGGCAGGCATTAAAGAAGTTCTTTAAAGCTTTCATGTACATCTAGCACAGTTCATGGTATCTCTCTTATATTACTCAACAAGGAAATTCCATTTACTCTGCACACAGCAAAGGCACAAGAACAATAAGAGGCTTTACTCCAGTGGTTCTCAAACTTTTGTCCTGGTGACCCCTTTCACATAGCAAGCCTCTGAGTGCGACCCCCCCTTATAAATTAAAAACACATTTTTATATATTTAACACCATTATAAATGCTGGAGGCAAAGTGGAGTTTGGGATGGAGGCTGGCAGCTTGTGACTACTATGCAATAATCTCATGACCCCCTGAGGGGTCCTGCCCCCCCGTTTGAGAACCCCTGCTTTATTTCATTGTTACTCTGTGGATTTGGAGTTGGGGAAATCCCCTTCAATCCAGGCTACTTGCTCCTGGTGAGAGAACAGAATTTAGCCATGAAAAAGCAGCTGCTTTAGTAGTGTGCACGTTTTCTAGTATAAAGAGTTTTTGGTAAAAGTGTTAAAGTGCATCGGTATTTTTATTTTTTTTTTAAAGATAATTCACAGGCCATTGGAATAGCCATCCATGAAGAAGTCAGAACTGCTGTGCAACAGATCTTAGTCCCCCACAAGATTAGCATGATATGGCCAGATAAATCACATATCAGAGAACATAATCTGACTGACAAACTATGGGGGAGGAAGGAAGTCACAGCTGAAGTACGGGATTGGGAGTCAGGAAACCTATGTTCTTTTCCTGTGGTTCTCAAACTGTGGGCCCAGGACCCCAAAGTGGATAACGACCCCATTTTAAATGGGGTCATCAGGGCTGATTTAGACTTGCTGGGCCCAGGGCCAAAGCCCGAGCCCCACTGCCCGCAACTGAAGCCCAAGGGCTTCAGCCCTGGACGATGGGGCTCAGGATACAGGCCCCCAGGTTTTGGCCTGCCCACACGGGGCAGCGGAGCTCAGGCAGGCTGAGGCTTTGGACCCCGCTCTTGGGGTTGTGTAGAAATTTTTGTTGTCAGAAATGGGTCACGGTGCAATGAAGTTAGAGAATCCCTGTTCTATTCCTATCTCCGAGAAGCTTCCTGTTGAATGTAGGGAAATCGCTTAATCTCTCAGTGATTCTGTTTCCCCATCTGTAAAATAGAATCATAGGACTGGATGGGACCTTGAGAGGTCATTTAGTCCAGTCTCCTGCACTCATGGCAGTACTAGGTATTATCTAGACCATCCCTGAAAGGTGTTTGTCCAACCTGCTCTTAAAAATCCCCAGTGATGGAGACTGCACCACCTCTCTAGGCAATTTATTCCAGAAATTAACCACACTGACAGTTAGGAAGTTTTTCCTAATGTCCAACCTAAAGCACTCTTGCTGCAATTTAAGCCCATTACTTCTTGTCCTATCCTCAGAGGTTAAGAGGAACATTTTTTCTCCTCCCTCTTTGTAACACCCTTTTATGTACATGAAAACTGTTATCATGTCCCCCGTGTTTTCCCTTCTGCAGACTATACAAACCCAATTTTTTCAATCTTCCCTCAGAGATCATGTTTTCTAGACCTTTAATCATTTTTGTTGCTTTTCTCTGGACTTTCCCCAGTTTGTCCACATCTTTTCTGAAATGTGGCTCCCAGAAGTGGACACAATACTACAGTTGAGGCTTAATCAACGTAGAGTAGAGCAGAAGAATTACTTCTCATGTCTTGCTTACAACACTCCTTGCTGATACATCCCAGAATGATATTCGATTTTTTTTTGCAACAGCGTTACACTGTTGACTCATTTTTAACTTGTGGTCCACTATGACCCCCAGATCTCTTTCTGCAGTACTGCTTCACAGGCAGTCATTTCTCATTTTGTATGTGTGCAACTGATTGTTCCTTCCTAAGTGGAGAACTTAGCATTTGTCCTTATTGAATCTCATCCTATTTACTTCAGACCATTTCTCCAGTTTGTCCAGATTATTTTGAATTATAACCTTTTCCTCCAAAAGTATTTGCAACCCCTCACAGCTTGATATCATCCGCAAACTTTGTAAGTGTACTCTCTATGCCATTATATAAATCATTGATGAAGATATTGAACAAAACCAGACCCCAGCTGATCCCTGTGGGACTCCATTCGTTATGGGAATAAGAACATTTACATACTCCATATAGGTACTGTGACATTTACTACATTAACATTTGTGAAGATCCACAAATATTAAACATTACTTAGGAGTCAAGTATATTACATTATATGTGAGGAGAGAAACTCTCAAATACTGTATTTGCTGGCTAATCAACAGATGGATTAGTTTTGAATGAGACCTTTCTATCCAGCCCTATGACTATCATATCCATGACACAGGTTAGGGACAAAAGATCATAGTCAAGGAAAGTCTCTAAAATGGTTACAAGGACAAAAATTATTATTGTTGTTGGTTTGGAATTTTTAGCAATGCATTGTTTGAGAATGTTTAACCTAAAATATGACACTAATTGCTTCTTTTTCAATAGTTATGCGTGGTCTAGGGAATATGGAGCAATTTCACAAATTTAGCAATAGACATTTCACAAATTTTTCACCAATGTGTGTAAGGAAGAGCTACAGCACAAAAGGAAATCCCCAATTAATGTAAAATAATGAAGAGAAGGAAAAAGGATGTGAAGGGGAAAAAACCTAACAAGTACAAGAAACGGATCTTTCCTCTTTATTTAAGTAATGTTCAGGAAGGTAGGAACACAAAGATAAGCTTACGTGACATTTCTAATAATCCAAGTTAGCTCTTACAGCAGTACATTTAGTAAAGGAAAAGGGATATTTCAGAAGGATAAACTGCATTGAACAATATTTTCAGTGTCTTATGAACAAAGACTTGCCTTCAATGGTAGAGATATATATCCTTTCTGTGTATCATTGTTCTTGCAGGAACATGTTTACTGTGACCAATTCAATAATAGACTTGTTAAGTTTTTGTACAAAAGAAGAATTTATGCAGCTTCTCAAAATTTTGATAAAATAGGAGACGATCTGTGTGATGGGCTATACAAACCCCACATGGGGCTGGAAAGGGTTAAAGGACAGTACTGGGCCCATTCCTCCAGAGCATGCTCCAACTGGAGAGACAGTTGAAAAGGGAGCAACCCAACTCAGAAGGGAGAGGCTGGAGAGAAAGACAGACCTACCCTGAAGGCTCCTGGCAAAAGGAGCCAAAGAAGCCTCCCTGTGGAAACAGGACTATATGCTGAGGCTGATTGGGGCTGATGGTTTGGCTTCTATTTCCTTTTCCTTATTTGGGACCAGAAGCTGAGGCAGAAAAGCAACAGTAGGAAGTAACCCAGGAAGGGTAACTTAGAGGGCCTCTTGGAGGCCAAACACTGCTGACCCTCCTAGGGCTCTGGATTGGAGCCCGCTGGAAAAGGCAGGCCCAGGCTCCTGTACCACTGCCCTCACAACGGGGTGAGCGTTAACCACTAGGCCATCCAGCCCACAAGGACCCTATTACAATATCACATACTCATGTCACTATATCCACAACACAGAGTATGTGGTAGGGGTTACTGATATCCTGTTAGTGTGACTTTTGGAGGAGAAAAGGGGAGGGAGACTAATGCATATTTTTGTTCTTATCGTGGCTTGTAAAAAGCTTCAGAGTGTCCTCCTTTGCCTCAGCTCCTGAACCTAAATGAACATGACATCGAGTATGGTAGCACTAGAAGCTCCAGCATGCCAATTATTTCCAGAGCAATAATGTAAACACTACAAAAATTGACCTTCCGCCCAGAAGGATATTAGGGTTTGTGTCAGAAAAGGCTTAAGATGACCAAATGCATGTGGGGAAAAAAAGCTAAAATTGCTACATGCATGGTAACTTGTGGAGTACATCTCCTAAAACTGCTAGAGGACATTTGGATAAAAAAACTGTAGCAGTACTAGTTTCCTTTGTGCAGTAATAAAGAAGAATATTCACAGCTACTTCTGCAAGAACTTGCAAGCTCAAGACAAATCCTTAGTATTACCTCCATTGTCACTAACCATAAGGTGGAACATCCAGCTGTTTTCTACTATCGGGAGCAACTGGACGGTCTTCAAAAGATGGCTGCATGTGCCAATGATGCAATTTGGTCTTCATCACAAAACATTTGAATAACTTTACGAAGGTAGTGGAACATGCAGCAACACTAACCAAATGCTTAAAAAGAACTCTTTGTCAATGTACTTAATCATGTACTTAAGTGCTTTGTTGCATTGAGGCTATAGTGACCATCAGGAATTCTTCTTTGAGGATTACATCCCCACTGGCTCAAAAGGGAAAGTCCCACTGTGTATTCTCAGTACTAAATTCAAATCTTATGAAGGTCTGTTTGTCCAGGAGTTCTGGCAGAAGGAGGAATACTGGAAGGGAAACATGGACTAGTCCCTTGAACAAACTTTTCAGAGTCGATGAACATTAAGGATCCCTGTTATATGAGGATGATTTGCTCCTCCAAATAATTTGAGTAGCCAGAGTAGATCCTGACTTTTAAAAAGATAGTACACAATCAGAGAAACACAGGTTCTATGAGCCTGCTGCATGCTCCTATCTCCATTTTAGTCCAAACTCCATAATATTCAAAACTAAAACTTTCTTCATAGTTGCTAGCTGATGGTGAAAAACAAACTATATGAGTGAAACTTTTTCCTTATACTTCTATGAAAACAATTCTAACATAGCGCTACAAACATAGTAGTGCAGCTTTGAAACCGAAAATAAGACAAGTAGCGTCACTGAGGCTTCTCATGGGAAACTCCATTTTGTCTATGCAGCCCATAATCTTTCAAAAGTACTTTTTCCAGGAATCTTGATTTTTTGGTTGTTCCAATTGTATATTTGAAAGATACTTTAGATGCATATCTTCTGTAGTGTTGTATTTTCTCAGCTTTACTTGAATCACAAAGAACGTTCTGCATTTAAGGAAGGTGCTGAAGCATAGTTGGTTTTGGCAACAATAGGACTGTTGACAAACATGCATGCACAGTGGTAGCACACATTCGTGGTTTATCGTTCTACGTAAGAAGTCACTGTCAACACATTTATCTTGTGTTTCTGTCTAAAGAAACATACAGGACAGTATGGTTTGGGTGCTATTATTTACTGAGTTAATTGCAGCCTAGATTTAAAGTGTATGCTTATTTTCTTGAAAGGGCCATTCTACTACATTTAAATCTTCATTCCATGAGATGAAATATTAATACTTACTGCTTTTACGAGATCTTCATACTTGCAAAGCACTGAACAAATATTAATTAGCCTCACCATATATCTGTTATCACTGTTTTACTGATAAGGAAACTGAAGCCCAGAAAGCTTAACTGACACAGCCAAAGTCATACAGCAAATCAGAACTTCATCTCCCAATTCCTACACTGTGGTCAGTCCTTTAACTCACACTAGGAAAAAGCATATCAATCAATATTCTGTCTGGAAATAGTCTGATTCAAGCCATAATTATTAGTGCCTCTTTTTTAGCTAATTTTATGTAATAACAGAACCCATTTATCCTTCTCTACCAAACTACATTAAACATTTTTTTTTTTAAAAACTCAATTTCCTATTTCTATCTCATTATATGGTACCTTTTTTCCTTTTATCTCCCAAAGTTACAAAATAAAATTCCTTAAACTAACAAACTTTGTGCTTGTACATTACCTAGTACAATTGGGCCACATTCTTGGCTAGTCCTTAAAATAGGATTAATAACAAGAACCACCACCACCACCTAACAGTTTTATATATCATTCTAACAGGCACCCCAAACAAACACCAAATATGCTGTTTTGCAATAAAGTATTATTGTGATCACAATTGCAATTTGAAACCATGATGTAAGAATTTCAGAAAATATACAATTCTGTTGCTTCTAGTCTTTTTTCTGAAGGCTGTAGAGTCATTTAAGCATTTTTTAAAAATGCTGTTTTTAAACCTTTAGGCTTTGTATTAAGACCCCTGTAAATAGTCCATTCCCAATTTGTAGACAAAACTGTTTTTCTCCCTTCTCCTTTTTCAACAATTATGCATTTTAAAATGTGATTGCTCATTTAATAGTGTTTGTTGTATTTAAAAGTACTTTGACACAAAAGATGATAAAAACTAAGAAAATATAGAGCTAACTCTTTATACTAAAAACTTAGCATAACAATAATAAGTGTAACTGACAAAAAACAGTTTGAGGTAATGTTTAACTATTGCATTGTATAAGCAATGGTACATATGACATCTTGACTACCACAAGAAGTGCTGCATACTAAACATGATTAATATAAACAAAGGAAAAACACTCATCAACTAAAACAGTAAGCATACATTAGTCACAGTAATCAAATTAGGAAAGAGGCTCACCGTTTTGAGACATGAAAGGATACTGAGGAATCAGTGAAGTGCCCAGAGTACTTGGCAGCCTTAACTTGGAGTGTGGCGAGAGCAGTGATGGAGCCGGAAGCATGAGATTTGAGCTGGTCTGTAATAGGAAAGGCAAATCAGAAAATAAGTTGTAATTTCCTGGGTTACTTACTGATGCAAGAACTAGATGAGAAGTATTTACTTACCATAAATAATTATTTAATTCTAGATAGAATGAGTCACACTGAAGGCAAATGAGTAATTTAAATTGTTTGCTTTTTTGGAGAAAAATATTTGGGAACAGAAAGTTGAAAAACTATTGGTGGTTTGAAATGTAAATGAAAGCTTAAATGCTTGAAAAATTGAATAGTAAAAAACTGATAGAATAAAAAAATCCTCCACAATACAGAAAGAAATATAATGCACAGTTGTTTATATGGGTAATAACTCTTATTCATAATGGCCTATCAAATTATTTGTATGCTAGACCAAATTCAGATATGAAAAAGAACACTTCATTTTAATATTTTAAATTACATTGTGTCTAAAGAGAGTACTTATGAGGAAAGATTTAAAACATAGTGATAGAGAAAATTATTCTTTACAAATTGTGCAACATATTTAGACCAAAACTCCAGTTACTTCCTTTATAAAGGCTATACAAAAGCCACCTGTAGCACACATGCTTATTTCCATAATGACATAGATAACATAGCTGAAATCTGATTTGCTATAGAGGTTCTTTGCATATATGCAGTTACCACAAATACAAACCCTTCTCAAACTATTCCTGATGTGTTATCCTAGATAACACATGTAAAGTATATTAAGACAATCTGAGGCATTTACATGATCAAACAAAACATTTTCTTATAAATTACACCTATTGTCACCGACTGCCTTTGGTCATATCGTCAAACTGCTGGGAAAATATAGTCATAAAATATCCGCAACAAAATTCACTGAGTTTCCTTTAAATAAAATCAGTGTAATTAGCTGAAATTGTTTTTCTTCCCAGTAACATATATAAAAAGAAAAAACAAAAAGCCAAGAAGTATGTTATCAAGCATGTTCACTTAGGCTTTAATCCAAAACCCATACCGGTCAATGGAAATCTCTTGTGACTTCTGTGGGTTTTTGATCAGGCCCTTAAACTTTAGTTGTGGAGAATAATTATAACATATTTAAGCCTACTTCTATTTTATTAGTCTCTAAATTCTATTTAAAGAAATGAAGCCAGTTACAGGAAAGGTCAAGCTTTTGCTTGCTTTCAGAAGTAGTACAGTGACATAAGCACTGGTTGTATAAATTACAACATATGTTCAACAATTCCCTAGGCCTTGATCCTGAAAAACACATATGCATGGATTTAACTTTGGACTTGTCTATATACACAATTAGTTTGCTGCAAGGTCGGGTATAAATGTATTTTGCACTTGTCTGCTGTGCACTAAGTGTCCATGAGGCAGAGACTATCTTTTATTATTTGTCTGTACAGTACCAATGAAAATGGGGCCCTGACTTGGCAACTACATACTACTGTAATAAATATTTTCCCAAACAGGCTAATCTGTTTTGGGTTAACTGCGACACACAATCAGACCAACCAATGAGCATTATCCAAGAATTCTAAAGCATCTGCATTTTACTGCAGCATGAGAATTCAATTGCATGTACATTTTAAGTAATACTTCTGAAATCTAAGCAGAGTGAACACAAGTTCTCCCCTCCTTACAACCTGACTTCTCTCCTACATACACACTTTCTTCTTCCAAATGAGCCATTTCCAATATTATGGATCTTTTTTTCTAAACTTCACAAATATTTTGTAAAGTCATAACCTAAGGTGCGTAATAAATCACACAAACAACAAATAAAGCTATTCAAAATTTCTAGAATCCCTTTTTTTGTCCATCACAGGAGAATTAGGAGAAATTGATTTAAAAATCTTAGATATCAGAGATGTTTCAATAAGCTGTCTCAGTTGTGGTGACCCTACATGGAGTTTTAAAGATGAAGTGAAATATGTCACATGTAAAGCTATTTCAGTACAGTATTTAATTCACTTCTCTTTTTAAATTCAGGTTTCCTTCTGTATGCCCAACAACCTTTGTACACGCCACACTCTACTGCTTTGACATCCAGCCCACAAGACTGGATTTACATTAGAGAAATAAATTCTCTCTTTAGTTTTTCTCTTAAGAAAAATGGCCCTTATTTAGAATACAAACAAAAACAAAAAAACAATTCATGCCCCCATTGTCTTCCCTCCAAAAAAACCCTACAGGCACTTACTTTTTGTAAAAGACTGGTATTCTTTTTTAATTTAAAAGCTTTCATTTGAAAATAAACCTTACAGCAATGGTCCCAATTCTTGGAATTGACTTCATGTGGGAAGACCCCCTAGAAGTCAACAGAGCTCTATGCAGGCAGAAGAGCCTCCCACATGAAGTATCTGCATAATCAGGGCCTGCATTATCTTCCACGCCATTAGGTTTCTGATATTATTTTAAATCCCTTTAAAAAAAAAAAACTTACTAAATAGCGAAGAACAGCACTACAAAGGGATAGAGAAGTCAAATGTGGATACACAATAATGACTTTTTTATTAGTCTTGTTTCAAATTTGAAACATGAATGTGTTAAGAACGTATATTTTAAAAAGCACATTAATACTTATGTATTTTCTCTACTTTTTCCAGTGGACAAACATGTAATAACTATGGAACCAATAGAGTGAAGCAATCACTATTTTTGAAATGCATGCTGTGGGAAGAGATTGCTAAATACCTTTACAACCACAAGTAAGGTTGGCTAAGATAGCCAACACCAATCTACTCATTTTTCACAACATACTTTGCTTGCTTCATGCAAAAACCACAGCTTTATCGAAGACACAGTTTACTACCATCCCTGAGTTGAGTAAAGCTAAAAGTTATAAAACTCAAAGTTTTTGCAGAGGTAAAAAGAAACCCACAATAATTTTTGCCAAGTTTAAACAATGCTGTTTTGTATTCTCTTTTTTGTCTCAGGGCAGCTCTATGCAAATTATGCAAATTACACATTTTCAGTGGTACTAGTTTTCATGGTAAAAAAGTGAACTGCATGTGACAAAAAAAAATACTGCAAGATTTGACAAGCTAACAAAAACAATTTCTTTTTTCCCCTGACAACTCACTTTTATGAACTTTGCAACTGATATAATTAAAATTTCCATACGTACTTGCAAGTCAAATTAAGTTGGCCAGGTCTGTTTTATTTCTTATCCGTTTAGGTTTGTGCTTTTAGGACACTATATTTTTAGAGACGACTTTTAAAGTAGTTTTTAAATCATGATTTTGTGGGTCTAAGAAGTTGACAATGCAATCAGGTAAAGTTTTTTTTTTAATCATTTCTTTAGTTCAATACTAGAATGGATCCATATGCAATAACACTTCAGTATAAATAAAAATATACTGCCACAATTTGTATGTGAATTCTGAGCCTCAAGTTTACATCAGATATAAAAAATTTTATTATTTGTATTACAGCCCTACATAGTGTACTCAACTGAGATAAGGGCTTCATAGTATTAGGCATGATACAAACACATAGTAAGAGCCAGTCCTTGCCTCAAAGAGCTTCCAGTCTAAGTAGGCAAAACAGACATGAAGTGGGTGAAATGAAGCATCTTCCCTGGTATACAGATCAGGCTCTGAGATAGAGAAAGATCACATGACTTTCCTAAAGTCACACAGGAAATTTATGGTAGAACCAGGAATTGAATAACTCAAGTTCCAGTTCAATGCCTGAATACCGAGACCATTTCTCCTCTCCCTGTTCTGTTAAAACAAACATTTCTATAACCATCTGAACTAACAGGCTTCTTCCTTGGTGCCATAAGAACTTGTGATTCCCTTTACAAGGCATACAGAGAGAAAGTGATCTTTTTTGGATGAGGTTTAATACAGATGTTTCTATATAGTGAAATGCAGAGATACTGCCATTAAAATGGCATTGGTCAATGCCATCACCAACAGCAGTGGGAAGTATATTTGTCTTGCTTAATAAAGACTATGAGGATTGTGTAATCTTTGTCTCTCAAGAGGCTGGTTATTTTCTTGCTATTGAAGGGTACATGGGGAAAAAGTACATGACATTTTCTTCACCAATTATGGAATAAAACTTCCATTGGCTACAGTCCAGTTTCTTGCAATGAGATATGGCAAACAGAACATTCAAAGTTGTGTCCTACATCAACATCTCAATCCAGAGGGTTTTTTGTTTTTAACTGACTCAGTGAACCTTTCTTGTGATTGCATTTTCCCTCCTGACTGATGGGATATGATGCTCCCTTGCACACCTCAGAGGCT
Source organism: Chelonoidis abingdonii (assembly GCF_003597395.2). Lineage (NCBI taxonomy): Eukaryota > Metazoa > Chordata > Testudines > Testudinidae > Chelonoidis > Chelonoidis abingdonii. The sequence goes on from NC_133771.1 coordinate 107,596,992, forward strand.
TCCAGACAAATAATGCAAAAACCTATTCTTAGTTCCTCCCTACCTGTTGACAGAAAACATTGTGGCATGATTGTCTGTTTTAATTTAAATACATTTTCAGGAAACCAAGCAAAAGCCTGAAATGCATACACAAAATCCTCTTCCTGCGAGACATCTATTTGGCACCTGCATTTCCCCTCACATATAAAAACCTCTCTGTGCGTACCCTAAGCCAGCCCAGGCAGCTTAATAGTGGTTAAGTTAAAAAAAAACAAAAACAACAGGACAACATTTTTGTGAAATTCAATTAGAAATCAGTTTAAACTAAACCAATACATGTTACTGTAAAAGGGTGTGCAACCGGGGCTCAACCCTCTCCGAGGGGCAGAGGGGATCCACACCGGCTCCCTACATGCTGTCGGTCCGGGCAGTCCTGGAATGGTAGACACAAAGGCACAAGGCTCTGGCCCTGGGTTCAAGGCAGAGCAACACTGCAGAGTCAAAGGGGGCTCAGGACCTCTGTTTCAGGGCTGAGCAACACTACAGAGTCAAAGGGGGCTCAGGCCCTCTGCTTCAGGGCCGAGCAACAATACAGGGTCAAAGAGGCTCAGGACCTCTGCTTCAGGGCTGGGCAACAATACAGTTTCAAGGGGCTCAGGCCCTCTATTTCAAGGCTGAGCAACAATACAGTTCAAGGGGCTCAGGCCCTCTGTTTCAGGGATGAGCAAAGCACAGGGTTAGGAAGCTCAAGCCCTCGGTTCAGGGCTGAGCAGCAGTACAGTTTAAAGGGGCCCAGCCCCAAGTTCGGGCGGGGCACCAAACACAGAGGCAAAGCTTAGGCCCTTTTGGCTCAGGGCTGAGCAAAGTGGCAGACGGCCCGCTGCTGCGTCAGTGGGGATCCTGCCCGCAACACACTGAGGCTACGTCTACACTACGGGATAATTTCGAATTAGCTAAAACCGGTTTTATTAAACAGATATTATAACATCGATTGTGCACGTCCACATTAGGCACATTAATTCGACGGCGTGCGTCCATGGTTCAAGGCTAGCGTCGATTTCTGGAGCGGTGCACTGTGGGTAGCTATTCCGTAGCTATCCCATAGTTCCCTCAGTCTCCCCAGGCCCTTGGAATTCCGGGTTGAGAGCCCAGTGCCTGATGGGGCAAAAATCATTGTCGCGGGTGGTTCTGGGTACAGCCTCACCCCTCCCTTTGTGAAAGCAGCAGAC
>NC_133771.1:107601112-107638768 GCF_003597395.2 Chelonoidis abingdonii
TTCCGTCCACACTAACACTATTCCGATTTAATAATATCGATTTTAGGGTTACTCCTCTCGTTGGGGAGGAGTACAGAAATCGATTTAAAGAGCCCTCTAAATCGATTTAAAGAGCACTGTAGTGTGGACGGGTGCAGTGTTAAATTGATTTAATGCTGTTAAAATCGATTTAACAGCGTAGTGTGGACCAGGCCTGACATAGGCTCTGACATGTCTGCAGCCGGACTGGAGTCGGCTGCCCCCGGGCTACTTCCGACCTCCCCCTCAGGGTCTACCTGGTCCCTGGCGTCAGCCCCCGGGAAGTCCAACAGCATGGGCTCCTCGCGACCAGGGCTGGGTGGCAGGTCTGGCAGTTCCTCTGGGAAGTCTGGCCAGGCTTGCTCCGGTGGTTCCTCCGGGTAACAGCAGGGATAGGGAGGCTCCAACAGCTCCTCTGGGTAGTGGGTGCAGGGAAGCTCCAGCAGCTCCTCCAAGTAGTGGGCACAGGGAAGCTCCAGCCAGTCAGGGCGGCTGCCCTGTGTCCTAGAGGGGTCCCAGTCTCGAGTTCCCTGCGGCAGGTCTGCTCCCTGCAGCGGCTGGGGCCTGACTGAGCTCTGACGGACAGCTTTTGTACTTCCGGGTCGTCGGCTGACCCTCTGAGGGGCAGGCTCACTGCTCCTTAGCCTCGCCCACTCAGGCCTCTGGCTGGGCGCTCCCTCCCCTTGGCAGGAAGGGAGCCACACCGACTCACTACAGTCACTGTCCACACAAGAGTTTGTATTGGTTTAATTAAATTGGTTTACAAAAATCACATTTTCAGTTAAACCAGTGCAACTTTCTTATGTAGAGAAGGCCTAAAATTGCCTTGCCTGCTGATTCATTACAAGGCAGCTTGGAATTGGAAGAAAGTTAAAATAAACTACCCAGATTCACACAGAATGAGCTACACATTCCATTTTTGGATGCAAAATAGCAAGATTCTTTCTAGTGTTTTTTTTTGTTGTTTTTACTTTAATGAGAGGTGATCATTTCAGGGTGTTTCTTTTTGCTTCCAGTGAATGTATAAACACTAAAAGGAAACTGTGAAACAGTGTTACCAAAATCTGTAAGCATTTTCAATCTCATCTGCTCTTCCTTTACTTTTGATCTATAGCACCTTCAGCATCTGAGCCATGACCAAATTTACACATGGACTCTGCAGCAGAAATAGATGGAATCAAGTGGCATGAGATACCCACAACCTTCCTTTACATCCTGGGGCTAACAAGTGGCTAGCGCAGCCACAATAAAATAAAAAAACAACAAGCGGGTAGCATTGGCTGGGGGCACTGCTAATGTACTAATTCAATCCATCTCCTAGCCATCTTCTGTTGGGAGAGTTCCCATGGGCTCATATTATAGATTAAAACTGCCCTCCCCCAACAGAAACACCACTGCTTGCCTTCCCATGGAAAACTTCCCCCACAATCAGAGGACACACAGACATAATTTGCTCCTCCTTCCACCTGCAGAAGTGACTCTGGCCCCTCTGCTCTAAATATGACAATCAAATACACCATTTTTCAGATGCCACAGTTCACTTTGTTCAGGAGAGAAAAAAACAAACAGTGAAAAACTTTTCTTTATTAAACTTGTATAAACATGTACAGGGAGAAACATATTGGGTGTTCAGTGATTACATGAGCACCAGAGGGTGAAACACTTCCACTTCTGCAGGTAGGTTTTACAAGTGGAGTCTTTTCTACTGTGCAGGAGGACGTATTGGACTTGCTTGGAATAGGCTAGTTCATGGGTTTGGAACCATGAAGGAACCAGGCTGTAAGGTGAAGTTTTTGGAGCTAGGGGTGAAGAACCCATCCGTTGTCCTGGGAAAGGAGATCTGGCCTGTTGGGGAGAGCCAGTGGATGACAGGAGGATGTGCAGAGTAGGTACGGATACCACATCTGTCTCAGCCAAGCCGGGGCAATATGGATGACCCAGGCCCTGTCGTCTACAATCTTCCGACGAACCCTGTGGAGCAGAGGGATTGGTGGGAAGGCATACAGGAGAGAGTTGTTCCACGGGATGAGGAATGTGTCTTCTAGAAATGAAGTCCCAAGTCTTGCTCTGGAGCAAAACAGGGGACATTTTCAATTCTGGGTTCTGGCAAAGAGGTCTTTTGACGAGGTGCCCCAGAGGGAGAAAAGATGGTGAAGTACTGCAAGGTGCAGCTCCCATTCATGTTCTGTTGAGAAGTACCTGCTGAGTGTGTCGGCAGTAGTGTTGTGGCAGCCTGGTAGGTAGGAAGCGATGATTTGTATTTGATGTTGTATGCAACAATTCCATAGTCAGATGGCTTCCATGCAAAGGGAATGTCATTGGGCTCCCCTTTGTCTGTTGATGTAGTACATACATGCTATGTTGTCTGATAAAACCCGAATAGATTTGTTCGTTATGAGGGGAAGAAAGTGAAGGCATGCTCGCCTCACTGCTCTGAGCTCTAAGAGATTTATGTGTAGGTGCATCTCTGATGTGGACCATTGGCCTTGTGCCTTGTGTCCCCCTAGATGCGCTCCCCAACCGATTAGGGAAGTGTCTGTGGTGAGAATGAGCATTGGAGATTGTTGCTGGAAGGAAAGTCCCATGCAGAGGTTTTCTGGTCTTGTCCACCAAGACAAGTAGGTGGACTTGTGGACTCCCAATGTTATAGCTTGTGGACTTGTGGACTCCCTATAGTAGGGAAGCTATAACATTGGGAGGAGAAGTTAGCAGCGACCCTAAGGTGTGTCTGTTGGGTTTGAAATTGGAATTGAGCCAGCCCTGAAGACATCTCATATGTAGCCTAGCGTACCAAACCACGAATGTGGTGGCTGCCATGTGACCAAGGAGCTGCAGACAGATTCTTGTCTGTGTGCTGGGACGAATAGAGGGTGTGAGTATGAGGTGAGTGATAGCGAGGAATCTGTGATATGAGAGCGAGGCCCTGCTCTGGATTGAGTCGAGATGAGCTCCGATGAACTCGATCTATTGTGTAGGTGTCAGAGTGGATTTTTGGATGTTTATTTGGAGGCCTAGGCTGTGAAAGAGGGAGATGGCAAAGTGGGTAGCTTAGAGTGTCTCTTGATGAGGCAATCGTCCAGGTAGGGGAACTGTGTGATCCCATGTGTGTGGAGGTAAGCCACGATCACGGCTAGAGTCTTGGAAAAAATTCTCGGCGCTGTGGAGAGGCCAAAAGGAAGAACTCTGTATTGAAAATGGTCATGATCAATTATGAATCGTAGGAAGCATCTGTGAGCTGGATGAATTGATATATGAAAATAAGTGTCCTGCAAGTCGAGGGCTGTGAACCAGTCCCCTTGATTCAGTACAGGAATTATCGTGCCCAGTGTGACCATCTTGAATTTTTGTATCCTCACGAATTTGTTCAGTCAGCATATATCTAGTATAGGTCTCCATCCCCCGGTCCTTTCCTGGGTCAGGAAGTAATGGGAATAGAAACCTTCCCCTTGATGTGACATCGGCACAGGTTCCACTGCACCTGGCTGGAGGAGGTGTGCCACTTCTGTGCAAAGTAAATGCTTGTGAGAGGGGTCCCTAAAAAGGGACGTGGAAGGGTAGGAGGGTAGGATATAAATGGGACAGAGTAACCGGACTGAACTATTTCGAAGACCCAGCGATCCTGTGTAATCCATTGCCAGGCATGTTGGAAACTCTGGAGGCAATGGCCAAATGGGCAAGTAGGCAGTGGAACCAAGGGGTGGTCGTGCAGACCCTCAACCAACATTTCAAAACTGTTGTTTATTCCCCAATGAACGGGAGGTGGTTGCTTGAGTCTGCTTTTGTCTGCGCTTAGGGGGTCTAGCACAATTCCTAGTTATGTCGTATGGTCTGGGTTGAGGACAATAAGTGTTGTGTGCGCTGTCTTTGGTATGGTTGGTATAGTTGTCTCCTGGGAAGAGATGGCTGAATGCCCAGGGTGCGCAGTGTCACTCCAGAATATTTCATGGTGTAAAGGAGTTCATCAGTTTTTTCGGAGAAAAGTCTGTCCCCATGAAAGGGGAGGTCCTTCACTTTGGTCTGCAGTTCTTTAGGGATGCCAGATGCAGACAGCCATGAAGATCTGTGCATAACCACAGCACTTGCAGTAGTACGTGCTGCTGTGTCCGCTATGTCTAGAGATGCCTGTAGGGCCGTTCTAGAAATCAGTTGGCCCTCAGTCAAGATTGATCTGAAGTCTGCTTTCCTATCCTCTGGAATGTAGGAGGCAAATTCAAAAAGTTTATTGTAATTATCAAAGTCGTAACTGGTGAGGAGGGCAGAATAGTTTGCAATTCTGAATTGTAGAGTGGATGACGAATAAACCTTGCGACCCAAGACGTCAAGGCATCTAAGGTCCTTATCTTGTGAGGTGGGCCGATATTGTGACTATTTTGTTCTCTGTACGACTGCATCCATGACAAGAGTTCAGTGGTGGATGAGAAAATAGGACATCAGAGTCCTCAGCAGGGACACAGTATTTACATTCGGCCTTTTTGCAAGTTGGTACTAAAGTCTTGGAAGCTGGTTCCAGGAGTGCTTCATTTATAGGGAGTGTGATCTTTGGGGGCGCAGATGGTTGAAGGATTCTCAGGAGTCTGTGTTGCGTCTCCTGAACCTCTTCTAAGGGGATATCTTGACTGAATGCCATCCTCCTGAAAAGTTCTTGAAATTGTTTACAGTCGTCCACGTTCTGTGGAGGCGGAGGGAAGATGGCTCCATCCAGGGCTGATGGCGAGTTAGAGGTCGATGAGTCAGGATATGGTGCGTAGCTCCCAGTCTCAGGAAGAGGCTCAGGCACCCTGGAAGTGGATGGAGCTGGACATAGAGGCACAGAAGGATGATTGGTACGAGGATGTGGCCAAGGATACCACTGAGGCCAAGGCATAGGGTAGGAGAACCCAGGTGGTGGCCTTGAGCCATGACCTGATGCCGGAGAGGTTCCGGTAGAGGAGAAGGAGGAGGAGAGAACTCCCCCTGCTGCTGTAAAATGAGCTCGCTGTTAGTAAAGGTAGCCAGTTCAGGTGGAGAGAGCAGAGTTCAGAAAGTAAGCCCTGTGTATCTAGAAGCGGAGAGTTAAGCAGGTGGCACTGAGAGGTCATATTGAGTGAGAAACTTGCTCCTTCTCCCTGGGCTGCACTGAGCCTGCTTTGTGCTCTAACACATTATCAAGTGAAAGTGACAGCGGTGCCACGGACCACCTGGAGGTGCCCTGTAGATGGTCTGTTGCTGGTGCCTGGGTGGAAGACAGGCTCAGTGTCTATGTTCTTCTTGGTGCCGAGGAGGAGCGCACTGTTGGCACTGCGTCTGTTTTCGGTACCAAGGAGGAGCGCTGCCATGATAACCTTCCCGACATGGGAGGTCAGGTCCCTGATTCTGCGCTCTGTCAGAGCCGTGGCTGAGGCATTAGAAAAGGTTGAGGCACCTGCCTTCGGCACTGTCAGCACACAGAGTAGGGATCTCGCAGGAGACTCCGTACTCTTGTTAAAGTCTCTCCTGTGAGACTGAGGTGCTTCTTGCCTCCACTCCAGGGAGGGTGAAGCAATGCTCCCAACTGGTTCGGATCTAGCCAGTGAGCATGTGGGAGCAGATTTAACTTTCTCCATCTCTGAAAGCGGCTGTAGGGATTTTTCCATCAGCAGCATTTTAAGCGGCAGGTCCCTGTCATGTCGAGCCCTAGACTTGAGGCTCGTGCAATGGAGGTACTTCGCAGGGACATGAGTTTCTCCGAGTCACTTCACACAACGTGAGTGCCCATCTGACCTTGGCATGGAGTCCTGAAAGGAAATGCACCTTTTGAATCCTGAATCCCCTGGCATTGTGAATTAGAAATCGCAGGGGAGTTTCGGGAGACAAGCCTGAGGTGAAAAAGTTTTTTTTTTTTAATAAACTAAGTAACTAACTATTTAACTATACAAAAGGAAGGGAAACAACTGGGATGTAACTAATAACTATTTCTATGTTCTTTATTACTGTTTCCAACAGAAACATGGGAAGAAAAGGCAGCACTGCTCTGAGTTCCATCTTCAGACGAGGACCGTTGAGAAAGAACTGAGGGGGGGTGCGGGATGCAGGCACTCAAGAAGATTCCAGCGAGATGGGAGATACCAACTGAGTGCATGCATCCTGACCAGGCACTGCTTACCGAAAATCTCCAATCAACGGCGCCGGGACGCACCGTCACCTAGAGTGGAGCACCCACAGGGAAACACTCGAAGAACCACCTCTAGTTATAGTACTTTGTCCTAACTTATAATTAATTAAAATTCTGCTCATATAGTACTGTCACAAAGGCTAAATACAAACAGGAAACCATATCCTTTACACAGTTTGATCTCCAGTTATGCTACAGTCAAACACCAAGGAGCTTCCTTTCCTTTTCATGGCTCTGATCCTACAAGTGAATCCACATGGGTCAACTGAGGTCTATAGGTGTGCCAGGGAATGCCCATGCAGATTCAATTCCAGATTCAGGATCCATATGCATAATTCCTGTTGATGATAATGGTGGTTAGATGCATCCTGCAAGGGGAATACAACTCCTTGGAAACTATTTTGACATTACAGAAACACCAGCATAATAGCGGAGGAAGAGTTGCTTAATGGCTAGAGAACCAAAATGGGAGTTAGGAATTCTGGATTCTGTTATCATCTCTGATACTGACTCACTGTTTTTGAGTCTGGCTAAGTCACATCTCTATGCCCCAGTTTCTCCATTTTCAAAACAATGATAATGTTTTTCTACCTTTCAAATTTGCTTTCATAAGCTTTAAAACAACATTAATTGATGTTTGTAATGCATATATAAAATCTTTTAAGTGCAAATTATTATTTATTTATTATTATTATTATTATTATTATTATTATTATTATTATAGGAAAACAGAGTTTAGACTTCAAGGGCCTGATTTTCAGGAAGATGAGACCCAAAGTCCCCTCACTTTCTGCATACATGTAGAAATTGTTCATTAAATTGCTTTTGGATGAAAGTTTTCATAAGAGAAAAACTATAGGAAAAGCAGAAATTTGGTCAGCTCTTTGCTAATATGGGTAACCAAATATAAGAGCAATTTATAATCCTGCCACTGCTATGGGCAGTAAAGTATCTTGGAGTTAAACTCGACATACTTAATGAACTGGCAAAAAACAACAACAACATAACCATTTCCATAAGGCTTTTCTTTTATTACACATTATTTCTTTAGGAAATATAATGGAAAATTCTGGCAAAGCATTTTTATACTGTTAAATACTTTACTGATCAACAGGTTTTAATAATTCTTCAAGCATTTTAATGTTAGTGATCATGATTTGTGCAATGTTGACCGCTCAGCACTATTTACTGGCAAATAGAAGTAATAAGGTTTATATGAAGTATATACAGCTTTGCATTTTAGAACTTCAAAGCCCAAAACTCTTACAATGTGTCTCATACAACGATGGCTCCTTATGATATTATTCTTTGCGCAGGTTGGTCAAAAGTTATCATCTGAAAAGAATTTCCTAGCAATTTGTATTCTAAAAGGAAAATTGTCTGCTACAAATCAAATACAATTTTCAAAAGCCTAAGGAGCCTAAATCCCATTGACTTTCACTTATGACATTTTGGAGGCGATCTCAAACAAATACCTGCATGTGCCTCCATCTATTTCTTTAAACCATGCCTTCCCTATGTTATCTGAGCACCAATAAAACCCTCAAAACAACACCTATGCCATATAGTTGGACACATGGCAACTAAGGTAGGCAGGCTTTAAAGACAGAGGTATAGGACAAGAAGTTCCAATACATTTTATTAGAAGCACTTAACATTTCAAACAAAAATGTTTATAAATACAGTTGGTGTAATGTAAAGGTTTCAGTGTTGTTTAGAATTACCTGCACCACCCACTAGTGAGTAATGTAGCCATCCCCAATGCAGATCAATATAACTTTTATACGATGACACATATTCCCTAGATTTTACAGCCAGAATGGGCTGCTGTGATCTCCTGCATTGTGCAGGCCCTACAACTTCCCTGAAACAATTCCTGCTTGAACTAGAACATACATTGTAGAAAAAAAAAATCCAATCCTGATTTCAAAATCACCAGTTACAGAAAATCCACCACAACTCTTGGCAAATTGTTCAATGACTAATTACCTTTACTGTTAAAAATATATACCTTATTTCCAATCTGAATTCATCAAGCTTCAACTTCCAACCATTGGGTCATGTTATACCTTTTTCTGCTAGATTAAGGAGCCTACTATCAATGTTTTGTTGCCCATGTAAATACTCACAGACTGATCAAGTCACCGGTAACCTTCTTCTTGTCACAATGAACAGACGAAGGTCTTTGAGTCTCTCATTTAAGGCATGTTCCTGATCCTTTAACCATTCTTGTGGCTCTTCTCTGAATCTTCTCCAATTTATCAAAATCCTCCTTGAACTGTGGACACTAGAACTGGACACAGTATTCTAGCAGCAGTCACACCAGTCCCAAATATGGAGGTTATAACACCTATCACCTCCTACTCAATGATCCCTGTTTATACATCCAAGAATCACATTAGCCCTTTTGGCCACAGTGTTGCACTGGGTACTCATGTTCAGCAGATTATCCACCATGACCCCCAAATCTTTTTCAGAGGCACTGCTTCCTACCACAGTCCTCCATCCTGTAACTACAGCCTACGTCCTTTGTTCCTAGATGTATACTTTCACATTTGGCCATATTAAAACACATTGTAAAGCTAGGCGCAGACTAACAAACAATCCATATCACTCTGCATCAGTAACTGTCCTCTTCTTCATCTATCACTCCCCCAATTTTTGTGTCATCTGCAAACTTTATCAGTAATGACTTTATGCTTTCTTCCATGTCATTGATAAAAATACTAAATAGCATAGGACCAAGAACTGATTCCTACAGGACCTAGTCAAAGATGATTTCCCATTTATAATTACACTTTGAGACCTGTCAGTTAGCCTGTTTATAATCCATTTAACATGTGACATGTTAATTTTGTATACTCTAGTATACAAGCCACAAACAAGGTGCTATTGCATTGCAAACAATAAATAATGGAAAGCATATGCAAAAAATCTCTCCCAAATTACAAGCAAACCAAATCATATTTTCATCACAAATATATGCTATCAAGGTCAGCTTTCTAACAATGTAACCTATGTAAACAAGTTCATATTCTTGTCCATGTACCTCTAACACAGTGCTGCTCTGCTCTTTGGCCTCAAAACCCTTGTGCATAGCTGCAAGCAGACTTACTTTGCCTGGGACAGTCTCAGGTTTGCAAAATCCCTCTCTGGTAATTGGTGTCTCAGTTAAAATCTGTACAGCAGGATTGTGGCAGCACAGGAGATTTTTTCTCTGAGCTGTTCCTCTTCCAGCAGCTCAGTGGCCCCCTACCAACAGTCTGACTTGTCCAAGCCTCCCTTCTGCCTCTCAACAGCAATTAGTTCTGTTCTCTGTAGCTACCTCTCAGGCTACGTCTACACTACAGGATAAATTCGAATTAGCTTAAACCGATTTTACAAAACAGATATTATAAAGTCGATTGTGCGCGTCCACACTAGGTACATTAATTCGGTGGTGTGCGTCCATGGTCCGACGCTAGCATCGATTTCTGGAGCGGTGCACTGTGGGTAGTTACTATAAAATAATGAGGCCAATAATGTCGATTTCCGTCCACACTAACACTATTCCGATATAGTAATACTGATTTTAGCATTACTCCTCTCGTTTTGTAGGAGTACAGAAATCGATTTAAAGAGCCCTTTAAATCGATATAAAGAGCAGTGTAGTGTGGACAGGTGCAGCGTTAAATCGATTTAACGCTGTTAAAATCGGTTTAACAGCGCAGTGTAGACTAGGTCTCAGTTGTTTACAGAAGGATGATAGAGCTGGAGCCAGCTGCTGCTGAGAGTTGCGGCCAACAGGGAGCAAAGGAGGGGAAACAATGAGCTGCCAGAAGAGCCAACATGGGATAGAGATCAATTCCATTCCATGGGGAGGAAAAAATTGGGGGAAAGCAGCTGTGGGATGGAGGATAACTTTTAAAAGGAACAATTTTTCAAGTAAGTTGAGGGACTGTGGAGGGTTGCGCGTGTCCACTCCCAGCCTCTCTTTTCTCATTTTTCTAAAGGTTAGGTTTAGGTAAACTAAAATCCACCAGACTGGGAATATAAACCTCTGGTGGTCTCAGTCCTTTGGTTTATTTGGAGAACTGTCTCTGGCAAATTTCCATGACATACAAACATCTATGTTTCTGCTGTCATGCAGGGCCCAAAAGCAGTTGTGCTGGTATTGTTCTACTGCAACAGGAGGGCAGGCTGTGAACAGCCTACACAGGAGAGTTAACAACCCACAGGCATGCTCTTGAGCTGTGCTCCATAAGATCATAAAGGGGTTGGATAACGTAAGAGGTGGAGACAGTGGATCTACTTGTCAAAATACCCTCCCCATCCTAATGGAAACCACCTTAATCACTTGGCATTCATAGCACTTCTAGCATAGTCTCCGTCTACCAACTCACAGGACAATGTCAATCCTCTTCCTTTAACTTCAGTAGAGGATGACAGAGTCCATTTATTCAAGCTTTGAACAGAGAAGAGGATTTGGCCTTCGGTGCACTACCCTAGTAATCACTCTAATTGTGTTTTACAAGCAGTTAAATCCTAGATACAATGGATCAGAGTACAATTCAAGTTCTGATAGCTATAATGTAGCAGAGATAACATTAAAGACCCACCTCTCTCTCTCTCACACACACACACACACACAGTAATTTCAATTTTCAACTGAAAACATATTCCTCACTTTTTCTACCTAATTTTAGCTTTCCTTCCACTATTATTTTACATTTATAATATTATTTAAGAAGCATATTCTCTTCTATGCTGAGATATACAGGAAAGTGGGGAAATGGCAAACTGGTTACAGTTTATGGATTCTGTAGGCTGATTTGCGCTAGTCTCAGTAGGAGTAATAGCAGTCTATGCAGCACACAGGAGCCAGATCAGAGAGAAAAATCAAGACCTAACTGGGACATATTTGGTATGAAAAACAAAGTAAAGATCTACCCTGTTGCACTGTACTTTATGGTAACATGCAAGGATGAGATGTCAAACAAATAAAAGTGAAAGCATAAGTTGTTTAATTTAACAACTAAATAACCAACACATGGTTTTAAAGTAAGTTTGTGCCTTTGTGCTATTTTTGTACAGTTACTATTCCACAATTACGTTTGGCTGACACCTTAAAAAAAGAACATGATGTTTACAGAATTTTGTAGCTATAAGAGTCCTGTACATCTCACACATCGACCAGTTAAAAACAAATTTAATCTTATTATAGTCATAACATATCTTTCCTGTGAATATTAACAGTGTTGGGTTCTATTAAAGCCTATATTAGCACAATAAATTATACTGTAATATACTGTTTAATTTTTTTCTAATACAATATTTCTTTTCTGTTTACTTTAGCACTTAAATTCATGTTTGAAGTGCATTGCCTCCACTGCACTGCATTGCATTCTTTTGTTTAATGGAGACTATTTGGGAAGGAGAAGTTTATGTCATATGCTATGTGGTGTTTCCCCTTAATTGAAAGAAACATTTTCAGCTTGTTTAGGGCTCCAAAAATTGTATTACATATCACAGATTGCATGGGCAAGATCTGCAGCTGGTGGGAAAAAATGGCACATATATTCAATTTGCATACACACACATCTTATCAATGTTACTCTGCAAAGTGCGTCTGCATCCTACTGACAACTGGAAACGTGCAGATTAGAAAGAGAACTAGTAAATGACAAAAAAAAAAAAAAGAGCAAACACCACAACCAACTACACAATGCCTACATAGCGTCTGTACCTTTACGTTAATCCCCTTTTCAGGACTATGATATATTTTGTACAACATATGCCTTGAGACATTATTTGAAAACTTGTAATCTGCTGAACTTCACTACTGTCCTGGTAAAACATGTGTGGCACCATCGCATGGAAAGTTATACAATTCTGCTGTGCAAGACATGTTCCAAAGTTTAGGGAAACAGCTTCAAACCAGTTTCCCAGAGACTGGTACACAGACACCAGCTCCTCAGCCAGGTGTCAGTGTAATCAAATGGACTATCACCTGGTTAAGAGGCCATTCTTGTCAGGAAAAAGGGTGTGAGCAAGAAGTGTACATGTTAGTAAAGAAAGAGTGAAAGTTCCCATCCCACAGACTTTCGATCTCCTGAACCTCAGCTGAAGATCATTTTCCAAAGAGGAAAATAACTATAAGAAGTGAGAAAAGAGGACACAAATCATCTCTTTCCTTTCTCTCTGCCCACAACATCCACAATGCCTGAAGGACAAGGTAAAGAGCACTGGACTGCGGGAGGCGTTTTTGCTAAAAGGCATCCAGTCTGTAAGACTGCAAAAGAACAGGTGATGAGCAAGACCTTTTTGTTTTAAGTACACTTAGTTTATTAAGTTAGGTATTAGTTTGAGTTTTACTTTTTATTTCTTCATAACCAATTCTAACTTTTATGCCTTATTACGTGCAATCACTTAAAAATCTATCTTTCTGTAGTTAATAAACTTGTTTGTTTTAACTAAACCAGGGTGTGTTTGGATTGAAGTGCTTGGGAAACTCAATTTGAGATAACAAGGTTTGTGCTTATAATTTTCTAATAATGAAATGGCAGACTTCCTGTGAGCTTGTGTTGTCTAGGAGAATACTGGGCAGTACAAGATGCACATTTCTGGGGAGAGGTCTGGGACTGGAAATTTGCTGGTGTTGCTCTGTAATATAATTCAGGAGTCGCTGGCTAGAGCACTCATATATAATACAGCTGGGAGTAATTTACATGCTAGAGGCTGTGTGAGAGAAGACCAGGAAAGGTCACTTTCACAGAACAGCAGCATAAAAAAGGTATCTCAGGGTGGAGATTTGAGGGGATACAGCTGTTCAGCACATAGAGTGTCACACATAAAAATGCTTTCCCTCTCCAACCTATTATCAATTACAAAAAGTCTAATTATAAATAAATTCTGTAAGTCTGTCATAAGTCTTTCTCTCTCTTTTTGATTTTAATACCTCAGACTTTCCCCTCTACCTATATTTATTTTACTAATTTAGTTATTTGATTGTTTGCAAACAATATGCAGTATGTTTGTAGAGTATTACCTTGTAATTAGATTGGGTGCCAAGAGAACCTATTAAGGTAGAGTTATCCCATTACAGCATGTGTGTGTCTAGGTAAAATAAATTTAATAAATGCATGCATTAATCCTTTTAGGTGTGGGAATCTATTGAAATCCATTTTACATCCCGTTCTCTACTGAGGGAGCAGTTAGAAGTATTTAAAGTATGTAGGAGATACAATTTTTTAAAATTAAAAGATAAACACATCTTTACAGTAGGATTCCTCATCTATATCTATTTACACCCCTATTTAGCATAACAGAAACTTAGAAATAAAACATATGAATTTAGAACATGGTTCTCATTATGCATTATAAAGATGAGTTTAATCCAAGATCTATCATTTTGTTCAATTACCTTTAATAAGTAGTAGGGTACTATTTTTACTATTGTACCATTTGTGTGGATTTAAATGTTTTAAAGTTGGGGTGAAAACAGTCTATTATTTCTAATTACAAATAGCATTAGATTTATGATCCTACTTCAAACATGGGAGGTCAGGTTTAATAAAAATGGCTCACTAGAAATTGTGCATGCAAGGTTATTTTGGAGGAAAGCTAAAGCTTCTTTGGGAAGAGAAAGGGGGCAACTTCAGCATAGATTACAGAGTATCAGTACCAAATTTAGGAGGTGGTAGATGAAGATTTTCTAATATAGAACTGACTGAATGCAGAGAGTCCACTCCTTCTGCCTATACTGGTACTGAAATATCCACAAGATTCACACTGCTTTTACAAAGTTTTGATCATTTGGTGTATACTCATCTTGAGATTTTCTTTTTCCACATGGAAACCTATAATAGCTGTTACGGGAACCCCTACTGTTCTGATCTGAATTCAAAGCCAAAGTTGTTATGCAAGGTATTCCAGGATGTACTAAATGAGAGAAAGCCTTGAGGGGAGGGTGTGGAGGGAGATCCTCAGAAAATTGGCAATGGAGCTATGAGAATTTACACAAGCTGAGGATCTGCCTCGCAGTCGTTAATGCAGACAAAAAGGACAAGTGGCCAGCTTCTTCTACTTGATCACTTAGATCAAAGGTTTGCAACCTGTGGACCCTAGGAGTCCGCAGACTTTGTTTATGGGGTCCACAAAAGGTTGTCATTACCATAGTACAGTGGTCCACGGACCCTGGGAATCTGCAGACTGTGGAAGATTTCCAAAGGGGGCTGCACCTCTATTTAAATTTTTTTAGGGGTCTGCAAATGAAAAAAAAAGTTGAAAACCACTGACTTAGATATTATCAGTATCATGTTTCACCAGTGCTTCAAATTTTTGTTCAAAAGGCTACGTACTCTTTCAGAGGCTTAGTGGCACAAGTTCTGTAAATTTTTTTTTTTTTTTTTTTTTTACCAGTAGGGAGGTATTTTACATCTCAAATATATTCTATACAGGGATAATATGAAGGATTTTCCAAAATCAGATTTTGTATTCATATAGAATAATGTGCTAATTCATAGCATTATAAGTGATTAGAAGTCACCTGAAGTAAAAAGCTCCTAGTTTCTCTCATACTAAAGATTCTCTGAGGTAAGTATATGCTGGAAGACCACAAAAACCACAACAATTTTTACAGTTTGTACAAAGGAGAGAACTCTTAATTTTAAATCCTAACCTTCTGTTGTCGCTGCTCTGAAAAGCCTTCAAACCTGTACTGGTTGCAGGTTTTCAATAAACGAAAATTTTCAGTTATCATTTTAACAATTTTTTTCCGTTAAAAATTAAAAGAATATTGAGAAAACTGCATTAAAAATTGACAAAAAAAAAGAAAAGGGGGGGGTAATATTGCTCAGGAGTATTTTGGCATCAGAGGTATCTCAGCCAATACATAGCTGACTCCAGCACTAAGGAAGAAAAATGGACTTGTAACAAGTGCTATAAAATACTAGACTTTTCTTACTTCTAAAATGATAGAAATGAAGTTAGTAATTTAATTCTGGATATTTTAAAAAGTGTCACTTCACAGACCCAAGGTAATAGTAGGAAATCTCCCCACAACCGCATAATGAGAAATACTACATAATCTTCTGATAATGAAAAAGCTAAACTGGTATTTTTGCCGCTAGAGGACAGTGGGAATTTTATTATATAAATAAAGAAATCCAATACAAAGGATTTTTTAGTGACTTGCTATGTTAGGCGAACACTTAGGCCACACTACACTACCCACTGGATTGGCGGGTAGTAATCAATCTATCGGGGATCAATTTATTGGGTCTCATCTAGATGCAATAAATCGATCCCCGAATCAACA
This sequence comes from Chelonoidis abingdonii, assembly GCF_003597395.2. NCBI lineage: Eukaryota > Metazoa > Chordata > Testudines > Testudinidae > Chelonoidis > Chelonoidis abingdonii. Next base: position 107,616,559 of record NC_133771.1, read on the forward strand.
CTTGTACTCCACCTCGGCAGGAGGAGTAAGCGGAGTTGACAGGGGAGCTGTGGTGGTCTCCCTACTGCCGTGAGGATGGCCAGGTAAGTCAAACAAGAAACTTCAACTTCAGCTACACGAATAGCATAGCTGAAGTTGCGTATCTTAGACTGATCCCCCTCTCTCCCCCACCAGTGTAGACCAGCCCTCAGGCATTAAATGTTTTGTCAATGAAATTTACTTTGAACTGAGATAATATAAATTAATCAATATTAATCCTCTGAAGCACAGATAAATAGTAAGTGCTGCCAAGATTTTACTATAGTGTATATCAATCCTATTTCTCTGAGAGGCAGAGGCCAACCATCAACACTTGATTCACAAAGAAAATTCCAGTGTCTCTTTTAAGCTTAAGAGAATATACAGTAACTCATTTTACTAAACATAACCTGGCTTGATCTAGTACTAGTGCTGTGCACTCCTAAAGCTGAGACCAAGATTTAGTTCTTTGCTCTAGTCTCCCATTTTCTAGGCTAACAAAGGATAGGAATGCTTCCAAGGCTGCATGCTTTGCCATGGGGAAAAGAGGAGAAAAGGAAGCTTCTTGCTTTATCCATTAATGTCTGCCTCCTGACAGGAGAGAAGCAAGATGGACTGGGTACACAGAGAGCGGCACAGAAGGTAGCGACCACAACATGACTGAAAATGATTCTTCAGAGCTCATGCAGAAGATATTCCAGGAATGGAGAAGAAACACAGAGGAATAAAAAGGATATATGCTTATATATCAGGGGTTGGCAACCTTTCAGAAGTGGTGTGCCGAGTCTTCATTTATTCACTCTAATTTAAGGTTTCATGTGCCAGTAATACATTTAAAAGCAGCAAAGAGTCCTGTGGCACCTTATAGACTAACAGATGTATTGGAGCATGAGCTTTCGTGGGTGAACACCCACTTTGTCAGATGCATGCATTCACCCACGAAAGCTCATGCTTCAATACGCCTGTTAGTCTATAAGGTGCCACAGGACTCTTTGCTGCTTTTACAGATCCAGACTAACACGGCTACCCCTCTGATACTTAATACATTTAATATTTTTAGAAGGTCTCTTTCTATAAGTCCATAATATATAACTAAACTATTGTTGTATGTAACGTAAATAAGGTTTTTAAAGTGTTTAAGAAGCTTCATTTAAAATTAAGTTAAAATGCAGAGCCCCCCCGGTGGCCAGGACTCGAGCAGTGTGAGTGTCACTGAAAATCAGCTCGCGTGCCGCCTTTGGCATGTATGTCATAAGTTGCCTATCCCTGTTATATATAATCAGATCAACACTGAGCCCAAGTGGTTAATTTTTTTCAATGTAGATGCCTAATGTGCACAGGCAAAATGCAGGTGTGTGCAAGTTATGTATGAAAAGCTCACTGATGTATGAAAACTGGGTAGTTTGTGTATGCATCTGCAAAAGTTGTAGATGCAATTCAGACATATGGTAAAAATTTAGCCTTTAATGCATACATAAACTAGATTATCACGATACACATGAACTTAATCACATTTAATGATATTGATTTAAAGAATAATAAGGTTTAATGATAGGAAACATCCAACCATACTTGTTTTAACTTCCTATCACTCAAGTAAACATGATCTTATGTGTAAATATATAATTGAACAAGTTTCTTCAATTTAATGATTACTAAAAGAAAAAGCAGGTGAGGTAATAGTAAATTTTATATAACAAGTAATTATTTTAAAATTTAAGTGATAGTGACTGGCAAATGCATCTTAATTAAAAAATGAAACCTCCATAAAAACTATTTAATAATTACATGAATATTTCTGACTTAGTATTAGTCATGTGAGTTTACAGTCTTGAAAGATATAGCATAACTATGTAACTTGTCAGAGATATAGTATAAACATTTGTCATTTTTAAGTAATGCCAAAAATTTTAATTATGTGTGTTCATTCAAGACTTGCAAAGTCCTTTTCTTGATTCTGATACAAGGATGTCATTTGCTTTTGGCAGACACACATAGTGGCTGTATAATTTTTTTTTTGCCTCCAATTACATCAGAATATTTACATATCAGTAGAACTTTGTTTTTCAGATTTAATTATTGATCTCTGATTAACCATAGTTGAGCAGAACTGTGTCACACATATGTATCTAGGCAAAGTATTAGATTAAAATCTGAAGGCACTGTTACCCCATACAAGGTTAGGTATTGTGTGTTCTGTATCAAGCACACAAGAATTTCCTCTAGTAAATATTAATACTCCTTGTGTAACTTAGAGACAGGACTATTTCTTGCCTATACTTTAAGCGGAAATATTATTACTACTAGTGAGGTCAGGAAAGGATTTTCTGGAGGCGCTGTACATCTTAGACATGACCAGCTGAATTGTGAATGCCACCAAATTGTATCTTCTAAAAAGCAAAAATATGATGAAGATGGATCCTTTAAAAACAGTCAGGGTATGTAGATATGTAATTCACATTAATGCCAATGGATGTTGCCAAACAAACTTCTGGTCACTGATGGGTGGTTAAAACAAGAGATACCAAAAATAACTTCTATTTACATGATCTAGTCTCTGAAAAGACACAATAAGTGCATTGACAATAATGGGACTCAAAAGGAGAACAGAGCTACAAACAATGTACAAATGGTTTGTAATATGTGCTTGTGCTATATAGAATATAGGCACTGTATGAGAGGACTTTAAAAATTGCTTGGAAATATAAATAAATTTGACTTACCATAACAGAGTCAAGTTTCTGCTTCACTTTCTGCATTCTCATAGATACTCTTGCAACACTGACAAATTGATCTGCCGGAGACATTGTTGAATCTTTCTGTGCAGAAATATGAGAAGAATTGCTAAGAATTTGTGGCCCTCTGGGTGTTGTTGATGCGAGTGACCCATTGAGATCTTTTATTATTTCAGCCTCCTGCTGTGCAACTGCAGAAATAATCATCAACATCAACATTTTAGGTCAAGTCTTAGTAGTTCCATGAAACAAACCCCATTGAGTTCATAGCTTATATTAAATCTGAGACTTTGCTGAACAAGATAAAGATAAATTATATACAAAACCCTACATTAAAAGAAAAAGTTATTTAGGTTATATAGTTGAGTTAAGAAAGGCCAGTTTTACAATTGCATAGGCCAGTGTTTCCCAAACTGGGGTCGCAGCTTGTTAGGGAAAGCCCTTGGTGGGTCGGGCCAGTTTGTTTACCTGTCCTGTCCGCAGGTCCGGCCGATTGCAGCTCCCACTCGCCACGGTTCACTGCTGCAGGCCAATGGGAGCTGCTAGAAGCAGCGGCCAGTAAGTCCCTTGGCCCGTGCCACTTCCAGCAGCTCCCATTGGCTCGGAGCAGCGAATCGCAGCCAGTGGGAGCCGCAATCAGCTGGACCTCCAGACAGGGCAGATAAACAAACTGGCCCGGCCCGCCAGGGGCTTTCCCTACACAAGCGGCGACCCCAGTTTGAGAAACACTGGCCTAGGTAACCTTAATTCTGTGCATGCAATGAGGCAGAGATCTTGTGGCAAAAGAATAGTATGTGATTATTGCCATTAAAACTGTATCATAATGCATAGAACAAGAGTGCAAAACTGAAGTTGCATGGGCAACCACAAATCTCTCTTGACTTTGAAATCTAAATGACTTATTATCTTAGGGTTGTTTGTATGTAATTTAGGAGTTTTGTATTTTTAAAGGAATACAAAAAAACTAAATCTCATTATGTCTCACTATGTAACAAACCCTATATCACATATCACTTATCGGGGCTGAAACCTGAACTTTCACTACTTGACAGACTTATCACTTGAGCTACAGGTCTAATTACAGTAGCTGTTAAAAGGAGTAGGTTGTTCTCCCCAGGAAGGGAGAAGCATTGATTACCTGATGGCATCATGAGCTGGGTCCAAGAGAAGCTTGCCCAACTTAGCACTCTCTTATACTCCCTACACCCGATATGCTGGGAGTTGTTGTCCAACATGGTACTCCTAGAAAGGTGGACAGATTGCCAGGGCAATGTGCTGGATCCCTGGAATAATCAAAGGAAGGTGACTCCAGCCAGAGTCTCTCACCACCCCATTTCTACAGCTGCTCTGGGAGCTCCGTGGTGTTCCCACTAACAACCTGCTACTGCTGCTTTACCAGGGTGTGGGCCAAGTTCTCTAGAAAATTAAGGTTCAGTTATTTTGCTATGCTGTGAAAGTTCTTCTGAGGAACATAAGCAAAAAAAAGGAAGTAACAACTTTAAACAGTTTGCAACTCAGCAAAACTCAAATGGGATTTCATGGAACAAAGAAAAGGAACTTTTCTAGCTTGAGGGCTTTTTCCCTGCCAAATTTCAAAGTCCTTCTGCAAACATTGGAGATGTTCGGAGCTTCCCAAAAAAGAATCATAAGAATCTTTAACAATGGAAAGTGTTAAGCACCCTAAATATAGGAATCACTACCAGCTCCCTCTAGAAATACAGGGCAATAGTGCATACAACACATGAACAAGAAAACAGTAAATTATATAGAACTCTCGGCAAAACAATTTAAAAGTTAGGTGCAGTATTCTGAACATGCCAATACTATGGCTGTGATGAATCTACAATTTAAGTTCAGTTAGTGTTGGAATATAATGAATAGTGAAGTATTATTACTCAGTTACCAAAACACAAAGAATTCAGCTGGCTATTGTTATGTATGCCTGCTCTGGTTCCACTGAATCTCTATCAAAATTTATGATAAAGATGCTAACAAGAAAGACAAATGTAAAGTTTAGAGAAAATCCCGTCATGCCATGCTTAACAATGCAAAACACTCTGGCCCTACGTGCCAGGTTCCTCACTGCCACCCTTTCCCTGTGCTAGAGTACACTTCTGTAGGTCTGACTCCCTTCTGCCACTCTTTATCTCTCTCTCTCTCACACACTTAGACATACGAACACGCACTCTCTCTGCTGGTCCATCTCCCTCCTGCCACATCATCCCTGTTCAAGGATCTCCAAAAAGAGCAGCTTCTCTCTTGATTCCAGAATTCCCTTTTTCTCCCTCTCCCCCCACATGTCTGATTTCCTCCCACTATTGGTATTCACCATCCTCTAATACTGAGCTGATTCATCATAACTCTTAGTCAGCAGTAGTTTTCTCTTGATAAAATTATTAGTAAAATATGACCTTAAAAAGGCTGTCCTACACAAGTCAAAAAAGTAAGCAACTGGCATTGAATTCAAGTGAATCATACATTTTCTAACTTTTGATTCTTTTATTTTTATATACATATATATACACACACACACACACACAAATAAAATAGATTACAACTGATTAACATAACTGCAAGTAGCAATAGAGAAGAATACTGTTTTTTCAAATGGGAAGAGGGGGATAAAATTTATTCAAATAAACCCAAGTTGAGATAAAGGAAAGATTATGTACCAGTAATTAATTCATGTCTAGGAAACTACCAAGATACATGAAAAAGAGTGTTTTCAGAAATGGGTTTGGATAAACAAGGGCTCTACTGCAGATCATTTTTATTTTGAAAAGGTCAATTTTCCATACAATTAAGGAAAAGTAAAATTGAAAACACCAAGTACATTTGGAAACACAAACTAAAGGATAAAGTATGATTAAATTAAAATGCAGCATTCTACTTCAGCTGAGGCTAGTAACTTGCTGGGTCCAGTCCAGCAGGTGCTCAAGGAGGTGACCAAGTGGTACCTCTTGGTTAACTTGGACTGAAGATCCTGAGTTTGTAATTCAGTTACTTCTTTCTGCCACTAGATGTTGCTATTTCTTTCTCTTTGTAGCCTCACTGCTTCTTCTACTAAGGTTGCCTGGAGGTTTTTCCAGCCCAGTAGCGCTGAGCTCATTCAGAGAATTGTCTTTGAGAAAAATTTCTAAAGTTGACAACTGAACACATTTAGGCACAGGAGATATCCTGCAGGAGCAGGCCTAGTCATGCAGAGTGAGATATTCAGCGAAACAGCTCAGGGGCTGGGAACCTCAGGTTTTGGGAAAAGGCTTTTGGCAATATACATTGCAGGGCCATTAGGGTCCAATTAGACAATCATGTGGGCTAGCTGCCAGGTACCAGCGTTAACTGGTATTAACTTGATAGAAGTTGAGCCCAGTTGCCTTTTAACCACACACATGACTTTTACAGTTTTTAGATTGTTGCATCAGGAAGACAAATGATTTCAGCATTCCTTATTTAAAATTTGCCCATTGTAAACATTAAAGGGTATTTTTAAACCAGCTGATCTAAGCCAAACTATGGAACAATGGGAATCTTAAAAATGGTACCAGTGACTAAAATTAATATTACTGTATGATTAACTCCTTAACACCAATGCACTAAAACTGTCTTCTGAAAGCAAAGCAAATATTTTTAACCAAAAAGGAACAAAAAGTTAGTAGCAGAATATGTCAGAACATATCCATGTCCACACCCTACAGATTATTGTAATAATCTTTATGCAATATGTGCCTTGTAAGGTATTCTCTGAAAACTCATAATTTGCTGGTCATTACTGTACTGAGAAAATGTGTGTGGCAACATTGTATGTGAAGTTATACGATCCAGTGCATGTTGTTCTTCATATTCCAAACTCAGGTTGGCAAACAGGTCTGGCTCAGACAAAGAAATATGTGCTACTTAATTTGCATTTAAGCAGTAAACAGAGTCATCAAGCAGGAAGAGAAACGAAAGAAGCTCCAACACATTAGGAAAAAGCAGCAGGGAACATCCTTCCCTATAGACTGTCTCCTCAATCTCAGTTAGAAATGTTTTCAGGAGAGGGGCTAACACTATAAAAAGGAAGGACTAATATTCCTCCTCTTCTTCTCTCTCTGTCCTTCGATTCACTGCACCACAAGGGAAAAGGAAGCAGACACTGAACTGTAAAAGGGGTCTTAAACCTAAGAAGTTTGGTCAGTAAGACTGCTTAGTGCATGTGATGAGAAAACTCTGCTTTGAATTTAACATAGCTTGTTAAGTTAGGCACCAGTTGCATTTCATCTTTATTTTCCCTGTAAACATTTCTGACTTTTATGCCTCATTACTTGTATTCAATTAAAATCTTTCTCTTTGCAGTTTATAAACTTGTTTCATTGTTTATCTAATCCAGTGTGTTTACATTGAAGTGTCTGTGAAACTCCATTTGGGGGTAACAAGGTGTATGCACATTATTACTATTAAAGCAATAACAGATCTTATATAAACCTGTATTGTCCAGGACACATATTCCTAGGGGGAAATCTAAGACTGTGGATGTGTTGGGTCACCCTGCAGTATAATCAAGGCTGGTAAGAGCGAAGGTGTGGCTGGCTGCAGCACATACACAGACATAACTGGGAGTGACTTGTATGCTGGAAGCTTTTGGTGAGGAGACTGTAGGCTATACCAGCAAAGAATTTTAAAGGGCACCCCAGGTTTGAGGGCAGAGGTGACCTGGCTACTCAGTCTGGATTGTACCCTGGTATGTCACAGAGATTATGCCCAAAAGACCGCAACCTATGTAATGGCTCACTGATGAGAAAAGATCAGTAACTTTGTTAAAACAACAGACAACTTTAACTACCAATATAATCTCAGTGTGATCCTGTTTGATTGTTCAAGACTCAACCATGTTTTCCATTAAATAGAAAATGCATTTCCATGAGGTATACAGTTAAACAGCTATGAAACCTGTCCAATTCAAGAATGTAATTTTGTTTAGTGATTTCAAAGAGCTGATTTTCTTTACCTTTATTAATATAATTTATATGCATAGTAACAAATATTTATGTTGCTACAACGCAAATTAGTTCTTAGCTTTAATATGGATTACTTGCAGGAAATAATAGTTTTTGTTTCTTTGTATAGACAAAGCAGAGTGCTTTCCAGAACTGGGATGTTTTCCTAAATTGGGGCTCATCACTGTTGAAGAAAATACTAAAGCACATGCTTAAGTGTTCTCCTGAACAGGGACAGATTGGAGAACATGGTTAAGTGTTTTCCTGAATCAGGCCTACAATCAGTTTTTAATAAAAGAGACACAATTATCTGTGGTTCTCTAGTCAGCTAAACAGAACAGATTTATTAGTCGACTAAAAGTTAACTTTTAATATTGACTATTAATTTTTTCAATGTAATTAGTTCAGTAAAATCATGTCAGTACAGTAGATGGAGGATATGAACCTTAATATAAAGTAAGTAAGTGTGTTGTGGGTTCTTTTTAATTATTCACTCTATATTATCAAGATAGCAACTAAATGGAAAATTTAGTATTTTGTGTTAACAATTCATCTTTATCAGCACAAAATGCAATTATTACTTTGCAGCAGATGTAAACGGAAAAAAAGTAAATATATATCTGCATAATATATTTTATATACTCCTTTGTCATATCTGCCATTAAGATGAAACATGACAATTGAAACAATATCCTCAACAAAGAAAACAGTGATGCTACTGAATAGTAACCAACAAAATTTAAATATCAAGAAACCTACCAGTTTAAAAGACTAATTAAGTCTACAATTAACTATATGCTAGTGATAGCCAGGGATCTCATTTTCTGTGATAAAAATCCCAACATTGTCCAATAAAAACCCATACAAATCCATGTTTTTCTGCAATTAAAATGAAACGCTGAACTTTTAGCTTCCCTAGCCACAATAGGGAGTCCCACTGCTAGGGCTGGCCACCCAAACCCCGCTGTCCAGGGCTGACAGCCCCGGTTTGCTTAATATAGTGAGCTGTATAACAGAGGCTTGGATAAACATAGTTCTACTGTATAAGTTTTTATTTTTTCACAAAATGTAAAAATTCAAAGATTCTCTGTAAAAACACAAATTTCATATTTTTCCAAAACAAACAGATTTCTAGGATCCCTGATGATAACACACTTGCTATGGAATTCCACTGCAGATGTGAGTTTGCCTACAGAGGACCAAGTGAGCCTAGATTTTCCTCAACAACTAAAACATTTGTATACAGCTTTTAAAAATTATTTTATATCCCAACAGTCATAAAGCATATATTAAGGTTTTCCTTAAACTATATGTATTTTGAGAAAAAGTAAGTTCGCCTGTCTCCATAATCCAGCCCAAGACTGACATAGGGTTCTAACGATTGACATGACATCACTAGCACTGCATAGATTGCTGAGGGTAGGACCTGGAGAGGGAAGCGATGACAAGTCAGGAATTCAGACATGCAACATCATGACAGAAAGGTAAATTTGAAGCTAATTCAGTATTGATCTTAAACTGGTTTAGAGATTTCAGCACAATTCTTGCATGGCAGGTTTTGATTTTTTGTTTGTTTGTTTGTTTTTAAAAAAGAACCTTTGCAAGTCACTTCTAAAAAGCTAAACAAACAGCTACCAAGATTCTTATGCATTGAGAAATGACCTACAGTACCTTTGTAATCATAAATGTACACAAGTATTGGCTGATTTTGACCAAAGGCACAAAATGACACCATGTGTTCATGTGGATGAAAGGTGACATCTCGAACTGGAAATGTGAAGGAGAGGTCAGAATATATGGCTACTTGATCACCTATAAAAGGAAAAACAAGAGTTCTTAATTTGTACTGTCATAAAAATTTGACATAATAATGTTGCAACTTTTTATAATATCCACTCATCTCTCTATATTATATTTATGTTACCAAAATCTTAGAGAAGAGGACTTCAACCTTTGTATTTTAAACTAGTTGATAACTTGGAAAGCACTACCCACTTAAAAAATATTAAATGGCACATAATAATATGTGTTTGTATCTTTCTGGGAAAATGCTTGTTATGTTAGTCATGGGCTTCAGTCATACTGACCAATGGGAATGGAAGTTTTGCACATCATTTCATAAAAGTTTTGGCCCTGATCCTGAACTCAATGGAACAACTTATGTCTATAAAGTTAAAGACATGCATAAATCATTTTAGGCTTAGGGCTTTTATTTACAAATTCTCTCTCTTCCTACATTCCACCTATTTTTGATAGGTACTGGGAAAGTCGTGCAATAATGTGCAGGTAGTTTTGAACCCTGGTTGAAGATGCCTTCAAAAAAATCTTCAGAACAGACCTGCCTGCCTAAATGCTAGTTTTTAAATGTTTAATGTTTTAAAGATCTACGTTGTAATTTAATATAAAAGAACAAAGCAGAAAGTCAACAAAACCAAACTTTTGTTACTTACCACTACATTTAATTTCCTCTCTGCTACACACAGTACAATAAGGTTAATTTAGACAAGAAATTCTCTAACTTTTATTTGTACTTTGCTTGGCGCTTTGTCCAGCAGGGTTTTTTTGTATTTTAGTGGTTATTTGGGAATTATCCAGTTTTGAGGGCAATTTATGAGGAAGCCTAGCATTCCTACATCCAGGTGGCTATGTATACTGATCATTCACTTATCAGAGGTCTTCAATCAGTCAATCGTGCAAGTAAAATAAATAGCTCTTAACAGCCTGATCCAAAGCCCACTGACATTAACAGAAAGACACTCATTGACTTCAATGGGCTTTGGAACAGGGTCTTAAACTGAATACACAAATACTTGGTATCATGTGGAAAGGACAACTGAACAAAAGACCAAATTAGAAGTGTTTAATTACTACTAGAAATCTGAGATACTATCTGTGATTGAGATTTATTCCCGTATGAATATAATTTTTAACTCAGAGCATAACTAACAACAGAAATAGAAGGTGGACCTTACGTTTATAGACTTAAGGACATCAGCCTAAATTTTTATTTTGCACCAAAGTTATTAAATGAAAAAGAAAAAGGGTTTGTTTGGTTTTTGTTTGTTTGTTTTTTAAAGAAGGCTCTTTCAGAGAGCTTGACAACCTGGCCTAATATTGTAAAATAATCGATTGGTTACCTGTTTCTGGATTCCAAACATATGCTATACCATCTTCACTTCCAGAAAAAAGAAATGTCCCACATGGTGTTAAGGTACTGTGAATCTTCTCTCTATAGTTTGTGGCACCTATGTATTTCTTTGTAGCCAAGCTAAAAATAAAGAAGAGTCTGAGTTTGGCAATTACTTTCATAACAGACAAAAATCTCCCATACCTCACATATGACTTTTCTGCTGAATAAATAATACTAGCTCAATATCTTGTATCTAAAGTGGCATCAGTGCACTGCACACTTATCCCCTGCATGTCCCATGTTCTCCCTCAAACCCTTCCCTTTCCTGGCTTCCATAATGGCACTTTTATCTCTGATAATACAGAGAAATACTTAAGCCCATACCTTTGGAAATGGCAAGGGAATACCCAGGTCTGCACAAGGGGTACAAACGCAGTCTTTGCAGTTCCTTAATTCTGGGCTGATTTGCTGGGCCAAGGGGGTTGGACTGGAAACAAAAAGTGGTGGTACTTTTCCCACCTCTGCCAACAAAATAAGCTCTACCCATGTAAATTGCCAAAATGAGGTGCCCCTTACAGTAGGATGTATAGATATTCAAAATATGATTGTGCCGCTCTCAGAGCTCAGCTCCTCCTCGCCTTGGTGAGGCTTAAATATGCCCATGGGATTTGCTGAATTCCTTGGACATGGCTCCTTCTTGACTAGGGGAGGGGTGGTACTCTGAAACGTCACCCATGTATGGAACCAAAATTAGACTGTTTTTAAAAAATGGTATCAACATAACACCTAGAAGTCCTAGTCATGGGCCAGGACCCCATTGTGCTAGGGGCTGTATGAACAAAGAACCAAAAGCAGGTCCTTACCCCCAAGGAGATTACAATAGAAGGCCATGCCTACAAAACAAACTTTGGTTGATTAAAGTTATATTGGCACACAGTCATCAGAGTCTGCATATCGCTTCAGCACGTGCATACTTGGCTACTTGAGTCGGCACTGCACATACTCAGCAGGAGTGCCTGTGTTGATGCAAAGTATGATCTACTTCAGGTAGGTATCCCAGTGTGCTACACACTGCGGTCTGGCCCAATGACTTTTGGGAAATTTTCACAATGTGTTATGGGGTAGAAATTACTCACTCAGGGATCTCTAGGAGCTAGAAGTCAAGTTCCCAGCATGCAACTTACTCCATTCCATAATGCCATCCATATTCCATAATTTTCACATCTTTAAAAAAAAATCCCACAAATCCAGGTGGCATTTTTCAGTGGCTGCCACCTCTAACAGAAACACGGAGCCACAGAACTCTACACTATTCACATGTTCTGTATTTTCAGCATTCATGGGATCCTCTGGTATTTTCAGACCCACAGAAAGCACCGCAACAACGGGGGAATATGACAGTTTCTTCTAGGACAGATTGCTGTGAGACATAGTAAGAACCAATTCAAGGTTGTTGATGGCATTCATGGAGCAACAGCTGACAGTGGAGCACCATTTCTGGCCTCAAGAAATGAGCACTGATTGGTGGGACTGCAACATAGGCAGGTTTGGGACAATGAGTAGTGGTTGCAGAGCTTCAGAATGCAGAAGACCACATTCCTGGATCTGTGTGCTGATTTTGCCTCAGCCCTCCAGCGCATGGAAACCAGAATGAGAGCTGCACTGACAGCTGAAAAGCAAATGATGATCGCATTCTAGAAGACTGCAAGACCAAATGGCGGCCAGTCAGTGGGAAATAATTCTGGAATTGGACAATCCATGGTGTGAGTCGTCATGCAAGTGTGCAGGGCCATTAATGGTCTCCTGCAATGGTGCAGAGAAAAGCAGCCATGGAGTTCTCCAAGGACTGAAACAGGTGAGGAGTCTGGGATTTTTGGACTTGGGGGGTCAACTGGTATCTGCAGCATTTAGGTGTCATGCCTGAAAAGACACATTATGTCCTGATGTATTTCTCTCTTCTTGTCCTGAGGGGCTTCTCTCCTGTTTTCTTTTTCCCTTTCCATGCTGTCAGTCATCCTGGCCCTGCCAACCCTTTGTTCACGGTCCAATGGAGCACTGGCTAGTAGAATTTTGCTGAACATGTCTTCTCTAATCCTCTTCTTTCTTTACTTTATCAGAGTCAGGCATTCTATGGGTGTGGAGGGGGCATCCCTCAAGGCTGCCACGCCTGAAGCTGCTGATAACAGAGAGATGTACCATTGGATTTACAGTCACAATGGAAAGAGAAAATTAAGCTTAAAATTTCCTTCCCTTATTCCCATAAACACTTATTATAAGAAATGCTTATTGACACTTCAGCTATGGAGCGCCTCAACATAGCACTGCACTCCCCCCAGCCATGGTAAGTATGGCCCACTGAGAGGAGTGAAGAGAAGAATTTTCTGCTGCATGAAGCAATAAAATTTCAGTCCCTATTCCCTGGGTACAAGTATAGTGAAATGGCACTGAATATTGGCACTATTTTTCATAGGTGGTGTGGTTTTAGCTGATATCTCACTTGGGAAGGAAATTAAGGCACAGAAAACACAGCTGCTACTGGCATCCCAAAGCCACACAGGCTTGTATACGGCTAGCCTGTTTCTTGCTACAGTGCCAGCCAAACTCATTGAGGAATGGAATCGGAAAATGTCCTATTTCAGAGGAAGAAATAAGACAACCATTCCTAATCTTCAGAAGAGTATTGCAGAGTATCTCCATGAAAGTTTCATCAAGATCTCTCAGGAGGATAAAAGGAACATCCCTCTGTAAACAAAGTGCTCTGCACAGCCGATCCTCCTCCTAACCCAACAGGAGAATAAAAACCACATGAGAACTCTGCCTCTGTTTGTTGTACCTCTACCTTTTCTCATATGAGTGAAACAGTCAAGGGTTGATATCTGTGTCTTATTAAAACAGGGATGGGCCAGGTGCTCTCTTTAAATTTAAAGATTATAAGGAAAAATGCATACACACAGACCCAACGCCCCTTCCCCTTCATCAAACTCATCCATGTGTCTCATGCAGGACTGGCCAGAGTTTTGAACAGGTTATGGCTTGCAGTATTGCTGCAGCCCTCTGCCACATCTCGCTGCTCACGGCAGGGTTCTCTGTTTCAGGGTCCTCCAAGCTATCCATGGAGATCTGCAGGGTGCTGGTGGGTTCTCTGCCAAGAATGGCATGAAGCTCATTGTCTCACCGGGTCTGTAGTGCATCACCAGATCTATTGTTGGATTCCCTGGTCTTGTGGTATCCTTGGCAAAGTTCCTTGGCTTTCCCACGGCACTGATGTTGATCCCTGTCATAACCCTTTGCCTGCAAGCCCCATAAAATCTGTTTGTAGATCTTCACATTTCTATGTCTGGTCCCTAGCTGTGTCTCCACAGTCTCTTCTTCCCACAGGCCTAGGAGATACAATCCTTCTCTGTCTACTCCAGGCAGAAGAATGACTAGTGTGTGGAGCCAGCATAGTCCGCTGGGCAGTTGCACACAATAGGGATGAGCTACTACGTGTGCTCACCAAGGTTAGCAACCAGGAAAAGACATTTTTAAAAACACACGTGAGTTTTAAAGGAGTGGAGTGGCTTCCAGTCTCTGTGATCCCGAGAGCAGTGGAGTTCACAATGGTAACCAGATCAGTCACTGTTGCAGAGATGGGAGCATTGTCGAATAGCTGCTGGAGGACTGTTAGGGTAGACACAGGTCACACTGGGTCTACACTTGCACTGTGTTGGCCTCAGTAGGTCGACAAGGGCTCCATGCCATTCAGCAAAATGGTTTTACTGCATTGCTCTAATAGTGTGCTTATGTTGGCTAGAGACAAATTTAACTGTAGACCAAAGGTGGGCAAACTACAGCCCACGGGCTGAATTGTCCTGCTTGGCCCTTGAGCTCCCGGCCAAGGAGGATAGTCCCTAGCCCTTCCACTGCTGTCCCCCCTGCCCTGCAGCCATGCGGTGCAGCGGCCAGACTTGCTGCTCTGAGTGCCATGGTAAGGGGGTCAGGGGTTTGGATAAAGGGCAGGGAGCAGTTGGATGGGGCAGAGATTCTGGGAGTGGGAAGCAGGGGTTAGATAAGTGTGGGAGATCCAGGGGGCCTGTCAGGGGGCGGTGGTGTGGATAGGGGTCAGGACAGTTAGGGGACAGGGAGCAGGGGGGGTTGGATAGGTAGTGGGGTCCGTGGCAGCAGTTAGGGGTGGGGGGGTCCTGGGAGGAGGTGGTTAAGAGAAGCAGAGGGGTTGGATGAGTCGGTGGTTCTGAGGGGGGCAGTCACTAGGATGTTTGGGGAGGCACAGCCTTCCCTACCTGGCCCTCCATACAGTTTTGCAACCCCAATGTGGCCCTAGGGCCAAAAAGTTTGCCCACCCCTGGTTTAGACACATAAATTGGTTGACACAAGGTGATTTACATCAACCTAATGTTCTGGAGTTGACCAGGCCAATGCGTACAATGAGAGACCGATGACTAGACTGACAGACCGATGGGGTAGTACTAAGAAACAACGAGGTCAGCATGATAGGTAGTCGTCTCAGCACACCAAAACCAAACAAATGCTGACAAACACTGTTGTCACATTTTTTGTAGGCATTATGGAAAAGGAGAATTTTAAGGAGGATAATGAAATAGCTTTGAAGATGTTTATGGGGAACTTCTCACACATGAGAGAAAGCACAAAGATGCCTGATTGAAAATCTAATAAGTGGACTGTAGGAGGATTCGGCTGGTGGTCACTCCTCTCTGGGGCGGCTGGGAGCCAGGCCACCTCACTCTTTAGGTCCGGTGAGTTGGGGAGTTAGCCTAGTGGGGCAGGAAACAGTTTAGAGCTCAGGTCCTCAGGCAGGAGCTGAACAAATAGTTCGATAACAGGCCCAGGACCTGGGTCAGGGCGGGGCAGTAAACAAACAGGAGCTCAGGCCCTCAGGCTGCAGCTGAGCGAATAGTTCAAGAACAGGCCCAGGTCCTGTGCCAAGGCAAGGCAACAAACAAACAGTCTGGCGCTCAGGCCCTCAGGCAGGGACTGAGCAAACAGTTCAAGAACAAAACCCAGGCTCCTGGTCCTGAGCATTGGGGCAAGAGGGAGACTGCCACCCATCAGTGGGGTGGCAGGGGGGACGCAGGCCTGCCTACTCCACTGCATCCCAGCCCAGGGCCCTAACAGCGGCAGGCGGCCTGCTGCTGTATCAGTGAGGATCCTGGCCACAACACACTGGCATTGGCTCTGGGTATGCCGCAGCCAGACTAGGGTCAGCTGCCCCCGGACTACTTCTTACCTCCCCCTTTAGCAGTACCTGCGTCTGGTTGGTGTCCCCTACGGAATCCAGCACCATGGGCTTCTCAGGGTATTCAGTGAGCAGTAAGCTTGGCAGCTCCTCTGGGTCACTTCTCATAGGTAGGCTTACCAGCTTCTTCGGGGTCTGGTCGGCATCAGGCCTTGACTGGTATGGCCAGTCCTTGGGTCGGTCACAGGCTGCAAGAGTCTCCCCAGCAGGAGCTAGGCCACCACATCTGGCTTCTCCAGTGGCCAGGCAGCTTCTGAGCCCTGGGGTTGGGCTTTTATACTTCCTGTCCTGTGCTCTGACCTCTGGGCGGCAGGCACAGGCTCCACTGGCTCCGCTCACTTTGGCATCCGGAGGGGCTCGTCCGTTTCTGGGGTGGCTGGGAGCCAGGCTGCCTCACTACATGGATGATGGAAACTAATATCATGGCTGGTCGGAGTCAGGAGCACAGATTTTCATAGTGAATGAAAGTTAACAGGTAGGCAGGGATAGGTCTTGAAAGTGAGGACAAATAACTTATGTTTGATGCACTTGAGAAGGGGTGTCAGTGGAGGGATACAAAGAGAAGGGTGACGTGATCAAAACAACAGAGGCTAGAAAAATTACCTTTGCAGCACATTCTGAATGGACATAAGCAGGGGAAGGATGCACTTGTGAAGGCCAGAGAGAAGGATGTTGCAGCAGTACTTGAGACATGAGATGATGAGAGTCTTAGCCACGTGGATTGATGGTACAGGCTGTATCTTAGAGATGTGAAGCAGAAAAAGTTGGCAAGATTGAGAGATACCCTAGACGTGAGGACCTAGAGATAGAGGTTCAAGTCAAAGAGGATGCCCACCTTTCAGACCTGAATGATAGGCAGAATGGTGGGGTTGTCTAGTGATCAAAGAAGGAGGTACTGGGGAGGACTAAGAGTAAGAGCTCGGTTTTAGCTTGACATGTCACTCATGGCAAGTTGTCCAGATCTGTGATCCCCTACCTCTCTCCTTTCTTTCATGAGGATTCAAATGGTTAATAGTGTAGACATTTAAAAGTACAATTGCTGGGAATCCAAATTAACACCTCATGGAGATGAATAGAGGAGTTCAAACCTCTCAGAGCTACTATTTCATGCTCTCTGCAGACTCACAATTGGTGACATTCAGCTTACATTTTTGAAGTTTGCTTCACAGTCACAGTAACTAGAACTTTTTAATGACAGTGGAGATTCTGAATAGAATAATAGCTCCAAGGGGGTCGACTACAGCACATGGTACATACTCACTGTTTCTAAGTCTTGGCTGGGTGGTTTTCCAATGTAAGGCTCTTTGGTTGCCAGTGGCTCCAGCAGTATGTGGGGAAACCCTAGCCATGCTCACTTTCCTCTTCCTCCCCCAAACACACTGCCATGCCAGTAGCAGGAAGGGTGGTAGTATAGGAACTATAATGCTGGCTCTACACCACTGTAGGATCCCCCTACATTCATATGATCCTCCAAGTGCCCATTACAATGGCTCCACACATACATTCTGTGGATGGCTCAGTGCAAAGCAACCACACTGCACCAAGGTTCTGAGCTTTGGTCTCTCCATCAAGACCATTCCAAGGATCCTCCCCCTTCTGGCAAGAGGGAAAGTGCTGTAAAAGAGCTAATAGTCTTTTGGTAGCCCAAAACATGATAGTCCAAGAAATTTAAACAGAGTGATATGGGGGGAGAGCGCTACATTATAAATAAAGGTACTTTTTGAAAAAATGTCCCGAGAGCTCTGATAGTTCCTTGTGCTGTCAGTGCTTGGAAAGTATTTTCCCCAAGCATCTTTTCTTAACATTGGGGAAACTTTGAGTATCCATGTTGGGGGTAGGGGGGAGGAGGAAATTAAGAACAAAACATCAGCACAGATTTTATGCTTTAACACTACATTCTCTTGTTTTTCTGGATTTAAGTTTTAGCCTTTGCGGTACATTCACTTAGGGCAGTTGTGCTTTTTGTAGTTTGATTTCTCTATTTTTATACTAATAGCTTAAAAATATTAATAATAAAAGGGGAAAATAATCACAGATTACATTTAAATGTCTCTCTGCCCATCTATCTCATGTATTTATGTGGCCCCTCTTACCAGAGTATCTGAGCACCTCACAATCTTGAATGTATTTAACCTGTGAGAGAGTGAAGTGCTATTAGCCCCATTTTACTGAAGGGGAACTGAGGCACCGAGAGACTAAGGGCTTGTACCCACTAGCGCTTACTTCAGTATAACTTAAATCACTAAGGGATCTGAAAAAGCCACCCCCAAGTGACGTATGTTACACTGACCTATGTGCTGGTGGGGACAGCATTATGTCAGCATGAGAAGCTCTCTCCTTTCAGCATAAACCATCTGCTCTAATAGTGCGACACAGCTACACTGGTACAGCTTTGCCACTGTTGCAATTCTAGTGTAGACTAACTGTAAGGCCTGGGTCTACATTAGGCATTTACATTGGTATAGCTACAACAACCAGAGTGTGAAAATCTCAATGCAGACAGTGTTAGGTTGATGACAGAAGAATTCTTCTGTCAACCTAGCTACCATCTCCTGGGGAGATGGATTGCCTATGCCAATGGAGAATGCCTTCTGTCAATGTAGGTAGTGTCTACACTGAAGTGCTACGGTGGCATTGCTGTAGCATTTTAAAGTGTAGACATACCCTAAGAGTAACATTTCCAAAGGTGCCAAAGTTACTCAGGCTCTTAAGTCCCACTGAAAGTCAATGAACCAAGCTAAATAACTAAATAATATTTTTAAAGGGACTTGAGAGACCTGGTGTCATAAACAGATAGCTAAGTGTTAATGTTTCTTTTACCTGTAAAGGGTTAACAAAGGGAACCAAACACCTGACCAGAGGACCAATCAGGAAACTGGATTTTTCAAAGTCAGGGAGGGAATTTTTGGACTCTGAGTCTTTTGTTTGTCTCTCAGCTATGAGAAGCTTCTTTCTTCTTCTAATCTTCTGTTTCCAACTTGTAAGTACAGGTAGAAAAACAATATAGGCTTTTATGTTGTTTTGGGTGTATTTACATGTGTGTAACTTGCTGGAATGTTTCAAATTGGATATCTTTTTGACTCAGACTGTTTATTCATATTTTTCTTATAAGCAATAGCCCTGTATTGTCATCTTGTTACAGAGAATATGTTTATGTCTTTTTTCTTTCTTTTTTATATAAAGCTTTCTTTTTAAAACCTGTTTGAGTTTTTCTCTGGTTAAGGAGAAAGGAAAGACAGGGGGGAGGGGAAACACTACGCTCTGTGTTTAACTCTCCTAGTGTCCCAGGGCGGGAAGAAGCTAAGGGGGAGGAGAGATAGAATCTCTTCTGTTTCCTTGTATTTGGGGTTTGTCTCTTTGTGGAATAGAGGAGATATGCTTCTTGGTATTGTGATGTAAAGAGATTGCATCAATACTCCCAGGTTAGCCCAGAGAGGAAAGTCTGGGTAAGAGAGAGAGAGGGAAGGGAAGTGGGTTACTTCCCTTTGTTGTAGGCTCAGGGTTTCTGAGTCTTGGGGTCCCTCCAGGGAAGGTTTTGGGGAGACCAGAGGGGGCCAAAACCCTGGAAATTTTGGATGGTGGCAGCGAGATCAGATCCAAGCTGGTAATAAGCTTGAGGGAGTTTCATACAAGCACCCAGATTTTGGACGCTAAGGTCCAGATTTGGGAAAGATGCTTATGATACCTGGATTAAAATCCCTGCTCTGCTGCAGACTTTCTGTATGAGGTTAGACTTCCTGAGTGACATTGAAAAGTCAATGACACAGGGTAAGCATCTAATTTTTTTTTTTTTTTTTTTATAAACAGGCCTTGTCCACTTTTGGAAATTCTAACATACAGGACATGCCCAATGTCACAAAGGAAGCCTGTGGCAGAGCAAGGATTTGTACTGAGGTCTCCCAAGTCC
This sequence comes from Chelonoidis abingdonii, assembly GCF_003597395.2. Classification (NCBI taxonomy): domain Eukaryota; kingdom Metazoa; phylum Chordata; order Testudines; family Testudinidae; genus Chelonoidis; species Chelonoidis abingdonii. Next base: position 107,636,576 of record NC_133771.1, read on the forward strand.
CAGTCTAGCCCTGTAACTATTGGACCATCCTTCCTCTTAAGTATGTATTTAATAATTTTAAAACATTTTATTGCCACGATGAGTCAATTTGAGACACAGAAATCTATGCATTGACTACAAAAACCTACTTACATTCTGAGATCCATAATTCTCAGAGCACTGTCTTTGGCATGGATTAATAAACGTCTTCCATTTGGATGTACTTCTAAATGATTTATTGGAGTCCCTTTAATATCGTTTTCTTTTATTTCCTACAATGAAAAAATGAAGTTTATTGTAATGCAAGACTAATTTGATAGGAAACAAAGGTAAGGATGTCATGATGGTATTAACTCATGAAATTGGCCGGGGGCAGTGCAAGGAAAGATTAAATTTAGTTTAAAAAACCCCCAAGCCATTTTAAAAAGAAAACACTGGTTCCTGGACAAGATACTATATCCCAAATCAACAAGTTTTAGCCCATATCAAGTTTCCACAGTCAAATGACAGATCCTATTATAACGATGAAATCCTGAAAACTAGGATTGTTAACAGAAATGCTGATAAGACGTTAACCATAGAAGTGTGAACAAATTTACTTTGACTAGATACATAGTCTGTTATTTTAATTCTATCTATGGAAGTACAAACAACACGTTACTATGTGCAATTACAATGTTACCAATTCTCAAATGTTTGTTGTAGAAGCTGGTGCTAGGAATAAGCATTTACATTCTCTACTTACAGTATCATATCTAAAACAGTGACAAAAATCTAGAAATCCCCAGCCAGTGAATCACAGCATGTTTTATCAGCCGTTTGCAAAGTGTTAACAAGACATTTAGGGGAAATTTACTTTCCAACCACACAAAAGTGACATGAAAAAGTAATTAAATGCAAATTAGATGGCTAGATTTGAAACCACTTTTATGTAAAGTTATCTTGCTAATTAAAAATATTTGTATACCTTATTAATACCCCAGTGTTGGACTGGATGTTGAGAACTTCCTTTGACAAAGGTATTCCAAACTATAATCAGCCCTGAGCTGTCTCCTGAGAACATGTGAAGTCCTGTAAAATAATAATTACACGTATGTAGTATTAACAGCAAGATTTTGAATCCATATTAAATGAACAACAGGGAATATGTGAGCTAGAGACATCTCCAAAACTAAATATACATTGGAAATTGTGTCTTATCAGTGCTATTAACAGTTTTATAGTAATTTCCTTATTTATGGATATATTATAAACTGAATTATTACAGTCAATATTTGAACAGCAATATTTTGTTTCCATTTCCTCCACTTAATGCAGGGATTGTCAAAAAGCCTAAATTTTGCTTATAATACAATACATCACAGAAGTCAATAATGTAAGTTCCAAATAGAGTAAGAATGTAAATACTGTAATACTTACAATTAAATACTTTGACTGTTTTTCACTTAGATGCTAAAAGTTGGTTTTATTTAATGTCTTTGCTTTTTAGTATTGTCTTCTAGGCCTTAGATCAGACCCTTAGTGCAAAACTATCCAGTGAAGATCCTCGCTGAGAACAGGTTGAACAAGAGCAAATTTCCCTCCAATTGCTGCCTTTCAACAGCTGCTCTTAAACCAATAGTATACATCATTGTAAACAATGAAGTAGAAGGTTTCAGAGTGTTAGTCTGTATCAGCAAAAACAACGTGATTTTTCCTCCCTTGATAGTCTACTGTTAATTGAATTGTCTCGTTAGACTGACCCCCCCCACACTTTGTAAGACATATAGATACACACACACACACACCCTGCTACTGTATTTTCCATTCCATGTATCTGATTAAGTGGGTTCTAGCCCATGAAAGCTTATGCCCAAATAAATTTGTTAGTCTCTAAGGTGCCACACGGACTCCTCATTGTTTTTAATGAAGTAGAAGGTTCTTTTCTTTCTATGGTAAGTTGACATGCCTATCACAGAAATAACCCATCTACATTTTCATAGAATACCTAGCTGAAAAACCCAGATTCCAAAATATAAATGACCATCATTCACACAACATCAACTCACATCTCCATCCAGTTACGCATTTTAGAATGCCTCTCCAACACCTCTTCCTGGATGTCTTGCCACCAACACAATCTTAATACACCTCTACCTCGATATAACGCAATCCAATATAACATGAATTCAGATATAATGCAGTAAAGCAGTGCTCGGGGGGGGGGGGACAACC
>NC_133771.1:107641371-107652470 GCF_003597395.2 Chelonoidis abingdonii
CCCGCGACAATGATTTTTGCCCCATCAGCCACTGGGCTCTCAACCCAGAATTCTAAGGGGCAGGAGAGACTGTGGGAACTACCGGATAGCTATGGAATAGCTACCCACAGTGCAATGCTCCGGAAATCGACGCTAGCCTCGGACCATTGACGCACACCGCCAAATTAATGTGCTTAGTGTGCCCGCGTGCACTCGACTTTATACAATCTGTTTTAGAAAACCGGGTTATGTAAAATCGGAATAATCCCGTAGTGTAGACGTACCCAGACACACACATCCCCTCACAACCAGGCAAACTTTAAATCTTACCGTATCTTCCTCCACACCATTTCTAAAATCCAATCTTTTCTCGGTGTCCCTACAGCTAAAATTCTCAGGGACCCAGATCATCTCTCATCCTGATTACATCATTATGCTCTTTGCCCTCCCTATATTATACTTACTCATCTAATCTACACCAGAAGTAGCCACTAAGATTTTCCTTGCCTGTTGTTCAGATCAGGTTATCTTCCTACTCTTTGAATCCCTCCACGGGTTCTCTCCTTCTCCACCATATTAGATTCAAACGTCTGGTCTTTGTCTTGAAGTCACTACATCGTTTTACCTCTTCCTACTTATCCCACTCTGCCTTTTTTCTAGGGTTGTCAATTAATCACAGTTAACTCAAGGTGATTAACTCAAAACACATTAACTTGCTTAAAAAAAAATCACAATGACTTGCAGTTTTAAATTACACTATTAAACAACAACAGAATACCAATTCAAATTAGAAATATTTTTAGATTTTTTTCTACATTTTCAAATACATTTGTTTCAATTACAACACACAATACAAAGTGTACCGTGCTTACTTTATATTATTTTTATTGCAAATATTTGTACTGGAAAAATATTATTTTTTCTTTTTAAATTTACCTCATACAAGTACTGTAGCACAATCTCTATCATGAAAGTGCAAAATACTAGTGCAGATTTTTTTTGTTACATAACTGCACTCAGAACTAAAAGACATTTTAGAGCCTACAAATCCAAGCAGTCCTACTTCTTGTTCAGCCAATCTCTAAGACAAATAAGCGTGTTTACATTTATGGGAGATAATGCTGCCTGGAAGCATGTCCTCTGGAATGGTGGTCAAAGCATGAAGGGGCCTATGAATGTTTAGCATATCTGGCATGTAAATACCTTGCAATGCCGACTACAAAAGTGCCATGAGAATGCCCATTCTCACTTTCTAGCAACACTGTAAATAAGAAAGAGGCAGCATTCTCTCCCGTAAATGTAAACAAACTTCTTTGTCTTAGTGATTGATTAAACAAGAAGTAGGACTCTAAAGTTTTACTTTTTGTTTTGTTTTTGAGTGAAGTTACGTAACAAACAAAATCTACATTTTTAAGTTGCACTTTCATGATAAAGAGATTGCATTACAGTATTGTATGAAGTAAATTGAAAAATACTAATATCATTTGTTTATCATTTTACAGTGCAAATATTTGTAATAAAAATAATAATATAAAGTGAGCACTGTATACTTTGTATTCTGTGTTGTAGGTGAAATCAATATATTTGAAAATGTAGAAAACATCCAAAAATATTTAAATAAATGGTATTCTATTATTGTTTAACGATGCAATTAAATCTGCGATTACTCACAATTGATTTTATAAAGAGTCCTGTGGCACCTTATAGACTAACAGATGTATTGGAGCATGAGGTTTCGTGGGTGAATACCCACTTCGTTGCATGCATCCGACAAACTGGGTATTCACCCACGAAAGCTCATGCTCCAATACGTCTGTTAGTCTATAAGGTGCCACAGGACTCTTTGCTGCTTTTACAGATCCAGACTAACATGGCTCTGATAATTGATTTTGTTAATAGTTTGTTAATAGTTTCACAGCCCTATTTTTTTCCACACTGCCGCTCCACATCTCTGCTCAGCCCATAATACCAGCCTTGATACACTATTTGCCTACATCTTCCACAATAGTCTCCATTCTTTATTCCATACCAATTTCTGCCATGACACTTACAAGAAATTAGCCAAATAAAAATAGTTAGGAAGAGAATCAGAGTCAATCTATATAACTAATTTAAAAAGCTGTATCATCAAGACCTTGCCAGACATCACCTTGACCTTTTAACATCTGTTGTATCCTTTTTCCTGTCTTTTGCCAGCTTACTTATCTTTTTGGCCCAGGCTATGTCTTCCTATATGTGTTTGCACAGTGCCCAGCATATTGTAGACATGTCCAGATTACAGATAGTAAATAATATTTTAATACATCAACATATTGGCTAGTGGTAGATCTCAGTGAGACATTTTAATAAAACAATTGTAACAAAATAAAAACATCCTGTTTTTTAACTCTCTCAATGAAATAAGCCAAACTGAGCATGCTTGAATTGCTCTTTGTTTGAGATACAATTATGACATAATGAACATACCTTCTGCATCAAAACACAGTGTATTGATGAAACTTTTGTGACCATCAAACTCCTGTAGCAACTGACCATAGATGTCTTTCACTTTTGCATTCCATACCCTAATCACAGAGTCATAACATCCTGTCACCACAAGATAGTCAGCAACTGGATGGTACTTTGCAGTGTAAACAAATGAAGGATGAGGGAAAACTCTCACAGAAGTTGTAGCCTGGGTCTCAATTTTCCACATTCTTTAAAAAAAAAAGTTAGGATAACTGTCTCATAACGTAATTACCATATAAATTAAATACCAAATATTGTGCTAATGGTTCTAGATGTAAATACATGCAAATACTTAAGGGTCTAATTGAATCTACTGAATTTTTCGCAGCTATACTCAAAAGTTTTATGTGGAACATTCCAATGGGAATTAAGTTTCACGAGGGACAGGTTTTTAACTCTGGAAATGTAGCTTCTGCCTTGTTTCTAGCATCCCTGTACAGGCACGGGGGTCTAGCCTAAACTGAAACTTATTTATGGAAAAAAAAATACGTTAAAACTATCTAATTACATGAACAAACTAACTAGTAACTAAGTAGTAAGACCACTAACTAACTACACTAACACTGCAGAGAGAAGGAGGACACTGCAAGGATTCCATCTTGCTGCTACAGAACCAAGGGGCAGCTGGGCTCACTCTGCCTTTTATGCCCTCAGGCTTGGATGAATGGTTTGAAGACGTCCAAGGCAAAGGCATGACCCCAATGTACACAGCTGGCCAAAAAACAAACGAACAAAAAAAACAAACCTGATCTCACACCCAAGCATACTAAGAGTGGAAACAATGTGGACAATCACTTGAAGAACTTTTAATTTATATCCCCTCTATCCCATAGTAAAACTAATTAAATTAATACTTTCAACACATATAATATGGCAATCACAATTCTTTGGGGATTTTAATTATGCAGCTCCCTGTAGCACTATGGAGTTGCCCAACAAAGGCAATAGATAGGAGATTTTTGAGCATCTACACACCAGCGAAAATTAAAATCTATGAGATTACTCATAACACATTTGTGGAATACTATGGCCATATTTTTTCTTGTTGTGTTTTAAGTATTCTGTGTTGAGTTTTTTTGAAGGGATGAGGGAGCTTTAAGTACCTCAAGATTTGCTGCTTAAATATTGCATTAATGTAACTTTTTAAATTTATATACAAGAGGGGAAAAATTTCAGAGTTAAGATTTTATATTCCAGATACAGTGATTTACCTTGAGTTGCACATTTAACAGCCTAGTCAAGAATTCAAACTACTATATATAATTGCAATGTGGTAAAGTTAAAGTTGCCATCTGAATTCTAAATTTTCAATTTCCTGTCTTGTGTGTTCAAATTTCCAACATGAATATGGCACTAAGATTGGCTTTTGCATCTAAAATATTGTAATTTTTGCAAGGATCAAATATTACAAAAAAGTTCTATTGATTTCTGTAATAGCTGCTGGGTGCTGAACATTTTTGAAAAGTAAGGCCATTTATTTAGGCGGCTAAACATGGATTTAAAAGCCTATACTTAGGCAACTACATTTTAAAATCTTGGACCAAAAACACCATATATTTTAATCCAAACATAATAAAATTATTCCAAAAAAGCTATAATTCTATTACAGCTTTCCAATAACATTAACAAATAACTCAAATTACACTCAAATCCATGGTTAAAAGTTGTCCAGCATAGTTTACGATAAAGACACAGCTGGGTTCGCTAAACCTACTTATAATTTTGACAACAGTTGCTATAACATTTCACTCATACTGACCTGACAGTGCCATCAGAGGATGCAGTAAGGAGGTACTCATCATATTTTGACCAACAAAGATCATATACAATATTAAGGTGGCCATAAAATTCTCTCAAGTATTGTCCAGAAGGAATCTCATATACTAACGAAAATGTAAATAAAAAGGTTACATCTGGAAACATTTGAAACTGCTTTTCCAATAATAAAGCATCGATACTCAAAAGAAAACCATTTAGGGCCAAGATTTTACATATAGGACTTATAACTACATGTTCCAACACAAATTAAATCTTCAAATATGGAAGACGTTGATGCAACCAACATCTGGAATATAATTACTACAAAGCTAGACATATTCCTAGGGCCAAGTCATTGCTGACATAAGTGAATTCAACTCCACTAGCTCTTAATTTCCATAATTCAAAATCAAATAGCTACTGGGTATGCACTGTTAATCATTTAACACAAGTTTGCAAGCATCTACTTCCATCTAGTGGTTCATGGATATGTCACAAGTGCATTAACCCCTTTAAAAATTACACTAGACAGTTTAAGTTATCAGGGATGAACCTAGGACATTAAGTAAATACTCTATTTTATTTTTTTTAAAACTTTGATTGCCACTTGGCCAGCTACATAAGAATATTAATGGTGAGGTCAATTTTTTGGTGATCAGCAAGTTTTGTAGAGAAGCAATATAACCGTGATAGCTAATATTTAACTACCTGCATTTATAGGTTTTGCTTTTTTATTCTATGTGGAGATGGAACATTGTTCCCAAGAATCTCAAAAAAATCAATTATATTCTGTTTCAAAATGCAACAAGTGGCATGTTCTTGCACAAAAGCAGCCCAGGATATGAATAGTATTGCTAGTCATTAGTGAGTTGTATTCGGAGATTTTTGTGAAGAAGACTGCCCGGCATCTCCAACGTTATGCCTGGCTCTAATAAGTATTATTGGTTAGTCACTTTCAAGAAAACTAAATTCATTCACAAATTCCTTTTCCTCTATAAAAACAAATCTACAAAAGGGGCAAATTATTTCACTTAAAAACTTATTATCAGAACTTATATTCCTGGCACATTTCAGACTCTCAGATTTCTACTGGATGCTGAAATACTGTAATATCAAGTCCTTAAACCGGACATATACATTACCATATATGAAAAGTCGTACTGTTTTCAATCAAGCAGACACTTTGCTAGAGTGGCCTTACAGCAAAGAATATTTACAATGCTGAATTACTAAATAAATCTACTAAAAAAGAACATAACTGTTAATATAAAACCTCCATGCTCGAAAAAGTAAACCTTTTTTTTTTTTTTAAGTCCAATCTACACACTCTTCAAAATAAAAAAACTAAAGGGAAAAACAAGAGCTCTTTGCATATGTTATAGCTCTATGTTAAAACAGAAGTAATAAATACATAACTTACAAATAATGGGATAACCATCCCTCCCTGCACAGGCTGCTGCTAATGTTTTTCCATCTTGAGAAAAACGAATACAGAAACATCCCATATCTCCTGCTCTCAGTGAAAAGAGATGCTTGTTTGGTATACGACAAGCCTACATTTCCAAATAAAAACAGTTATTGCACAGTTGTGAATGTTAGCAAATACACAAAACTTAAAAGATGTTATGTATTTAACAACTCTTACACTGTTGTCAAAACATAAGCATTTTAACGGTTTTAAAAACAACGAAGGAAAAACAAAGCAACTTTCTGCCTGTGCATTGGTTATTTTGATTTTGAAAATGTTTCTTTACTCCATTATTTCAACAATAGAACTTAAGTAACTAAGTAAAAGGATTCTTTATGGCAATCCCATTAATGCATATATAAAATGTGCATTTTAACTGAACACTGATTTTTTTTTAATTGGTCCTCTTATATTTTAATAATCTGAGGAAATAACGTTTATGTATTGCCATGCTGTAACTTTTCCACAAGCCAAAAATCAGCAAAATAAGTTGTGAGTACCTGGATCTTTCAAAAACACAACTTCTACAGTGTTTACATGGACAAGTTTAATAGTAAATAATTTAATATTTGAGGATGTTTAGACAATATTCTCAAGATTATAATTCACTTAATTTGGCTTATGCATTTATTTGCCTTTCTGCAAAAAGGCAAAAATTAAACATTTTGAAAAATAATTTAATCTAAATTTACAAATTTTTATTCATCCTAAACATGTCAAAAACAAATGTATTTCCATACCCTTTTCATCTTTGGACAATTTGCTGTTTTAAAACAATTTGTTGATTTTTCTAACGTTTCCTTATTACTACTCAAATCACTAGTTGTGAAAGAAATTAACCCACTGGCAGTTTTTAAGACAAATGAATAATGTCACAAAATCAAGGTACATAACCAAACAGAAATCATTTATATCAAATATTAAATTGCGATTTTCTTTTGAAGAAATGCACTCTGTGTATTAGTTGTGTTTCTTACATGGTATTCAACAGTGAAATAAACCCTACTCCCATTTGGAGAATAAACGGAATAATTATATGCACAGTAATAGACTCACAGAAGGTACCCTTTCCTACGTGTGGCGGGGATCCGTGACTGAGGAGTGGGCAGGACCAGAAGCACCAAGAGTGGAGCTCCACTAACTCCTCTTGATCCTCACTAAGCTCGTGAAACATCCTTTGAATGAGGAGTCCGAAGAATCATGTTGTCAAGGAACTGGAGAGTTCTGCATGGGTTCCCAAGCTAGGATGGGAGCGTAGGGCTTTCATGCAAAGAAACTCACACACACCCTCCAAACCAGACTTGTTTCACAATACTTATACCATAAAATAACTTTATTAGCAGAAAGTGGATTTTTCTGGTACTTTTAAAAAAAAATATCTTCACCTGTCCAGGCAGTCTCGTCCATTTCAACTGCTCCTTTTTCTCATGTGGACTATATACACTAGCTTTTTTTGATACTTCATTCTGGAGCTCACAGAATGACGTGCTACCTTGTTCCTGTTGAACAGCCATCATGGAACGGAAAGAAGGATCTACCTAAAGGCAGCCAAAATATCAATAGCAAAATCAATTATTTTAGGAAACACAAAATGTTTTAAGTACAGTAAAATATTTCACAAAATTGAAATAAGTCTCAAAATGTTAGGATCTAAACACATTTTGTATAGACACTGAAAGAAAATTAAATGGGGGCAATCCTTGTATATGAAAAAATACCTGATAGTACAGTGATACATGCTGTTAAACAGTATTGCGTAATACCTCCAGAAGAAATAAGTGAAATTCATCGTCATATATAAATGAAGTGCAATGAAAGTAGCCAACAAGCCTAAACTGGTGAAAAGTAAATTGGGGTGGTAAAATTATTTCAGATGGTTGATAAATCTTTTACTTACACAACAATTCATGCTTTTCTGTTTTATTAGCCTTTTCCACAATTTGGCCCAATTCAGTTTAAGCACAAGTTCTCCCACTTAAATCAAGTTAACCTACCCGTCCCAGATCTAGCAGACACTGCTCTTTAGTGAAATTCATAGCTGATGCCAAGGGCCAGGACAGGCTCACTGCATTAATTAAACTCTACTGTTTCCAAAAAAAAAAAAAAAAAAAAAAAAACGGAGTACTGCACAAGTGGATTGCACCATGTGTGGAATTAATTGCGGAGGGAGACTGAAGTTATATGGGACTGAAAAATCTCTGTTAAGCATGCTTAATGAACTTCTAATATTTGAGCAGAACCTAATAATTTCACAAAGGAGATAGAACGTCATATAGCACGACAGCAACCTATGTGATCTCTGTCCAGCCTGACTGTCACAGTGGCTACTGAACTCAGGGTCTCTTTTGACAATTTTGATAAGGAAAACCGTAAATATCTTAATGAAATGCACACTAAAATCCCTCCAAGAACATGCCTTTATATCAGGGAGAAGCAAGTCACTTCTATTCGCTGTGCCTCTGTTTTCCTTCCACTCTTTGTCTGGCATGTCTATTAGAGTATAGTTCAAGCCAAGGACCAACTCCTACTCTATGTTTGTATGGTGCCTAGCACACTGGGGCCTTCTAGGCACTACTGTAATACTAATAAAACTTTGTGGATAAACAGTTATCAACGCACATGTTATTCCATGTATAGCGAACAGTTACTACTGCACATGCAACAGCTACTATTGCACTTAGACCCATAGATTTCAGGAGGAATATGTGCAGGGATAGAGATTATAGAACAGTGACTGTCTGCAGGATCAGTCCCTAAAGTCAGAAAGTCAGGAAAGGCAGAAGTTAAGAGCATTTAAGAAGAACAAAAATTTAAAAATACTGTAAGTGTGCAAGGGATTAAATTCACCTGTGGTTCAGAGGGCCTGTACAAGATATTCCCCACAAAGTAGAGCCTACATGGGGCCATGCAAAGAGACTGTGGGTGAACTGGCCAGAGGTGCCTATCCACTCATGTTCTATGGAAAGGGTCAGTGTACTAGAAGGGTATCACTGGAATGGGGCAAATCAGGCCAGTGGTAAAGTCCAGTGAATCTAACAATACATGCAACTAATGCAGAAGGTCTGTAGCTGCTATTCCAGTCTATACGCTTTAATAGTGACCTGAGAGGGCTACACAACAGCCTTACATGCTGGCCTTGGATTGGGAGTGTGAATTCCATTGCCTCAGTCCTACCACACTTCACCCACGTCAGTATTAAACAAAAAAAAGATATCTGTCAAGATTATAGACAAAGAAACGAATAATAAAAATAACATTTTGTCAAATACTGTATATATTTTTAAGTCCTGTCTGGGAGTTGGAGCAAATAATCACACCTATTCTGGATTTAAGATTTCATGTCCTTTAAAAGGTGTTAAAGCTGATAACAGTACATTTTCTTATATAGTTTTTTGAACAAAAATAAAAATTAGGGACCAAATTCTCCTCTCACTTACATTAATTCTACACCAGTGTAATTCAATTAACTTTAATGATGTTTGGCCCAGTTTTCACCAATATGAGAGTAGAAAGAGGTCCAAGATGATACATGACTGCCTGTAAGTTTTATGGAAACCACTGGCCAAACAGCAGACAATTCAGAGTTGTAGGAGAACTGATTTGAACATTTTTACAAAAAGTTGTAAAGTGCTAAGCATATTTTTAAAATAAAAAGAAGGGGCACGTTAAGGTGTAGTATGCTTAGTACAGCAAGTTATAAAAGCCAGTTACAGAAAAAAACTAAAAAGGTAAATTGTCATCTGATTTCGGTTACAAATAAATAGCTTGAATGGATCTGGAGTATTTCTGTTTATATATAAATATGTAAATGTACTTAACTTACATGATCTGGTAGTTTTATGCCTTTTATAGTTACATATAATGTTGACGGGTAACGATTTCTAGGACCTTTTGCCCACCAGTCAAAAACCTCAACAACATTTGACTGTGTCCTGGTCCTTGGAGGTGGATAATATAATTGCAGACGTAGTTTCCCATCAATGTTTAGGACTCCGTTTGCACCTACAAGCTGAAAGAGTAATTAAAAAAAATTAAAGAAATTTGCTACTTTTGTTCAAAATTCAAACAAGTCATTGATGACACTGACACTTTTGACCAACTAGGGGCTCAACTTACTACTGGGGATAGTTGTTATTCTCATGAGTGATGTCCCCACTCTACTCAATGGATTACTCTCGAGAGTAAGCAAGCACTACCCTAGTAAATTTGCAGGATCAAGCCCTACTATAACTCAGAAAGCACTACTATTTTTTGATGTCTCTCTTCAAACTGGCATTCTTCTGGAATCTTTTTCTTGCAGCAATTGAGGCATTACAAGTTACATTTTGTTGAAATAATTCAGGCACATTAGAATTTACAATAAATATTTTATCTGTGTGATATTGCCACAAAAATAGACAGAAAATTTGTTAAAATAAATTTTGTACATTTAAAAAAAAATTGGTAAAAGTTCATATAGCGTTTAAGAGAAACTAATTATTTCTATTACTTTACTCCTATCCGGCCTCAGTCTTAAACGGTGCAAAACTACTATACCTTTAAGTGACGCAGACCCACCCAACATCTACTTCCTGAACAGATGTAAGAAACAAATCATCATACCAAGAGGACTCACCATCTATAACCCTCTGACCGCTACATAAAACTCGAAGTAGGATGAACAGCTCTGTGGAAGGATCTCAGAAAAACTGAGGAATCACCTCCTCCACCTTATTCTAGAAGGGCCAACCTCAAACAAGAAATCATCACATGCTCTCACACACGAGAATAAGAAAATAAGGAAACGTGCCTGGAGATCATGCAGGAAACCTGAAACAACTATAAAAAAGCCCTCTGATGATAGTCATCCAACATAAAAACAAAAAATGAAACTAACTACAATAACTCCACAACAGGTATCACCTTTGGGAGAAACCATGACGCCAGGACGCACTAAATGGACACTACACAACACTCCATCATCATCAATCTATCAAAACCATCCCTAAGTGGAACTGAAGTATCTGCTCTCTCCAAGGGACTGAACTTCTGCTCCCTTGCAGAACTGGATACCATGCTAACATGTGGAGAACTAGAAGAATTCTTCCACCGATTCTCCCTCAAGGAATTCTTTCACAACAAAGACAATACTACCCAACTACCACACTCCCATCGACAGTCAGCATAAAAAAAAAATCTGACTGGACATCCCCCAGCACAAAAAAAAACACAAAACAAAAAACACACACATTGGATCACTACATTGTTTGCTTCAGAAAAAAAACTGACTGTGAGGCCTGGTCTACACTACGCGTTTAAATCGATTTAAAGAGCGTTAAATCGATTTAACGCTGTACCCGTCCACACTACAACGCCCTTTATATCGATATAAAGGGCTCTTTAAATC
>NC_133771.1:107654270-107657108 GCF_003597395.2 Chelonoidis abingdonii
GTTAGCCTCGGACCATGGACGCACAACGCCGACTTACTGTGCCTAGTGTGGCCGCATGAAATCGAATTTATAATATCAGTTTTATAAAACCGATTTTAGCTAATTCGATATTATCCCGTAGTGTAGACGTGGCCTGACATCCTCAACAAACATTATATTCACCACAACCTCTCTACCACAGAAAAGATAGCCATACAGTCCCTGAAGTCCAAATGCCAGATAGAGAGCAAAACAGAAGACAAAGGGGCTGTCACTGTGGTCTTTAATCATGATGACTATGTCAAGGCCAACAGACAACTCTTTCACACCCTCTGCAATAAAGAACTCAAAAAGATGACTCCCAGACCACAATTCACACTGGAATTTAAAGAGACCACCAAATCTTTTCCCAAATAAGTCCCAGAAAAACTCTACAACCTCATCCACCACAAACCCACCTCAAGGACCTTCTACATGCTTCCCAAGATACACAAACAAGGGAGCCCAGGCAGACCCATCATAACTGGCCACAGCGCTCCTACTGAAGGAATATGAGGACACACAGAAACCACTGTTAAACCACTCATCACACAAGGGGCTAGCTGCCTCCAAGACACTACCATTTCCAGAAGCTCCACAACATTAACAACCTCCCCCAGACCACTATATTTGCCATTGTACACTAATTATACACTAACATTACTCCCCCTGATGGCATTGTTGCCTGCCTCAAATACCTACAAGATCATATATAAAACACTCAGAAATTCATCCTAAACACATTTCCTAATTCATCCATTTCATCCTCACCCACAACAATTTCACACTTAACATACATTTTGTCCAAATCATGGAAACAGCAATGAGTACCAGGATGGCTCCCCAATATGCCAATCTCTTCATGGGACACTTCAAGAAATTTTTTTTGCTAAAATGCACCATGAAATGAATTATATACCTGAGAAACACAGATGATATTTTCATCCTCTGGACAGACAACCTCAACTCCTTCATAGATTTCCACCTCAACTTCAACCACCATCACCCATCCATCAGACTCTCTCTAGAATACTCCATACCTGCATCAGCTTCCTGGATACCATGATGAGCTTCAGCAATCGAACCCTACAAACAACTATATACAAGAAACTCAAAGATCGCTTTTACCAACCCAGGCACACTTAGATACCACAGAATTTGCTCAAAGGGAAAGACCAGGATACACACCTAAAGAGCCTTAAAACTGCCTTCACTAAACAAGGACACTCCACCAGAGAAGTAAATCACATCATGGAAAGGGCTACCCAAACACTCAAGGAGAACCTGCTTCCATTCAGGAAAAAGAACAGAAAAGAAAGCCAACCGACCGCACATTCCTAGCTGTCACCTCACACTGGAACCCATATAGGGTATCATCAAATAATTACAATCCATATGTTATGTTTATAAGAAGCATATAGAATTTTTTTCAAGAGGATAAGGCAATATGCCATGTTTACTGAGAGTACAACTTAAGAATTAAAATCAGCATATGCTTCTATTTACACAAACACACACGCACACACACACCTCAAAAAGGTTCTGCAGCTCGATCTTATAGTTAGTTACCAGTCCTTAGTGTTGCTCTGTCAGTTCCAGTGGACAGCTGAAACTGCAACGAGGGAGGGGAGCAGCTGGAGCTGGGTCTCCGTTAGACCCATCCAAAGCTCTGATGTTGATGCCGAACAAACTCAAAGTCCCATGGCAATATACCCTTCTTCTATAGTAATAAGTTCCCATATAAGTCTATGGGCCTTGCTGTGTCACATCAGAGCTGTTAATCACGAGGTAGTCAAGGTTGCTGTCAATCAGCATTATTTTGGGTTGTTACTAGGAGTATCTGCAACTGTTTCTTATCTTGTCCCCCTGGCTCCAATCTTTACTTTGTCCTTGGGGTGTATACCTTTGTTTTAGGGTCAACCTGCCATCTGGGTGATTCTGATAAGGTTGGTGCCTCTCGACTTTTCCACTCCCCTCTTGACCACCCGGCCCATCAGTACCAGTGCCTCCTTTGTAAGCATGCCATATGTTCTTCATTCACACACAAAACAGTAAATAATTTCAAAAGCAAGAATTACAGCCATAAAACTTCTATCGTTCTAAAAACAATCATTAACACGTAAAACAAAGAATAAAACCAAAACAATTTCTTCTTATTAATTCAAAGCTAACAAAATAAGCAAACAGAGTACAATTTCCTCGAGACAAATTTCTCCCCATTAGGCTTTTGGAGTGGATTTTATTACAGATACAGAGGCTCCTGTGTCAATTAGAGCTAGCGTAGGAGCATATCTACCCTGCTGGACATAAATATGTAGTCACCCACCGGGGACCCAGATGATCTTACCTATGAATCTCCACTGCTGTGCTCCTACATAATATAGGGGTTCCCTATCCAGCAGGCCTGCCTAGTTGTCTTCTGGAGGAGGAGGAAAAGGAGGAGCTTTAGGGGTTATCCTTGATACCTCCTTCTGCTGCAATTGTAAATTTAAAGGGCCTCTCAGTCCATGCTCCATCCCACTTTTCCTGGCTCTCCCCATGCTACATTAGCATCCATCAGGCTAGCCAGGGAATTTTGTTCTCAATGGAGCTGTATGCTTCTCCCCTTGTTGTTGTCACTGTTTAGTCCCCTTTGGGAGGTATCAGGGATCCAGGTATTACCACTTCCTTTGTCTGCAGTTACCTCATCTGTGGAAGCGGCCTCATGTGAAACCTCCACCGGGTCCCAATATCCTCTTGAAAAAGATTCCATGTGCTTCTTATAAGCATAACACATTTAATGGGGACCACATCCTTAAAAAATATATATATATATATATA
>NC_133771.1:107657791-107680620 GCF_003597395.2 Chelonoidis abingdonii
AAAAAAAAAAAAAAAAAAAAAAAGAAGAGATCACCTCACTACCTCGTCTTTCCCAAGAGAAAAAAAGGCATTCATGAATTTATTACAATTTTTCACAAGAAGTAGATGTGTAACGTATTGCACTTGGGAAAGAATCCGTATTTGCAACATCACCAACTCCCTTCCAGAGGGAAAGGTCAAAAAAAGGTTTAGTTTTAAAGGTGGTTGTTTAAGACAAAATTTTATATTTTTAATGTTATTAACAGTTGCAGAAATCCAGTGAGTCTCAATGGACAGTGCCACAAAGAGCAGCTAGGTCCCTGCTCCTGCCCCCACTCTTTCCATGTCCCAGTGAAAGCGTTTCTGCTGGAGGACAGAAGGTGCAGCAGAAATAGCAGCTCTTCCACCTTTCCCAAAGTGAAAAATTCATACCCGAGAAATGAAGTTAAGCCAACCTAAGCCACTATATAGACATCACTATGTCAACAGAAGAATTCTTCAATCGACCTAGTTGCCTAACCTCTCAAGGAGATGGATTTATTACAGTGATGGAAACCTCTGTCACTGTAGCAAGTGTCTATGCTAAGGCATTATAACAGGGTAGCTGCAAAGCCACAGCTGTACCACTGTAGCACCTGTAGTGTAAACATCCCCTAGTAGCATAGCATGACTTAGGGTAAGAGGAAATAAGCGAGCTCTGGAACTTATCCCTTCCATAAGTTAGTTTTTTGCCTACAAGGAGTAGGAGATAGACCACTGTGTGTCAGGATGCTTCCCCTTTTGTAGGATTAAGACAAGTCACGACAATTTCGTTATTTCAAGGGGGGAAAAATCCACAGTGCCCCCTCAATATTTGGATTCAACTAAAAGCTGCACTAGAATTTTGAATAGCACTTAAACAGAAGACACTAACTGCTCTTGAAGTAGTACGTCTGGTCCCAGGTGTACAGAGAAGCCATCCATGACATTTATCAATTGCTTAACCTTTATTCAGAAGCTTCTGATCTTTCTGCCAAGAGTTGAACTTGAAAAAGAATATGCATTTATTCCCACGCATTTTGTTCATTTAGTTGAGAAATATCAATTTGCTCTATTTCCACACCTATTTTCTCTGTATATCTACATGATCTTTTAATAGCATGAGCTCTCTCTGTCTGAATCAGTCTCTATACCTGTGGTTTAAAATACTTTTTAATTTTTTGTTTTAAAAAGTTTCCCACTAAGTAATATGTTTATTTGAAAAGCTGGCTCTGTCAATTTCTTTTAGATACTTAATGCAGGCTTTTTAGTCTTCCTCTGGTTTTTGTTTTTTTTTTTGTATGTTTAAGTTCACAATACCTTTAGAAATGCCCAAGAGATTTTGCGAAAACCACTTTCCTGAATTTGCACTTCAGAGTTGGCTCTTGCTTCATCCATGCTTAAGAAATCAAGGATCTGTAGATATTAATTAGAATATATACATACATTACCATTGAGAATGCCCTTCTTAGAAGTAATAACTACTACTGAAGGTATTTTAGATAATATTCATAGATTTAAACAAAATTCTCAATTTACTTAATATTATAAAAACATAATTTATTAACTATCCAGTGTCCACATCTACCACAAGTGATATTTAAAAACAAGTTTCTTATTTCACAGTCTCATTATATTTTTTATAAACAACTAAACAAAAGCAACTCTTCACAAATCCTTTATACGTCCCCAAACTGACTGCACTTTTAATCCAGATAAAAGTATGTGGTCAAAAAGATCATTTTCTTTTCCTAGCTTCATCACTTTGGTATACAATTCTCTTGATTTTCTTGGATCTGCAACCAGAATCTCCTCATATCCAAAACACTTCTGCAACTTTACATGGCATGCATAATATTAGAGTTACAATCCAGCTTCGGATTTGTGGCTAAGTAATGCCAGTGAAACCAATGGAAAATGCAGGCTTTCATTTGACAAAGATTTTGTCTCAAACTTTAAGACTGTTTCCATGAAGAGCCTCTATACACTACTGGAATCACTTTTTGTGATAAGCCATCAGGATCCTCTCTTAGTACTTTGAATGTAGTTATTTTATGAAAAATGCAGACCATAAAGGAACATCTGGCACTGTTATTAGATTGCGTATGACAATGTATTTAGAAAAATATAAGATGGAGTATAAAAAAAAATTATTGATTGTACTAGGTCTCTATTTCCATATTAACACTATATAAAAACTCTCTTGGATATAGATGTCTATAAATACCAGCTACAGTTATGCTCAAAAACATGTTCGGAACATGCTTTACAATTTTTCCTATGAACATAAAATGTATTTGAGGCTGAGGTAGTTATTGTTGTGTGAGTAATGATGAAGAAACAGATGTCTACTTTTTTTTTAATGGCAAACATGCAAAAAAATCTGTGGGCTACATCTTGGCTAGCCTTGCTTATGTATACAAGTAGGAGGTGGCAGCACTAACGGGGCAGCCACTATCAGCCTTTGAACTGATGGTGTTAGGAACCCAAAAAAGGACAGTGACCCTACCCTACTCTTCTGTCAGCAAGAAGTGCTAGTGCAATGAGAGGAGGGTATGCTACATCCTTTTCAAAGGGTATCATAGCTCCCAGTGTGGCATGCCCCTTTCAGTCCTTCCTGGAAGCATTCTGATTGTGTCAATAAGACACATTCACCAAAGTATTTATTTATTACCCAGAACAGAATCTTGCTGAGGGAGAGGTTCTCTCTTAGTAAACTGCTTAGTATTGGCCTAATTTTACTTCCATTGGCTTCAATGAGAGAACAGCTGGCCAATGCTGAGTGTTTTTTAAGATCTCCGTCATAATATATATTCTCTTAAAAAAAGCTATGGTATTCCAACAATATAACTGTAAATCAAATAAAATGCTGCCAGAAATACATGGTCAGAAAACTGCAACTTGAAAAATTTACTGTAAAATATTTCATTTGTACCTCAAAAAACAGGACTACTTTGGGGCTTTCTTCAGCATCTTGAAGGAAATAACTAAAACGTTCATTAAATATGATTTGTTCCTCCCATTCTGGAAGTGTTGATTTAAATTGTCGGAAATCATAAGGCTGGGTCATAATAGGAAGAATGTGCTCCACTCGCTCTTGTTCATAAAAAGATGAAACTGCCCGGCTGCTGTTTAAAAACAACCAATTGCAATTGTCAATGTTTTTCAAAAAAGTAAGCAAAGAACAAAATACTATGACTACTTCAATTATTGTAAACAAAAAAAGTACAAGACAGCCCTTCTCTTTATTTTAGAAAGAATATTCAATAACCACTGGAGATCTTAATGCAACTGATGATGTACAGGGAAACAAGCAAAGCTGGAGTTCCAAATCCCAATAATCAAATATTTTGATTGGGCCTGATCCATAGACCACTGAAGCCAATACAAGTCCCACTAACTTCAATGGGCTTTGGATCAGGCCCCTCATGAATTACTAACAGAGCTGGAAATAGGTAAGCGAAACAGTAAGAAGAATGGAGAACTCAACCTCATTTCAATATTCTTATGGATGTTTTGCCAATAAGCAAAAAGAAATCTCTTATTCATGCCTCAATATGTTTGTTTGCTTATTCTCAAAGAGGCTTCTAACGATTCTGCCATCTCTCTCTGTTTTGGGAGAGGAGTCAAATCAGCCACATTGCAAATGTGTGCCTGATCAGCTACACTGCTACTCTGATAATACATGTGCTCCAAATGTGAAAGAAAACAATGGCCCCATTCCTACAAACATTTACACATGTACTTTATTTTAAGTATGCAAGTAGTGTGAGGATTTGCAGTCAATAAGACTACACCCATGCTTAAAGTTAAACATGTATGTATATGCTTATTTAAGTAATTATTTCCTGCAGAAGCAGGCATGTGAAGGGTTTCGGGGGCTTTTTGGGAGGGGGCAGGGGGAAACAAATCAGCAAACTCACCTATGCTCTTTCTTGACATATAAACCAGTTCTCTGATCAACCACATGAATCTTGACCATGGGATGCGATACCATGAGATCAGTTTTAAGTCTATCAGTTCGATGGATGTAAACCCCTAACACAAGGCTGTCATCAAAAGCACGTTTGGATTGAGTACAAACTTCTGGACTGTTCATTTCCTGTACATTTTCTGCAGCAATTTCTGTATTTCCTTCTAATGCTACAAGCAAAGAAAAATAAACAAAAAGATCTTCAAGCTGAGATTAGTGACAAATTACAAGGATTAAAAATCTATCACATTTTCAAAGCAAACTTTATATTAGTAATTATATTTAGCTCTGTTCTTTATGCAATAGAGTATTAAAATAAAGTCAGTGGATTTACAGCATTATACATATGTTTGTCTATATGCATATATATTTTAATACAAGCATTCTCTACCAGTGTTTATCATCAAATAAAAATTATTGAACCACAACTCTTGCTCTTGATTTGCATAGTCTCTTCCTTGAAACTTCAATATACAAGTAGCCATCCACAGTAATAAACTACAGTATGTATGCCCTTTATCTTTTATGATTTCAATAACTAAACAATATTCTGTTGAATGGTTATATAATGTGATTAAAAATACCTTATTATCCAAATTGCAAGAATAGCACAAGATCATTTAGCACAATTAGCTGAATACCCTAAACTATAATAGGCACTTATGGCTTTTAATTTGATGCCCCCATCTAATTCTCCATGAATTCAACCCAAAACTAGGAAACAGAAAATATGCCAAATGCCTCCTCAGCTATTTATAGTATTATAATGGCATAGGAACAGCACTACAGTTAAGGCTGCATCACATCACTTGTTTAAAGGTTGACCTTTCTACGTCTGGGTTGGCAAACTTTTTGGCCTGAGAGCCACATCGGGGTTGCAAAACTGTATGGAAGGCCTGGTAAGGAAGGCTGTGCCTCCCCAAACATCCTGGCCCCTGTCCCCTATCTGCCCCGCTCCCACTTCCCACTACCCCCTCAGAACTCCCAACCTATCCAACCTCCCCTGCTCCTTGCCCCCTGACCACCCCTTCCCAGGACCCCCACCTCTAGTCAACCCCCGCTGCTCCCTGTCCCCTGACCCCTATCCACACCCGCACCCCCTGACAGGCCCCCCAGGACTCCCACACCTATCCAACCACCCCTGCTCCCCATCCTCTGACCACCACCCCCAGACCTCCACCCCATCCAACTGCCCCCTGCTCCCAGTCACCTGACTGCTCCCCGCAACCTCTGCTCTTTATCCAGCACCCTCCCCGCCCCATCCCCTTATGATGCCACTCAGAGCAGCAGAAGCTCGCAGCCCCGCTGGGGCCAGCCACACTACTCAGGCGGCAGCATTACTACAGGGAGACAGGACAGCAGGGGAGGGGCCAAGGACTAGCCGCTCCAGGAGGGAGCTCAGGGGCCAGGCAGGATGGTCCTGCAGACCAGATGTAGCCTGTGGGCCGTAGTTTGCTCACCTCTGTTCTAAGTCCTCTAGAGCAGCGGTTCTCAAACTGTGGATCAGGATCCCAAAGTGGGTCTCAATCCTGTTTTAATGGGGTCACGAGTACTGGCTTAGACTTGCTAGGGTCTGAGGAAAAAATTGGAGCCCAAGGGCTTCAGCCCTTGGTGAAAGAGCTCAGGTTACAGGCCCCCTGCCTGGGGTTGAAGCCTTTGGGCTTTGGCTTTTGCCCCCCTTCCCAGGGAAGTGGAGGTTGGGCTTTAGCCCCCACCCCCATACACACACACACACACACCACATGGCAGCAGGTCTTGCGGGGCGGGAGGTGTGCAGGCTTCAGTTTCCCCTCCTGGGGCCATGTAGTTAATATTTGTTGTCAGGAGGGGGTCATGGTGCAATTAAGTATGAAAACCCCTGCTCTAGAGTGAACATGCTTAGTCAGATTTCTTTGAAATTTGGTGTGCCTCATGTGGGTGCATGCTGGGTTAGTGATCCAAAGTTGGGGTCATTTGAGACAGAGGTTCTGGAGATATATGCTCTGGGGAAAATAGCCATTTTTTAAAAAGTTTCTAAGTAGTGTGACAGACCCAGACCAGTAGGGTACAGGAATCTGGTAGAGGGCAAATATACTGGTCACTGGATGAGTAGTTTTCTGTTCCCTGAGTGACCAGAGCAGGGGCTGCACTAGAGTAGTCAGGAACCTGCTAGAAAACGCAATTAAGGCAGACAGGCGCTGATTAGAACACCTGCCAGCACAATCAGGGCACCTGGGTTTAAAAAGGAGCTCACTTCCAGTCAGTGTGAGGATGAGCTAGAGGAATAGAATGTGTTTGAGAGGAGCTGGGAAGCAAAGGTTGCAGGAGCTGAGAGTGAGAGATGTGCACTGCTGGAGGATCTAAGGAGTACAAGCGTTATCAGATACAGTGAGGTAAGCTCTGTCGGTGAGGATAAAGAAGGTGTTTGGAGGACCGGCCATGGGGAAGCAGCCCAGGGAATTGTAGCTGTCATGCAGCTGTTACAGGAGGCACTATAGACAGCTGCAATCCACAGGACTCTGGGCTGGAACCCGGAGTAGAAGGCAGGTCTGGGTCCCCCCAAAACCTCCCCACTCCTGATCAGACACAGGAGAAGTTGACTGAGACTGTGGGGAAGATAACTGAGGTGAGCAAATCTGCCAATAAGCGCAGGACCCACCAAGGTAGAGGACGAACTTTGTCACAGTAGGTATTTCTTTTGCCCAGAGCTAGAGATTAAACTATTGATGTAATGCAGAGCAAAATGGTTTTGATCTGTCAAGTTTTAACCAAGGCAGTGCACAGCACCCACTAACCTCTGGGGGACCCAAACTGAGGACAGCATTAAAAGAAAATGAATTTTTATTTTTAACAGTGCACATGCACCAATACAGAAAAACGGCTAGAGGGTTTCCAGTCTCACCGTTTTACATACTTTGAAGCTCGATTCTTGTAAATGGTCTAACATTTGAACAGCTAATCAGATTATTTTTAAATTTATTATGCCTCACAAGGTGCAGGGTAGTGGTAGAGACCACATTTGGGGTCATTTGACAGAGGGGCTCCTGAACTACAGGCCCTCCCAAGAAACTGGTTTCCTTTTACTGTTAAACTGAGAGACAATTATGACTGGATGAACCACAGACCTCACTGAGACCCATGGCTGTGAACTAACACTTCAGTTTAACATAACTGAGGATAAATTAATCACAAACCTACTTAAGGCAAACGGAGTTTTAGACTGAGGGGCTGGAGGTTGCTACAGTTTGAGAGTCACGGGTGTCAAAATTCTGCCAGTGCACCCCAATCCTCCTGCATCCCAACACTATTCTACTGTAACACAGTTGTCCTTCACTCCAAGCATGGAACGTGAGTCAAGTTATAGGAGGGAGAAAATAATAGCAACAGAAACATTTGTAAACCAAGGAAGGAAGACATCAGGGAGATGCATTGCAGTGGAGGCCCAAGTACAATAGCGGAGAGGGGGATGCAGTGAATGGGTCAGTAACATGGTTTAGATAGAATCCTGTGAATGAGAAGGAATGAAAGTGAAGAGCTTGTATATTTCAGAAACTGTTGGGGTGGGAAAGTAAAGATGTGTGTGTTAATGGGACGTAATGGGTATTACTGAAAGAGGGCAGAGTTAAAATTGCATGGGCAACCGTAACTGTGCATTTCCTGGTTTTCAGAAATTTGAGTATTGTTTAATGCAAAACTCTGCAACGAGATGACATATCACCAAGCAATATTAACTCTGAGTTAACAGTTTTTTGCTACTGAATATTTTTATAATATTCTAAGCCATCTTTGTCTCATTGATAGGAACACGCAACAGCAAAAGAACTTAGTAGCAGCAAAGTCTTCCAATATGAAAAACTTTGACTATAATATTTTGATTGCATAAACCTTTTTTAGATTTCTTTTTTGCTTTCTTTATTTTAGGTTTCAGTTTTTCCACATCTTCCTCCTCCTTGTGTTCCTCTGTGTTCATTTCATCTTTAAAATATGATGCAAGCAGTCTTCCTGATGACTTATTTTTTCTGGTATTATCTTCCATTGGGTTATGTTGTAGTTCAGCAAGGGACATCACACTGTAATGAAACACACATCACTGTCAGCAACTACATACTATTTCTGTTGTTAATCCACTAAAAAGACTTGACTTCTGAAACAGTCTCTTCCTGTTTCTCAAATTCATTAGCTCTCCATCTTCAAAATCCCATCAAAAATATGTTTTGTCATGTTTAGCTATTACAATGATAACGGTGGCACACATTCTTGAACAGTCTATCATGAATTTCCCTCTCCATTTTATTATTCTAAGTCTTACCTTCCAAAATATTTTCATGTGGGGATTTCCACGAGTAGTCTTGTGACATAAATTTAAACAAGATCTTTGCAGGATCAGATACACAGTTCACATGAAATAAAATATACTAAAGAATGATGCATTCTGTTAGCTGAGTGTATAAGTAGTTTTGACTTGAGACAATATTTTATTAATCCCGGATTTTAATCAGGGTTAAGCCAAAGGCCACAGAGTCAAGGAGTCGAGTCCACAGTGCATAACTGACAGGTTAAATGTAGTATTCCAACATTAAGAAACAATTCATTCAATTTTGTAAGTTCTTACAAATTAGTATGGATCTTGGCACCATTTTTAGATATCATGCAGTAGAAGGGCTTTTGTGTGTATGGAAAAGAGGTTCCCTCCCCCCTACATAAAATTATCTGGCTAGTTCAGTTAAAAAAATTCTTGCAGCTCTATCACAGGATTCTTTCCCCATCTTAAAAAAAATCAACATTTTGTTTAAGATGTATACATGCACAGATTACAATTTACCACTATACCTTGTTTCAGCTTCAGATACAACTGGTACTTTTTTCTTCTTTTTGCCCACCTCATTGTTCAACACAACTTTTTGGCTTTGAACACTGGAGGTGAATTCAGACATCTGTTCTTTAAGTTTTTTTCTTATTTTCTCCTTAATTATATTTGCCTCATCCTCAGCCACTTGCAGCTCATAGGCTTGAATTAGCTGTTCTTCCTCTTCTAATTCAGTTACATCTCTCGCTTCATTCAAGGTACTTTTTATCTTGTTGTTGCCTTTTTGATGAGATGCATCTGTTTGTGATTTACTTTTTGTTTTTTTCTTTGGCAAATCAGTAATCTCTTTTTCAAAACTCTCCAATTTAGTTTCATATACATTTTCCTCCTCATTAAATTGTTCTTGTAACACCGCTTTCTTTTTCTTCTTGTTAGACTTTGGTTGCTTGTTTTCTTCTCCACTAACAACAACATTGTTTATTTTTTCTGAAACTGAGGCTTTGTCTCTTAGTTTGTTTTTTGTAAACCGGGGGCTCTTTTCCTCAGGATTATAAGTGTTGTTTATAATTACCTCATTTCCACTTTCTTTAGCTAAACTAAGATTATTTCTAAAGGTGTCAAGCTAGAAATAAAAACAGAACATAATTTTAAGTATATATCAAATGTAATGGTCAAATAAAAAGTTTAGTACATTATCAGTTTACACTATATGGTGAAATATAAAAATGATATTAAACATCTAATCATTGTCTTGTTTAAACCTAACAAGTACCAGATGGAACAGAAACAGATCATTCATGCTTAAAATAAGTGTTTGTTTTTGGACAGCTTGAAATCTGTACTTCCAACGTTCTTTTTAAACAAGAACCGTACGTATATATTCACCACAATAAAATTCAAAACTACTTCAATGAACAGGACTACTCCATAATGATATGTCAATGTAATACATTTTGAAAGATCTGCAGAAATAAAATGCAGAACCAAAACATGTCTCAAATGGATATAAATATTAATGTTAAGAAGTGCCAATGCCTGTCTAGTCTCCTTTTTACCATGAGCAGTGTGCTGAAGTTTAGCAATGAAAATCACTTTCCAAAAGATAGACTTGATAAAATTTAACAACAGACAACTCTTAAGATGACAGCTCTTATAAAACTATGGAAAAAATTCTATTAATCAACAACTCTTATTAAAGGGACAGAGTCAACCTGAAATCTAGTCCACTTTTAAAAACGTAGTTAAAAGTATTTTCAGATAATACATCCACCCTTTGCATCCCTCTGTCAACTTCTGTGGTTTTGCAAAATACTTTTTTTAAGGTTTCGCTTCCTTTATGGATGAATGAAAAACCCACACAGACAACACAAGTCTGATCCTGCACTGAGCTCCACAATGGTACGTCCCTGAGCTTGTGTGTGGCTCCTATTAAGTCAGTGGGGCTCCATGTGGGCTCAGGGGGTTGCCAAAGTGAAGCTCATTGTAGGATTGGGGTGTTACAAACTACACAGGGGAAAACAGTGGAATTAACTATACAGAAAGAACTTTCAGATGCACACACACAAAAAAGCCCAGTAACTAAAATATATATTTTCCCCTCTGATTTCTTCCAGTACAAATATTTTACTTCTGTGCTTTTCAACCTTTTCCTTGCCATTACCCTATTTTTCAATAGCAAGACAATCCTGGGACTCCCTTCCCATCTAGATAGGAACAGCACAGTGGCCAAACCACCCTTGACATCTTTTTCACAAACCCCAGGTTGAGAACCCCTATCAAGAGGTGTTACTTGTAAGAATCGCAGATTAAAAAAAAAAAATTGAAGACAAACCAATTTTAGATTGATAGGGTCCCCCTTAAGTAATCTTATAGTTTTTGTATTTCTCTTTTGGGTTCTTGTTTTTTTGTTTTGTGGGGATTTTTTGTATTTTTTAAATACTTAAGGACATTATATAAGAACATGGTCTGTCTAAATAATGCCACTAAATGTCATTCTGAGGGGCTGTGAAAGGAGTTGGAGAAGGAGGGAAGGAAGCAGGAAGGCCCAACCCTAGACATGGGCAAAGCATGTAGCTACAAAGGCAAACACTTCTGGAATCTCTGATTTCTAGAAATCCATCTCTGAAGAGTGAGAGAAGATACAGTTGATGTTTCATGTGGCTAACCAAGAAAAGTTGATTACTCCCTATCTGCCAACCATCTGCCTCCATCACAAGTTTCACCTCAACTATCTTAGCTGCCAAACCTTCTGCTCTACCCTTGAGATGAGGAGGAGGTCTGTTTTAGCCATGACTGACAGGGGGGAGTGGAAGATTACAAAAGGAGGTAGAAAAGGCATTGGAGATGTTGAAGAAAGAAGGGAGAGGCTGAGAGAATTATTTTTCATACTAGAAAAATAAATTGGAGGGATAAACAGAGAGTGGGAGAAAAAAATGCACCAACACAGAGTCAACATAAAGAAAAAGGGTGTGAAGGAAAGAAGCATAAACCCAGACATAGTAATGTAAAAAATGCATGCTAAAATATTAAATTAAATAATTCTTTTAAGTGGGATGTAAATGAATGGAAAGATAGGGAATGGGACTGCATGCAATAATGTTCATCTAGGGTAGCAAAAAACCTAAGGCCAGCCCTGTATTCGCACATCTTTTCAGTATGTGTCTGTATTTTTAGTTACATAGATAGCACTTAAAACTATGTAGTATTTAATCATGAAAATACTCATCATATGAATTTAACCTTTTCCTGCTAGTTAGTCCAATAACATCCTTTCCATACAAAAGCCAACAATCTAAAAGGATCTGGCAGATTACGTACAGGTAATTTTAAGAGTGACAGATAAAGGAAAGAAAGGAAAAATACTTTTACAGAGGCTAAAAAAATGCAGCACATTACATAAAAAACAAAAAAAGGCAAAGCATACAGAAACATTAACAGATTTTGGATGGATTACCCCACCTCCTTATCTGCATTTTTACTGAGCAGGTTTTACCCATGAAGTATAATGAATGAAGTTATTTATCAGACAGATTATTATAGAGGAACAATAGTGACACCATAGTCAAGGTTATGTCACTGTTTTGTCTTTGACAGGGCCTTTCTCCTCTGTAGCTGAGGAAGCAGTTTTCTTTCAGAAAATAACTTGGAATTAATCATTTACATGTCTGATTTTCTGAAATTATCCTGATATGTAAGAAGTGTTCCACTGAAGAAATCTCAAAAATCACACTTGAGATATTTTGACTGGTGTGTTACATTTTTTGTAAACTTTGTGCAGTTCATCATCTACAGCACGCACCTACCCACATACATCTCTAATTTGAACAACATATCCCTTTGTCCACTTAAATTTAGCCACAACACTTAACAAAACAGAAGCTACTCCTAACTATATCAAACACTGTCCCTGAAAAGCTGACAAATTACAGGAACATCAACACACTATCGGTGGCACAAAAAGCTACCTGTGGCTGGGCTCAGACCTTGTCCTCAGACAGCGCCAATATGTACAACCTTAATTCATGTCACTGGTACATATGCATTATGATACAGACTTTTATTACATGATCACATACTATTCTATTCACAGGACTCCTGCCTTATTCAGTAAGAAGGAAGGATAGTGCTTTGGAGCTGAATCAGGATTATGCAGAAAAGGAAATTGTTGTCTGTAGGACCTCTGCCTCATTTGTTGTAGAAGTTGGAAGGTATGTAATAAAAAGACCGTGTCACGGTTAAGGCACTTAATCACCACACTGGTTAAATGGATTCTACACTTGCCTCTGACACAGAGTTCCTATGTGTTGCTGGGCAAGTCACTTGTGTGTTCCTAATTTTCTCAGTGACCAACTTTAGACATCTGGGGCCTACAACTGAAGTCAATGCAAGCCGTACTCTAAACAGATAAAGTACTATAAAATGCTAAGTACTCTGAAAAAAATCAGTCCTTAGGCCTTATTGGTAGATGCATTCCAGTTGCTGGGCACTCATGTTGGTCACCCAAAATTAGTGGACACTTCTGATCTTAATCTCTCTGTGCTCTGCTCCCCATCTGTAAAATGGGAATAACTTACCTCACAGGGTATTTTGAAAAATAAATTAATAAATATTTGTGAAACACTCTGATTCCATGGCGATAAGCACCAAAAAAGGCCCATGAGGAAATTAATAATTTTGTATTCAGAACAGGCTCTGAAAGGTATGCAGTAAGGTCTGAGGCCACACACTGAGTGCTGAGAATGAAATGAAATATTGACCAGCTACCAACTGAGTGAGTATCATCCATGCAGTGCACTGAATGAAGCAGGGGTCCTGTGGAAAAAAATAATATATGATCATGTAATTAAAGATGGTATCATAATGCACATGTACCAGTGGTATGAATTAAGGTTGTATAGCTGCCGAAAGAACTAAGGTCTGAGCCCTGCCACGGGCAGCTTTTTGTGCCACCAATAGAGTGTGTTGATGTTCCTGTAATTTGCCAGCTTTTACTGGCTGGACGGTGAATTCAGCAACAGATAGATAAAAGAGAGCAGTGGTTGGTGGAATCTAAGTCAAATGAGTGGCCAGTTTAGTGAGCGGGAGTGTTGACCACGGTTGCAAGTTGAATGAAGAGGCAATGGCGAGTGGTTGTCAACCTGTAGTCTGCGCACTCCTGGGGATCCGCAGACTATGTCTAAGAGGTCCATGAAAGGTTGTCATTACCATAAAACAGTGCTTTTCACCCTGGGAATCCACAGACTAGGTCTACGACTTCTGTTAGAAATTTTTTTAGGGGTCCACAAATGAAAAAAGGTTGAAAGCCACTGAGCTAGGAAGCTGAAGTCAACACAAATGAGTGTGGGAGATTGTGAGGAGAGAAAAAGAGACAGCCATGAATCAAAATCAAGAGAGGAAGGCTGTTGGGGAAGAGTTGGGTGGATGTTAGATGACGACGACCTGGAGGGTGGGAGAAGAGAAGAGTCATATTCAGTGTTGTTCAGAAACAGAGAAATGACGGGGAAAGAGAAGAGGGAGTTCTAGTTTGATGTCATTTTGTTTGCATATTCTTATTTTCATGATACTAGCTTTGGAGAATTTAATAAAGCTGACATTTACCTTTGTTACCAACTAGACAACTGATAAGCATCTGTAAAATTCAGACATGAGGTATTTGCTCTAAGAGCTAACTACTAGTATTACTGTGGGAATGATCCTGCAAACCCTTCACATATGACTCTCCCACTGAAGTTAATATGAATTTGAAAAGCTTGAAGGATAACCTCCAAAATTCTACTGAAAAACGTGGTGGATCAAAATAGGTTGACACAATTTTAACTACAGGTATGCCAGGAGGCACCATTTAACATTAACCTTGAATTACATTACTAGTATATCAAGGTCACAGTAAGTTGTAAACTACTGGGGTTATTGTTCAGCATGGACATCAATAATAAAAGTCATACATTAAAAATGAAAGGTATCTATTATGAAGCAAACACCACGTTTTCTTTTCATAGTGCTTGCTGAAGCTTACAGCATCTCATTTTTCTGGAGAGGGATAAAGTATACTTCCTTTGCTGACAGAGATGAGATTTTTTCCACCAAGGCAAGCAGAATCACTGTTCTCAGATTATGAAACTCACCACAATATTCTCATGAGAGTGAAATTTTTGCTTCTTCGATTTCTTTTTTTCTGTTAGCCCAGAATGACTCCTAAATATTTCCTCAAAGCGAACCTTGGTTTTTGCCTTTGCCTCACTCTCCGCTGGAAAAAAAGTTAAAATAAAGTTAATTGGCTCAAATAATTAGGTTCATTACAACAGCACCTGATTACACTTTTAGGCACAGAGGGCAGCATTTTCATCGTAGATGAATTACACTAATCAAGACTTTTATTTCAACTCATGAAACTTGAGAAAAAAAGTTCCCATTTACAGTGGCAACCAGATGAAGCTAACTCAAAGAAGCAATATATGTAGAATCATCTATCTACTGTACATGACAAGACAATTCTCAAATACATTGTTTCACATATTAACTATCAATTTTATAAGCCCTACAAATGTTAAATAAAAAAGTTCATAAAACAAAACATAATATAAAAACAGCTGTGAGCATTAACCAAGAATTAATCCAAGGCATCACTAAAGATCAATTGGTGGAAGTAACTGAACATTAATATCCAATTCTAACAATAAAATGCATTTGGAAATTTAAAATGTAGAGGTCCTTACCTGGTGGCATTTTCAGTTCTATATTAAGAATGGCTCAATACGCTATACCTTTCTTTCTCAGAGTTCAGCATTCTGCAAAACACATATCAACATTCAGAATATTTTAATCAACAAAACTAAGTTACAGAATTTATACTACAGATTTATATCTGGCCTGAATGGACTGGGTTAGTAATACTGAGATTAAAAAAATTAAAAAAAAAAACAAAAAAAAAAACACCAAAAAACGCTGATCTGAATAAATCTAAAATGCAATGCAATTTATATGGAACAATGCAAGAAATAATCCTCACCATATAAACAGAGTGAATGAAATAGATTTCATTTCCATTTAATTTATGGCATGCTCTAAAGAGAAATTTTACAGATTCACCCTTTAAAAGAAAAAAAAACAACAAAGAACAATTAAGAGTCAATTCTGCACACCCTCCTCACTCAGATAAATCTCCAAATGAAGTCAACATTAGATTTGGTGGAGTAAAGATCATAGGACTAGGTCCAAAATTCCTTCTTACAAAATGTGAGGTATATTACTTCTAAAAGAAACTTGAGTGGATATGCCAAGCATAATTCTAGCAATTACTTAACTGTCATAATGTACTAAATAGGGTTGGGTGAAATTTATTGCCAACCCCTCCGTATCCACCCCGCCCCCCCCCCCACAATTTGCAAATTCAACAACACTAAAAACACTTAAATTTTTATTGAAACAATTATTAAAAAGTTGGAAAAATACCAAAGTATTTTGTTTTGACATTTTCTAAATAAAGTGTTTTGATTTCAGTTTGAAACCACTTTTCATTTCAATTTTTATTAATAAAAATATTAAAACGCTCATCACACTGAAATGAAATTTGACTTTTTCATACACACACAAAAAATTAAGGGTTTTTTTTATTATTTTTCAGAACTGCCAATGAACCAAAATTCCAATATTTGCAAGCTCTAGAAACCAAAAAGAGAGAAACAGAAGCTACGCATTAACATCTAGTTATACCAATTTTACCTCTTGCTGATAGGCAGTCTTTTGAGGTGGAACCATACCTACTTCTTTACATTCTGAAAGCTGTTTGAAATTGGCAGAGATGACCAGAAGTGGCTTTACATGGGAGGGGTGCAGGGAGCATCTTTTGTTGTAAAAAATGTAGCTTGTCATTTCTCAGCTAGTAACAATATTTTCCCCCCCAACAGGAATCATTTATTTCTAGCTCAGAAACAAAAACTACTTCAATGTCACTGTTAAATTGTGCATCCCTAGAGACATAACACTTAAAAGAATTGAAAACAAGAGAAAATGTTTATTTAAATAATCGTGTCTTAGGGGGTTTTTTAGTTACATAAAATCAATTTTAATATTACTAAAGTTAGATTTATTGTCACTATAAGGCACTATAAAGTATGTATCTCATTAGGATACTGCTGCTTTGCAGACAATTCAAATTCAGATTCAGATAGAAATAGAAAACATTTGCTACTTTGAGACACAAACCAAAACACCGTTAAACGATAATACGCTGGAGTTTATCAATTACTTTTGTCTTCTGGAGAGTAGGCAAGGATACTTTTTGTGATTGATTTTATCCTCTCAAGAGACCGAGCACCAAGAAAGCACGTACTCTCAACTTTATAAAAAGGAACAAATGAAGTAATAAACAGGACAAACAATAAAATATGCATAGCGCATACCTGCTTCATATCTATCTCATGGCTGAAATACCTTCATTAGTATCCAAAAATACACAACAAAAAAGGGCCACTAGCAAATTAATTTTGTCCACAGCTGATCATCTTCTCTATAGACCAGGCTAGTATTCCCACTGCCACTTTTTTGTTTTGAATGTTATAAATTGAAGACTACACAGCTCTCTACACACCACTCTTCTCCTGCTAAATAAATTATCCCTTTCATGACAACAAAATTAAAACCCATAATATTTATAGTTATTTTTATCCACTGTAGTCTGAAGGAAGAATTACATAACATTTGACACAGAGCCTTTAATCAATGGTATCAGAACTCTAAATATAGCCCATTAATCAACATGGATAACAACAAGGATGTTCACCCTGTATAATCTGATTTTAAAATAGGAGAGATTTAATCTTGTGTTAAAGTTCAGCAATCAGAAAATCCCAAAATGACTAAAGCTAGAGTTTTCCTTAATCTATTATTTTTCTAGCACATTTATTAATAAAGCAGTTTTCCACTGACAAAAACACATAATACAGTACAGAGTTATATTCCAGACATCAGGATATAATCAGGGAAACAGAAGTCTGCAGCCAGAGATTTTTAAAACGTCCTGTATATCTTCCTGCAGATTTTCTCTATCTAAACTACTATTTTTAAACTATATTTTTCAAATTCATCACGTAGCAAAAATAATCTTCACAACAACAACTAATGTACGGTCCATCGTCTTTTGTGTCTATAAAACAGAGAGTGTAGTATTGCTGCTTCAGTATTTCATACTTCTGTAACATTTTCTGTCCTGAAAGATCCCAAGGGCTGTATACTATAGGTTATGCTGCACAGAAAAAAAAAAAATACCTGCAGCCACCACAGAAAAGCAGCCACACCTAGGGTATAATAAAATAGAAATCAAGTATCAGAGGGGTAGCCGTGTTAGTCTGGATCTGTAAAAGCAGCAGAGAATCCTGTGGCACCTTATAGACTAACAGACATTTTGGAGCGAGCGTAGCTTTCGGGGTGATATACCTCTCTAGCTTCGTCAGACCGAGGTAGTCCGACAGTTTCGCAGAGCGCAGCGTATATATGATCGCACCTGCAACGCCAAGACTAGAGGACTATCAGACGACGGGTGTCCATGGCGACTTCCCATCCAGGGAAGGGATGAGGCCATGTTCCTAGCACTCTGGGTGTGAAAACCAAGGGACGTAGAAACTGGTCTGTAATGGGGCAACTCCATTCACAGTCTTTGTTAGTCCTGAGCTGATGGTGGTCAATTGCCAAGATAACATTGAGAGGCCACAGATTCTCATTGAGGAGAAAAGCTGAGGGCCAAGGGACGTATTTTTTGCCCGTTGCGAGCCATGGCCATTTGAGGTCTGACTATAGCAAGACAGCTCCTAGGCCGCGGGAGTCTGAGAGGAGTCGCCTCCCCGCTACAAGGATTTGTATATTGGCCAATTCCTGATATCATGATGGGTCCGATTTATAATTCCTTGCCGGAGGAGACCTGTCCAGTGGCCGACTGTACTCATAGCAGAGGGCAGTGGCTGGCATAGCCCTATGGCGATATTACGACTCTGGTGGAGTGCAGTGAAGCTGAAGCAGAAGATGGAGGGAGGGTCCGAGGTCCCGATCCACTGGGTTACGCCATCTCCGTGCACGACTGGTAAAACATGCCTACCGCTGCTGGCCGCTCCCCGCAGAGAGGTGGCGTGGGGTGCAGAGATTGGGAGATTCTAGCCCGCAGCGTTTGGTCAAATGGATTGAGTTATCCTGCAGTAGAGTTACTAAGGTGACGCAGGTGGCAGTTGCTGTGAGAATACGATTTCAGGTTTGGACATGACTCGAGACAGACCCAAAACGGGCATGATAATACGACTCGAGAGGTCCAGAAGGGGACAACATGATCATCTAGTCTGACCTCCCGGACAGCAGAAGGTCGAGGCGCACAAAGAACCCTCAACCCTTGAGTGATCATCTGCCACCTCTAATTAAAACCTTCTAATCCATCTCCGACTAGTTGCCAAGTCCATCCAATTGTGGTTGAAGACCTTACAAGCAGAGAATCACTCCGCAAGTGGACCCATCCATCCATGCTGCAGAGGAAGGTGAAACCTCCAGAGCATCAGCCAATCGCCCCTGGAGGAAAATTCCTTCCGACCTCCTGAATAATGGCAATCAGTTAAACCCCTGGCGCATCAAGTGGGCCAAGCCGCTCCCCAGCCAGGCACCCCTGGCAACTCGGGCAGCGCACCATGAAGTCTCTTGCTCAAACTAACGCAGGAAGCACCAGCCCATCCAACATCCCATCAAGGCAGACACCCTGGAGAGCTCAACCCCTATCTGCGAAATCCCAAGTACAATCGGCCAAATTCATACCTACCTGAGCTCCATATTACGATGGACCCCCTTCCATAAATTGAGGTCACGCTAGCTTAACAGGCGAGAACCCGATCGTAGGGCCCCCCTAGCGCTCCTTACCTCGCGGAAAGTCTCTGCGATTACCGACAACCGCTCTACCTCTATACCCTCAGTAAAAGCCTTTGTCTAATTTCAACCTGAAACTCCCAGTGTCCAGTTTGTACCCATTCGGCTTCGCTGTCATACATTAGTAAACCCAGCCCAGGCAGCCCCAGGCCCGCAGCTCAGCGCCACAGCCACACTCTAGCGCCGCTCCCCGGCCCGGCCCTGGCCCCACCACCCCCCCGACCTCCTAAGACAGTAATAATTCCTTCTCCCTCCCCCCAATATTAACCCCGCTGAATTTAAAATACAAAAAGCCCCAAGCAATATCCACTGGGAGTCTTCTTTGGTACGCAATACAACGCAAGCTCTATATCTCCCTTCATCAAGGCAGTGGATTTCCAATTCCACCATCATCCTGATATAGGATAGCCCGTCCGAACCTGTTCCAGTGCGAATAATACATACCCCTTTTAACATAGGAGACCATAACGCCCACAAATATTCCAAGTGAATGTCTCACAAAAGCACCTTATAGCAACGGTACTAACACTCCTACTTTGCTGGAAATACCTCGCTGAGTCACCCGAAAAAACGGGCATTTGCTTTTTACAGGGCCCATTATCGCGATTGGTGGCATCATAATCATCCCTGCGATCAACCATATACCCAAGTCCTTCCTCCTCCTTCTGTTTTTAAATCGATCGCGTGCCCCAAAGTATATGCGAAAATTCTTATATTTAATCCCTAAGTGCATGACCTGCATTTTCACTATTAAATTCATCCTATATATATTGTACATTTACAAGGTCATCCAATCTCCTGTAGGTAATCCCGTCCTTCTCTTGTAGCAATCCACGCCCCACCTTCATATCATCGCAAACTTTATAGCACATTCCCAGTCTTGTGCCAAAGGTCATAAGAAAAAAGGTTAAATAATAAAGTGGTCCCAACAACCGATCCTTGAAGGAAACCCGCTAGTAACCTCCTTCAAACCTGACAAGTGCACCCTTCAGCTCCCTTAAACCAATTCCTAATCCACCTTTTCAATTTTCATATTCATCCCATCCTGTCCAGTTTAACTAACAATCCCATGTGGAACCGTGTCAAATGCCTTACTGAAATCAAGGTAAATTAAAATCTACCACATTCTCTGTCTAAATAATCCTGTCACCTCTCGAAGCAGGCATCCATGTTGGTCCTCTTGGCACGATCTAACTCTAAGTAACAACCGTGTTGAAGTTCCCCAATTACCCCTCCTGGCACCATGGCATAATTACGCTTAACCCTCACTCTTCTCTTCAAAAGAATATTTCCCCAAGACTTACATACTACTAGACGCCACTCAAACTAACCACGCGAATAGGTTCATCCACTCATGTCCATCACTTGTATTCTTCCCTTCTTGAAGATGGGAAAATTACGTTAGCAATTCTCCAGTCGACGTAACACTAGCGCCCACCAGTTAACCGATATCATAAAAATCTATGCTTCGGGGCTTTGCAATTCAGCATGGCAGCCATTCCTTTTAATCTCCTTGGATGCGGATTGTCCGCCCTCCGATTGGCCCCATCACGCTGTTTCAAGTTTGACTTCTACCTCAAGATGGTGGTAAATATCTACCTCCATCAAGCCTCAGTCCGTTTAACATCCTTCCTCATCCCCGCTAGCTCCTATAGACCTATCTAAGATTGAGACAGAAAGTACTTATTAGATATGGGCATGTCCTAGGTACTCCCTCTTAAGCCTCATTCCCATCTCAGTGTATAGCGGCTCTCACTCTCTTTTTTTCCTTCTTATTATATGGCTATACAACTCTTTTACTATTGTTTTATTCTTGCAAGGTTCAAACTCTACATGACTTATTAGCCTTCCCCACGACGGTTCCTGGCTTCTCGCTCTTTCAAGCGTTTCTATTCCCCTTAACAAATTCTTTCTGACCTCACTAAGGGTAGCTCGCTGCTAACCCCACCTTTCTTCCCCTCCTTTGGTAGGCCGCTTCGCTTTGCTCTAATCACCTCTCGTGAGATGCTTGGCTCAATACCAGCTCGGTCTATCACCTTCCTGCTGTGATCTTTTCCCCTCTCCTTGGGATGCAGCTCCTCGATGAGGTTTCCTGCCCCAGGCCTTAGACCTAAAGTAATCCCAGGCCCCCTCCGCATTTTAGATCGCACAGATTTTGTCTGCCATCCAATCCACTTCTCCCTGACTAATTTCTCAACTCTCTGTAAAGGTTAGGCCGTTGAAGTCAAAAACCTAATCCAGATCTATTTTTGGTTTACCTTAATCTAGTTTCGAACGTGATTAGTTCATGATCACTCGAACCTATAGGTGGTCCCCTACAACCATTTTTCTACCGATAGGTCCTCAATGCTTCACCCGAAAACCAAATCTAATAAATGGCATCCCCCTTCGTGTCGGGTTCTTCAACTATCGTGGGAAGGAAAATAATCTGTATCATCATCCCCGAAAACATCTGAGCCCTAATTATTTCTTGCATAGCACTGTCCTCCCCCAGGCATACTGGGAAAATTGAAAGTCCTCACCATGAATCACACAATTTCCCCTTGGATTTACTTCACAAAAACCATTACAAGAGCGTCTCTATCCTAATCCAAATCAGATCCCGGCGTCTGTAGCAAACATAACCCCAAAGCACTATCTCCGGGAGGCTCTAGTAAGCTTTACTTTCCATGTGATCTTGCCCAGACAACCCGTCTTGGCCATCCATCACGTCTTATTTCTGATACCAGTTCACCCAATCATTGAAATTCGCAATTGCTACTTACCACCACCAGTTAATGCCTCTTATTTCTAGTCTTCCTAACAGCGACAATCCCCAACCTACCTGTACTCCCAGTCATGAACTACTTATTCCATCATGTTTCTGCTTATTCCCTATATGCCATATCCGGTTCAAATCGTTCCTGATCCAGTAGAGCTCCAGTTCCACATTTTCTTAGCTAGGCTCTCGACTTTAGTGACAGACATTTGTAATTTTTGCGTTTTTGGCGTCTATGACCATCCTTTACCCCGTTATGCACAGACATTTCGCACCAGCCAGCACACTGTTAGTCTGATATGTATCACGTACCCTTCCTCCTATGTCAATTCGTTGGTCCAGCGGCGGTATCCTCAATCGTACTCGTTAGCTCCCCTCTCCATTAATATTCTGGCATGGAGATCTCCTCGGACATTCCAACCATCTCCCCCAAATTCCTAGTTTAAAGCTGCATCTTAATGAGGTCGGCGCGAGCCCGGCATCCTAACGAAGTCTATTTCCCTCCTTACGTAAGTGACGCCATGCCGAGAGAACAGTCGGCTGTCCGAAAGCCTTTCCTCCCCCCCCAATAAAAGGACCCCCCCGTGACTCCAAGCCCCCGTAGCACCACTGGGCCTGAGCCATCGTTAATTGTCATAGATCTTGTCAGCGCCTCTCTCACCCCTGCTCTAAGAACCTGGCAGAACCCTGAAGATCACACCTGAGCCTCGATCTCCTTGAGTGTCTTGCCCAATCGGCATAGGTCCTCCCTTGGATACAGTCCCAGCGAGAACGAGCCGTATCATTCGTGTCCAAACGAATGAAGGACAATCAACGGATTCTTTCCCGCTCTTCCAGATAGGATGCGCTTGTCAGTTCGGTCCCACATCCTGTTATCCATAGGCTACCCAGCAGACAGCAGAGGACTGCGCTGCGTGGGT
>NC_133771.1:107680720-107825538 GCF_003597395.2 Chelonoidis abingdonii
TNATAGCGGTCGGTAGGTTTTCGATATAGGGTGGTGTTAATGTGACCATCACTTATTTGCACTGTAGTGTCTAGAAAGTGGACCTCCCGTGTAGATTGGACCAGGCTGAGGTTGATGGTGGGGTGGAAGTTGTTGAAATCGTGGTGGAATTTTTCTAGAGTCTCCTTCCTATGGGTCCAGATGATGAAGATGTCATCATTGTAGCGTAGGTAGAGAAGAAAGCTCACGCTCCAAAACATCTGTTAGTTTATAAGGTGCCACAGGATTCTCTGCTGCTTTTAAAGTAGAAGTGTGTCTCTATTGTTAAATGCTACACTACAGGAACTGAAGAATTCCTCATCCAATATGAACCACAGAGGAATTTAGGTAGGTGGACCTTATTACACAATTTAGAATTTTATCAGACTAGCTCCCTTACCCTCTTGCAAAAAGTGAAATGAAATTTTTAGTGATCACAAACGATCATGACTTCAGATTTTGTTTGCTTACATCTCACCAGAAATACAGCATCTGCACAGAAAAATGCTTCTCAACACTGAACTTGGACACCGATTGGGCAAGCTGCTGAATCTCCAGCACCATTTTGAGGCACACCATGTTTTCTATGGAGGTTTCCCATCCAAGGATTCACAGGTGTAACTGCTTAGCTTGAGATTTCACAAGACTGCAACCCAGAAATACATGATAAAATAGCACAAAAATACAAACTGTTCCTATTCATCACCATGTATTATTTATGTAAAACCAAAAAGTGTGTTAGGTTTTCATTCATTTGCCTCAATGGGGTACTTTAGTCAAGAGACTGATTAACTAGGCATCATTTCCGAAGCCTTATTAATACAATGTAAATGTTAACTTGGCAACACCAGTTAACATAATTCTCCATGTCAAAGAAAGCATAGTCTCAAATATAGTAAAATATCTTAAATGAATCAAACTGTACCACAGA
Organism: Chelonoidis abingdonii; assembly: GCF_003597395.2. Classification (NCBI taxonomy): domain Eukaryota; kingdom Metazoa; phylum Chordata; order Testudines; family Testudinidae; genus Chelonoidis; species Chelonoidis abingdonii. The sequence continues at coordinate 107,681,670 of NC_133771.1, forward strand.
ATCTCTATAGATAGAAATTTTAAAATTTTATGCTTGAATAACAAAGAGTATAGCAGCAGACACATACTGTCTACAGCTGACAAGGATGGTGACGGTGACTGTGCAATGCTCAGAGAGATTTGAGAGGCTACAAAATTGAATACGCAATAATAATGGAGATTTTCAGTTATCCCCATATTGTCTGGGAAATGTCACCTCAGGAGCGGATGCAGAATGACTACTTCTTGGAACAGCTAGTCCTGGAACCCAAAAGGGGAGAGGCAATTCTTGATTTAGTCCTAAATGGAAACACAAGCACATCCAAGAGATGAATATAGCTGTACCACTCAATAACAGGGACCATAATGTAATTAAATTTAACATCCTTGTATAAGGAAAAATACCAAAGAAACACACCACAATAGCATTTAACTCCAAAAGAGGAAACTAGACAAAAATGAGAAAGCTTTTTGGGGCAGAGACTGTCTTTTTGTTCTATATTCGTACAGTGCCTAGCAAATGGGGTCCAGGTTCTCTAGGTGCTATGATAATACACATTAATAAACAAAAAAACATTAATAATAATATGGACAAATGTAGTCATACATTTAGGAACAAAGAATGTAGTCCTACTTACAGGATGGGGGACTCTATCCTAGGAAACAGTGATTTTGAAAAAAACTTGGGGTTCATGGTGGAGAATCCCCTGAACATGAGCCAATGCTATTGCCAAAAGGGCTAAATCAATCCTTGGATGTAGAACAGGGAAATATCAGTATCAAGATTACATTACCTTTTCATTTGGCACTAGTACAGACCATCATTAGAATACTGTGTCCAGTTCTGATGTCCACAATTCAAGAAGAATGCAGATAACTGGAAAGAGTTCAGAGAAGAGCCATGAGAATGATTAAAGGATTGGAAAACATGCCTTATAGTGAGAGACTCAAGGAGCTCAATCTATTAAATGGCAAAACACTTTGTTAAAGCAGAGTTAAGAAATCTGGTATCTCCCAGAACATTAAGTTCAGCAAAACTCAAACTTCTGAAAGCCAGTAAGCACAGAGTTAAGGTAAATGCCTATGCAACCTTAATTCTACACCCACGGAGGTGACAACAGCACTGAGAATGATCTGCATGCACTCTTGCTGCATTCACTGTATTAGGTGTAGATTCATTGGAAGAGGAATAAGGTGGAGGAGCTTGGAAGAGCTGTGACTGTGATATTAGGAGACCTGGGGATTAGTTTGAGGAACATCACATAGCTGCGATTGCAATATGAGAAGATCTGGGTCTGAGTCCACTCCCCTGCATGTGTTTTATCAAACGAAAGAGGTGTATGTAAACCTTGAGTTTCCACTCTGCATCTTTTAAATGCAGAATTGTATAGGTTGTGTCAGTGGCAGGGCACTGATACTGTCAGTAGTAAGGCCAGATATGAGAGCCGTCTGTGGCTTTAATGATAGGTTGAGGAAAGTAGGTTAAGGTGGTATCTTACATGCAAGTGTGAAGAGGCTATGAAAAGAATATGAAGCAGTTTTTAAATATTACAAGTGTTATATTCTGTTGAGACAGCAGGCTGAGTGTTTGAGTGTACAGCAAATGCAGCTGTCCATTACAGTGAAAAGAAAGAGTAGGAGCATGTGTGTTATGGACATATTGGGGCATCGCTCAAACAGGGCAAAATTAAGGTTGCATGAGTTTACCTTAACACTGCCTTCCTGACTTTCAGAAGTCTTAAACTTTACTGAAATCAATGTTCTAAAAGGGCATGAACTAACACTGGGCAAATATAACTCTGTGCTAATGAAGTATTTTGCCATTTAATTTCCTAGTTTTTTTTAAACAGAAAGTGAAATGTTGCTGGTAGGAGTTAATGGTCATTTAGACGTTGTAGTTCTCACCTAGGTTTGCTGCTTATATGCTCCTGTGTGTAGGTAATAATTAGACTTGGCTCCATTTAATTTTTTTTTTTACATATATAATTTTGACCAAGTTTCAATGTTTATTTTAGGCATTTTTTCTGTTTTAATTAATTTAATTTCCTGTAACTGTGTAAACTGGGGGGAGGGGGAGGGTGTCAGACAGTAATTATTCAATGACAGTAGACATTGAAATTTCAACATCACGTCAAAATACACAAAGCAAATATCCTTAAATCAGACACTAATAATTTCTCAAGCAGCATTTCTCTCTCTGCGTATCTGTAAATTTCTATTATTCTAAGTGAATATATTTTTTCAATGGTTTGTGTGTGTGTACGGTGAAATTGACAATTACCAATAAAAATCTAATCCTTCCAAGCCTAATAATAATTAAAGACATAACACTTATATAGTACTTTTCATTGGTATATCTTAAAAAACTTTACATTATTATCCTCATTTTACAGGTGGGAAACTGAGGCACAGAAAGATGAAGTGATTTCCCCAAGATCATCCAGCAGGCCCAGTGGCAGAGTAAAGAACAGTTACAGTTCAGTAGTCTTTCCGCTAGACCATAAGGTCACTATGTAATTAGTCAGTGCTTCTTCTCCACTCCTACACATTTTGTTATAGAAGAATTAGCATAATGTTTGCAATGTGTAGTTGTTAATAGGGCCAGTGAGAGAAATCTCATACATGGTCTATGTCCCAAACCCGTCACAGTTATAGTTTTTGTCTTCACAGCATCCCCAAGCAATGTGTTCCAGAGGTTGACCACACACTGAGTGAAGAAGTACTTCCTTCTGTTTGTTTTAAACCTGCTGCCTATTAATTTCATTGGATGACCCACGGTTCTTGCATTATGTGAAGGGGTAAACAACACTTCCTTATTCACTTTCTCCATGTTATTCATGATTTTAAAGTCCTCTTTCATATCCCCACTTAGCACTGTAATCTCTTTTCCAAGCTGAAGCGTCCCAGTCATTTTAGTCTCTCCTCATATAGAAGTTGTTCCATACCCTTAATAATTTTTGTTGCCTTTCTCTGTACCTTTTCCATTTCTAATATATCTTTTTGAACATGGGGCAACCAGAACTGCATGCAGTATGGATTTATATAGTGACATTATAACATATATTTTCTTAGTAGCTATGTCTTTTGTAATGGTTCCTGCACACTGGCCAGATATTTTCTGTGATCTATCCACAATGACTCCAAGATCTGTTTCCTGAGTCATAACTAATTTAGACCACACGATTTTGGATATATAGTTAGGATTATGTTTTCTAATACGCATTACTGGCATTTATCAACATTAAACTTCATCTCCTATTTTCTTGCCCCGCCATCCAGTTTTGTAACTCTTCTATTTTGTCTAAGTTCAAAGTCTACTTTGAACTTAACTATCTTGAGCAATTTTGTATCATCTGCAAACTTCGCTACCTCATTATTTTCCCTTTTTTTTCAGATCTTTAATAAAGACATTGAACAGCACCAGTCTGGGTACAGATCTTTAGAGAACCCCACTACATACCTTCCTCCATTCTGAAAACTCACCATTTATTCCTATCCTTTGTTTCCTATCTTTTGACCAGTTATTGATCCATGAAAGGACCTTACCTCTTATCTGATGACCACTTACTTCGCTTAAGTGTTTTTGGTGAGGGACCGCCTCAAAGGCTTTCTGGAAATCCAAATACACTATAGCTACCAGATCACTCTTGTCCACATCTGTTGACCTCCCTCAAAGAATTCTAATAGACATGATTTTCCTTTATAAAAGCCATGCTGATTCTTTCCCCAACAAATCGTGTTCACCTGTGTGACTCATAATTTTGTTGTGTGTTATAGTTTCAACCAATTTCCCTAGTACTGAATTTCGGCTTACCAGCCTGTAACAGCCAGAATGGTCTCTGGAGCCTTTTTAAAAAACTGGCTCTGCAACACAACCTGCGTTGCCAGTCGCTCTCAGTTTTGTATACTCATCTCAACTTCACCACCAATATTTGGGGCCAGAACTGTTCTGGGCAGCATGGCCTCATGACAGCAAGGGGAGACATCTCTAATTTATTCTCCTCCAAAGAGGCAAGGCAGGTTCGCGTGGGGAAGAACAGGTAGGTCTGTGCTGGCAGGTTGAGTGGATTTCACTCCCTGTAGGGCAGGCAAACACCCCTCCTCGGAAACCTGTCTCGAGGGCTGGGAAAGCAGCAGGGCCCAGGTAAAGCAGGTGGGTTGGAAATGGCCTATAGCATAGCAGTTCCCCTTGCCTTCCCTGCCACAGCCGCTCTACCCGCACTACTCCTGGGAGAATTTGGCATCACTATGTGTGAGCATAATTAATATGCCATGCATAATTTTTCCCCTAACTCCTTCCCTAGGCCTGCACCCCAAGCCCCCTCCCAAGCTTCAACCCCTTGCCCCAGGCTCAGCCCAGAGCCCCCTCCCACATCCCAAACTCCTCATCCCAGAGCCCACACCTCCCCCCCCCAACCCCGGGCTGCAGCACAGTGAGAGTGGGGCAGAGCGAGAGAAGGAGGAAGGGGGCAGGGGCGGGGCCTCAGGGCAGGGGGCAGGGCAAGGGCGTTGGGTTTTGTGTGATTAGAAAGTTGGGGACTAGACCAGCCGCGTAAGGCCAGTGCCACCAGCAGCCAGGGACCCACTGTGCAGTTCCCGGGGCACAGGGAACGGGGAGGGGAGAGGCGGTCAGGCAGAGATACAGCCCCCCAGCTCTTACTCCCTGCCAGTCCCGGTGCCTCAGCAAACAGCAGCGCGCGCGAGGCAGGGGCTCTCACTCACTTTGACCGGGTCTCCAGCATCCCTCGAGCTAGGGCCGCGGCTGCCCCTTCTCCCCCCCGCCACTTGGTTTCTTCCTCATCCCCCGTCGCAGTCTCTTACGCTAATTTTGCCGAAAACAAACAACAGCTGCCAAGGAAACAACGCTCCGCAGAATGCGCATGCGCCTAACGCGCGGAGAACAGCTCCTCCCACCTCAACGGCAACGAAAACACATGCGCCACTACTTAGGCCCGAAGATGAAACACGCGTGCGCTCCTTAGAACTCAGAAAGGCCGTTGGGGGAGGAAAGGCGCATGCGCCAGAGAGTGAGCCAGTGCACGCCACGCGGGGAAATGAGGCCAAGAAGCGATGCACATGCGCGGTGCTTGACGTTGGGGTTTATGATGCCTGCCGCCCAGGGGCCGCAGTGTTCAGGGCGGCGGTTGTTGGACGATGCAAGCGGTCTCTTCTGCTCTGGTTTAATACCCCCGGGGCCGACCCCTGGCGGCGTTGGCGATTGGCCGCGGCAGGGGTCCGCTCGGGGCATTGTGGGGCTGCCCCAAAGAGCAGGGCTCCGGACTGGAGAAGGAGAACCTTGCACTCCCGGTCCCTCAAGTGACCCTTCTGGGCAGCTGAGCGGCGCGCTGGGCACAGGGTAGGGCAGTGCACCCCCCTGCCCCAGCTAGGGTGGGGCCTAACCCTGTGAGGGGGAGGGGGAAAGGTGGATGACGTAGGAAGCAATAAAATGAATACTATTGTATTATGTTAAACGCTCCCTCGACCTCAACGTCTCACTGTTAAAGCAGGGACAATATTTTGCAAAACGGGGATGTCACTGTATTTCCACAAGGTAGACTGTTGTTATTTGGGAAGTCCCAAATTGGTGTCTGTTGTTTCCCTTGTAATAGGTGATGGCCCAGTAAAATTCAGTTCAAAAGCATGAAACTGGAAGTCAAGCAAACCAAAAGAAAAACATTTGCCAAAAAACTGCAGAGAACAGAAGGTTTTTTCACTATTAAGTCACTGGTTGATGGGAAGAAAGTTAAAATTTTTACAAGCTCTGTGTTTGTGTTAACTATGAAAATTAACTTGTCAAAAGAAAGTCTCTGAATGAAAGAAATCATGGTCCCCACTGAAGTCTGGGGTAATTTTGCTATTAACTTCAATGAGGAGACAATTTCAGTCTGCCTCAGTTATAAATAGCACAGACTCACATATGTCAGTAAATGCCAGAGTTTTTCGGTGTACCTACACTTGTAATCTGAAAACTCCATTGCCAGGCGATTACATTGAGAATCAGTATGACATTTGTTCTAATAGGGAATAAATCCTTTTTGGAGTCATAGCCCAAAAAAATCAGCACAATAAATGTCATTTCTCATTTGTGGAAGTCTTCTAGGAAGGTCAAGATTTCCAATACTAGAAGCCCAAATTCATCCCTGCTGTAATTCCACTGAAGTCAATAAAGTTACATCAGGGATGAATACAATCAAATATTTCCAAAAGCCTGGTTAAATGAAATCACACATGCTTTCAATTCCAAAGTCAGTTTTCAACTAACTCCATGCCATTTGTATCACTTCAGAGATGCCACTAAAACTTGTATTCCTGGATGACAGTGTCACTGTTCTCAAGGATACAGCTAAAATTCAGTTCCAGGAACACAGAGTGAAACCTATAGCCAAGTACATATGGAAAAAGCCTTTATATACATATTTTACAAGACATTTGTAAAAATTGGCAGTGTTGAGTAAATCAATTGTATGAAGAATCCCATCTCCCCCTTTCCTGCTTCCTTTCCCCAATCTAGGCTCATTTAAGCAGGCAGAAGAATTAGGGTTCTAGTTTGAAATTAAGTCACTAACTTGCAGATGACAGAAAATGGGGCAGTGGTAAATAATGAAGAGGACAGGTCACTGATAGAGCTATCTGGATTGCTTGCTAAAATGCATATTGGAGGGTTCTCAAACTGAGGGTCGGGACCCTTCAGGGGGTTGTGAGGTTATTACATAGGGGATCACAAGCTGTCAGACTCTACCCCAAACCTCGCTTTGCCTCCAGCATTTATAATGGTGTTAAATATATACAAAAGTATTTTTAACGTATAAGGTGGGGTCGCACTCAGAGGCTTGCTATGTGAAAGGGGTCACCAGTTCAAAAGTCTGAAAACCCCTGGCATATTGTTCGTGTCCAGTTTAATATGGCTAAATGTAAATATCCAGGAACAATGAATGTAGTCTGTACTTATAGGATGGGGGACTACCCTGGAAAGTAGTGACACTGAAAAAGATTTAAGGGTCTGAATATGATCTCTCAATGTGACACTGTGGCCAAAAAAGCTAATGTGATCCTGTGATGAATAAACAAGGGTCTCTCAAGTAGGAGTAGAGAGGTTGTTTTACCCCTGTACTTGGCGCTAGTACAACTGCTGCTGGAATATTGTATCCAGTTCTGGTGTCCACAGTTCAAGAAATATGTTGGAGAGGGTTCAGAGAAGAGCCATGAGAATGATTAAAGGATTAGAAAACATGCCTTATAGTGATAGGCTCAAGGAGCTCAATCTATAGCTTAACAAAAAGAAGGTTAAGGAGTAACTTGATTCTAGTCTATGAGTTCCTATACAGCACTCAAAAGAACTACTCACATGAGTAGTAAGGATTGCATGATCAAGTCCATAAGATTTCTGAAAGCTTTGGTCCTACATTGTCAAAGTTATATGCAAACTATTAAAACACATTTTGTTAATCTTAGTACAATTATGACACTGCGACATTACCCAGAGTACAATCTGGACTGATGAACAGATTTGTTCCCTCAATTCTTCAGTCTGGGGTGCCTTTTACATTGCTTTATGGTGAGAGTTACCACTCCTGGTCTATTCACAAACAACCTCTAGCATGTTAATTACTCCCAGTTATAGTATAACTGCTATAGCCAGCCACTCTTGAATTACACTGCAGAGAAACACCAGCCAATTCCTAGTCCCAGAGTTTCCCCAGAAATGTAGGTCTTGTACTACCCAGCTCTCTTCTGAACAATATAAACTCATATAAAGTCTGCCATTTTATTAATAGAAAATGATATGCAAAAATCCTATTATCCCAAATGGAGGTTTCCCCGGACACTTCAGTCCAAACACACTGGTTTAGGTAAATCACTGAAACAAGTTTATTAACTACAGAAAGATAGATGTAAAGCGATTTCCAGTAATGAGGCATAAAAGTCAAATTTGTAACAGAATTACATAATAGGTTATTTTACCCTGATGATAATTTCTTCTTCTTCATAATATATTATATTATGTTATAATAAATTATTATTATAAAATATAAAGTGGGTAGGTTTACAAGGCCCAACCAGTGTGATTTATATGATAACAGCCACAGTGGAATTTGTTAGTGACATTGGCCTTTTGAAGTAATACACCAAGGGGGGAAAATATAAGAAAAAATGTTTTAGCTTTTCCCGTACTATGTTATACAGTTGTAATTTTAAAATGAATGTATAAGATCAATGAAAGCCTTTAAAAGCCTAAGATTATCACAAAATTATGGTAAATTTAGGGCTCAATCTTGCGAGATGCTGAGCACCCTCCTGTCATAAACAGATAGCTAAGGGTTAATGTTTCTTTTAGCTGTAAAGGGTTAACAAAGGGAACCAAACACCTGACCAGAGGACCAATCAGGAAACCAGATTTTTAAAAGCTCAGGGAGGGAATGTTTGGGTGTGTGTCCCTTTGTGTGTGTCTTTTGTCTGTCTCTCAGCTATGAGAGGGATCTTTCTATCTTCAAGCTTCTAATCTTCAGTTTCCAAGTTGTGAGTACAAAGGTAGAAAAACAATAGGCTTTTATTGTTTTTTTGTATTTACATGTGTGTAGTTGCTGGAATGTTTAAATTGTATTTCTTTTTGAATAAGGCTGTTTATTCATATTTTTCTTTTAAGCAATTGACCCTGTATATTGTTATCTTGATACAGAGACCATTTTTATGTCTTTTCTTTCTTTTTATATAAAGCTTTTCTTTTTAAAACCTGTTGGATTTTCTTTTCTAAGTGAGGCTCTAGGGGATAGAAATCCCTGTGCCAGGATTACGGTCTCTCTCAGGGAAAGACTGGGAGGGGGAAAAAGAAGGAGGGGGGAAGGTAAATTGCCCTCTCTGTTTTGTAATTCAAGGAGTTTAAGTACAGTAATCTTCCAGGATAACCCACGGAGGGGAAGCCTGGGGAGGAAGTAAAGAGAAGACAAGGGGAGGGGGGTTATTTCCCTTTGTGGTAAGACTCAGGGCATCTGAGTCTTGGGGTCCCCCCAGGAAGGTTTTGGGGAGACCAGAGTGAGCCAAACACTGGAAATTTTTAGCTGGTGGCAGCGCTATCAGATCCAAGCTGGTAATTAAGCTTGGAGGTTTCATGCAGGCACACACATTTTGGACTCTAAGGTTCAGAATTAGGAATTATGCTTATGATACCTCCACTTCTTGTACTGTGCTCTGCAGGGTCAGGTTTCTAATGCTATGAAAGGAGCAGTCCTTGTCTCTGGCAGTCTTGTAAACTGAAGTCTCTTAAAGAAGAACAAGTACAACACAGTAATTAGCAGTGCAAGCTTACATACACCTTCCTACCCAAGTGCTTCAATGTCTAGGAGTGAAAAGGTAGGTTAGTTTCCATACCAGTTCAATCTTTGTGGAAATGCTAATGTTAATGATTGCAATTCAGGAAGGCACTTAAGCACTTTCCTGAGTAGGGTTGAAATTAAGTACATGCTTATGCATGCATAACTTTAAGCACATGCTTAAAACACATTGACTTCTATTGGACTTACGCATAAATTTAAGTACATGTGTCATAAATATAAAGGGAAGGGTAACAACCTTTATGTATACAGTAACATAAAATCCCTCCTGGCCAGAGGTAAAGAATCACTTACCTGTAAGGAGTTAATCAGTTCAATTAACCTAGTTGGCACCTGACCAGAAGGACCAATGTGGAAAGAAAATACTTTCACATCTGGGGCAGAGAAGGTTTTGTTGGTGGTCTTTTTGTTGGTTCCCTTTCGGGACAAAGAGAGAGACCAAGCAGGTAAACCAACTCTAACAAGAGCCTGAAATGATACTTCTAAAATTACATAAATTGTAAGTAATGGCAAGGAAATGCATTAGATTATCTTTTGTTTTAGCTTATGAATTTTCCCTATGCTAAGAGGTAATTTTATTCCTGTTTTATAACTGGTAATCAAAGTCAGAGGGGAATCCTCTGTGTTTTAAATCTTCTTATTTACCGTGTAAAGTTATCTTCCATCCTGTTTTTGCAGGTGTGATTCTTACTTTTTTTAAAAAAAAATAAAATTCTTCTTTTAAGAACCTGATTGGTTTTTAGTGTCCTAAAAATACAAGGATCTGGTCTGTGCTCACCTTATTAACCTATTTGGTTGGTATATTATTCTCAAGCCTCCCCCCGGGAAAGGGGATGAAGAGGTTTGGGGGGATTTTTTGGGGGGATAGGGCTCCAAGTGGCCCCTCCCTGAATATTTGTTTAAATCACTTGGAGGTGGCAGCAATACCGTCCAAGGACAAAGAAAGGAAATTGTGCCTTGGGGAAGTTTTTAACCTAAGCTGGTGAAATATAAGCTTGGAGGGGGGTTTCATGTGGGTCCCCAGATTTGTACCCCAGAGTTCAGAGTGGGGAGGGAACCCTGACAACATGCTTATGTGCTTCCTGAATAAGGGCAAGTATCATTTATCATGGTAGAGTTGTTTTTGTTTTCGTCTTCTTAATGTGGACACCTTTTCTCCAGGAGCTAACATTCCTAAGATCCAGAAGCCCTTCAAAATTTGCTATGGTGTTTCACTTCACCAAAGTCATATAAGCTACCTTTGAAATCACAGTTTCTTGTATTGAAAACTTCAGAAACAAACATCTGGAAAGACGAGTCCATTTGAAAGCCTTTTTTAGAGTCTATCCAATTTTATCCAATTTCTGGCTTTCAAGTGCTTTAAGAAGTTCAGGCCATGGCTTTTTTAAGGTATCAGTTGTGGAGACGGACTGAAGCTGAAACCAGAAGTTAGCAAACCACTGAGATCTAGTATTTTTAGGGATTTTAATTCTTCTAGAATTTTAATTGGTAATTCTATTATTCATTTTAAATGGACTTCATTTAAATGAATTTAGTCTCTAAGGTGCCACAAGGACTCCCCGTTGTTGTTGCTGATACAGACTAACATGGCTACCACTCTGAAACCTGTTTAAATTGACTGTAATTAAATAAAAAAAAGTTGTGAAAAATCCCTTATATCAGTTTGTATTCCAGTACATTAGCTACATTGGCAGTGTATGGCATGACATAATATATACAGTTTAAACATAAGGAATTAGTTAAATCTATTTGTTTAATTGCCAGAGAATTGGGAGTCAGGCGTCGTGCGTTCAGGTCCTGCCTGAGTCTGACAGTCTTACTGGGTGAAATCCTGGCCCTGATGAACTCAATGGAAAGACTTCCATTGACTTCAGTACGGTCAGGATTTCATCCACTGTGTCTCCTGGGGCATGTATTGTAACCTCTGTGCCTCACTGTCCTCATCAGTAAAATAGGACTAATGTGCATTAGCTCAGGAGGCTATTGTGATACTAAATTAATTAATATATGTAAAGCAGTTTGATGTTTCAGATGGAAAGTTTTAAGTGGCAAGTACAATTATCCACCTCAACACTGGGTGGCAGTATAGCAACACGTCTCATCTAATTTCTTAACTATTACCATAACACTGGCACTTAAATTTTCGGACAGTCGGTATAAAATTACTGTGTTTGATCTTTTTAGCATATTACTATTTCACTTATACAATTAACATATCATACTGCCAATGTGGATACATTTTAATTATTTCCATCTTACACTGCTTACGATTTTAAGGGAGACAAAAAACCTTCTTCATAATTCGTCTCCCTATTGTAATTAACTGTAATTAACATTTCCTTTCCAGATTACTTTCCACTGAACAGTCTTTCCTTAGAAAATCCTAGAAAAGATATTCTTTTATTCTATTTGTTTTTGTTTTTTTAATCTTGCCAGACCTCTTCATTTTGTTTAATCCTCTCGTACTTGGGATGAATTTGGAGTTGTTAGTTCTTAAGGAGATTTTTCTTTTTTTCAAAACAGATATTCTTTACTGTAGTCATCTAGACCTTCAGTCCTATCTGTTAATCGCATGTTGGCTATTGCACTGGAATATTTTATTCTTTGGTATTTCAGTAAGATGTGTTTTAAGTTGCCATCTGCATCAGAATGACTATATGCCCAAACAGGGGTCCCAGTATTTAACTTTGAAAGCCTTTTCACATTTCTATTGTAATGCAGTCCTGTCTTTGTTGGATTCTTACTAATTTTTGGTGAAGTCTGATTAGAGCTTCACAAAAAAATTGAATGATGACACTTAACACTGTGAATTTACTTGGTTTCATTATGATCGCTGTGCTTGGCCTATATTTCCTGGAAGGTATGCTTTATTGTCCATGATTTATGGTTTCACACTGAAACCATTAAAAATTCTATGATTTGATACTGACAAGGGAGTAATGAACTTGTGGACCTAGCCTGTTAACGGTTGTTCCACCTGGGATAATCTGAGTCCTACTGACCTTTTTGCAGGTATCTCATGAACTCCATCTGGATACAACAAGGGGAGAATAGTCACTACTACTACTAGCACTCCCAGCTATCTTCGAGACACCACTGACTTCCTGAGGAAGCAATCTTCCAGAAAACACCAGATCTTTAGTGATCTTCCAGAAAACACCATCCTAGCCCCTATGGATGTAGAAGCTCTCTACACCAACATTCAACGCAAAGATGGACTACAAGCCATCAGGAGCAGTGTCCCTGATAACGTCACAGCAAACCTGGTGGCTGAACTTTGTGACTTTGTCCTCACCCACAACTATTTCAGATTTAGGGACAATTTATACCTTCAAGTCAGCGGGACTGCTATGGGTGCACGCGTGGCCCCACAGTATGCCAACATTTTTATGTCTGACTTAGAACAACACTTCCTCAGTTCTCATCCCCTAACAACCCAATTCTACTTGCGTTACACTAATGACATCTTCATCGTCTGCACCCATGGGTAGGAGGCTCTTGAGGAATTCCGCAAGGATTTCAACAATTTCCATCCCACCATCAATCTCAGCCTGGAACAGTCCACACAAGAGATCCACTTCCTAGACACTACAGTGCAAATAAGTGATGGTCACATTAAACACCACCCTATACTGGAAACCTGCTGACCACTATACTTACCTACACGCCTCCAGCTTTCATCCGGACCACATCACATGATCTGTTGTCTACAGCCAAGCTCTAAGATACAATCACATTTGCTCCAATCCCTCAGACAGAGACAAACACCTACAGGATCTCTATCAAGCATTCTTAAAACTACAGTACCCACCTGGGGAAGTGAAGAAACAGATTGACAGAGCCAGAAGGGTACCCAGAAGTTACTACAGGACAGGCCCAACAAAGAAAGTAACAGAATGCCACTAGCCGTCACCTACAGCCACCAACTAAACCCTCTCCAATGCATCATCAAGGATCTACAATCTATCCTGAAGGATGATCCCTCACTCTCACAAGACCTTGGGAAACAAGCCAGTCCTCGCTTACAGACAACCCCTCATTCTGAAGCAAATATTCACCAGCAACTACACACCACACAGCAAAAATACTAACACAGGAACCAATTCTTCAACAAAAAAAATTCAAAAACAGACTCCAATGAGAAACTGCAGAAACTGGAATTAATTTGCAAACTGGACACCATCAAATTAGGCCTGAATAAAGACTGGGAGTGGATGGGTCACTACAAAAACTAATCCCGCCCCCCTGCTGATACTCACACCTTCTTGTTAACTGTTTGAAATGGGCCACCTTGATTACATTTGCCTCATTAGCACTAGAAAAGTGATTTCCACCCCTTCGTGTCAACTGTTGAGAATACCTCACTTCCACCTTAATTGAATTGGCTCATTAGCACTGACCTCCCCACACTTGGTAAGGCAACTCCTTTCTTTTCATATGCTGTCTATTTATACCTCTCTACTGTATTTTCTACTCCATGCATCTGATGAAGTGGGTTTTAGCCCACGAAAGCTTGTGCCCAAATACATTTGTTAGTCCCTAAAGTGCCACAAGGACGCCACTGTTTTTGCTGATACAGACTAACACGGCTACCACTCTGAAACCTTTATAGACAGTAATCTGGGTTTGAACAGGTCTGAGGTAGGAAGCACCAAGTTTGGAGAGAAGGCTTGGGCTGGAGATTATTGGTTTTTTATATTAACTTATTAGTACAGCCAGACTCCCCAAAAGCCAGGGTAAGTTTTGGCTGGGTTTCATGGTGTTTTGAAGGAGCCTGGGAAACCAGGTGAAACTCAGCAACTTGAACCAAGTTTCACTTTGAAATGTTGAGTTCATTTAAATCTGAAACTCAGCGTGAACAATGAACTCCAAACATCATGTGGCCAGGCTGAACTGTGACTCCAGTGGTGCAACTTACTTTTACAGGATGTGGGATGAGCTAAACCTGTGCAGCAGAGAGCCTTTACTGGCATTGTCTACATTAGATGGGGTTTGTAGTGGCATCATACTCTGGTGTCTGGCTGCCAAATTTGAAAACCCCAGTTTAGCCAAGGTTTCATTTCACAAGTGATTTATTTAAAACAACTGATCTTGCTAAAGAAACAAGAGAATTGTGAGGATGTGTGTTCTGTGATTTTAGGCAGTGTAGTCTGGCACCAGTTCAAATGAAATCAAAATCTCAAAGTAAAACTTGGTGAAGACTGCATCCAACTTACCAGAGAACTTTTTTTTTTTTTTTTTTTTTTTTTAAAAAGAACCAGTTAGATGAAACAAAGACTCAGTGAATGTAGAACTAAATAAAACACATCTTTTTTTTAGGGAGGAATGTGCAGTGGAAAGCATTTTTGATAATGCTTATAGCCTTAACTCCCCCCCTCCTCCTCCATAACCAGTATACGTCCCCACTGTAGAGAAGATACACTCTCTTTCTCTCCTCCTCCTCCTCTTGCTTTATCATCTTGAGCAAAAAACTTGTACTCATGTGGTTGGAAACATACTTATCTAAAACTGCTCACTTTTCATTCTTTTTCAGAAGCTTTCCATCTTCCCATCCCCTTCTCCTCTATGTACAGCTTCAAGGCTCTATCCTTGGCAGGCTTCCTCGTATATCCTGGCCGTCCGTAACATCTTTGTCACTAGTATCTATAGTGTACATCATTTGTGTGCAGATATTGCTCAATTCCATAACGCTCTAGCATTTTCTATCACCCACTCATATCTGCCTTGACTGTCATCTCCTGAATGCAACCATAATTTCTTATTATTTAATCCTTCATAGAATTAAATCCTTCATGACAAAAAAGAAAAATCTTCTCTTTTCCATTCTCTGATTTCACTGTTCCCTATGCTAACTCAGACTGCTTCTAAAGCCAGAAATCTGGAAGCATCCTTGAGCCTCCCACCTCTCTTTATCGTCTACATTCCATTTGTCTGTAAAACTCTCTCTAACCTCTTTTGGAAGACTGCCTAAATTTGTCCTTGCCCCTTCTGAAATTCTTGGCCTTGCCATAACACTTTCCTTCTTGACTAACACATCTCCTTTTTTATGGTTTTCCTAAATCTCCACTTTGTAAACATCAGAGAATCTAATAAGAGCAAGAGACTAGTGAGTGAAGTGAGAATAGTGTTGGATGTCTCACTGCAGGAAGTCGAAATCTTATTACCATTGTCCTCTGTCACTGTTTCTATTTCAATACAAAGCAGGAGGGGAAACCAACCAAACAAACAAAAACAGTGTGGGACAAAGACACAGCAACCAAACCACAAAGACAAAAGTATAGGATGAAAAAACATTGTGACCAAAACCCTATATATGCAAAAACAATGCAAGTGGAAAACTTAGTTTGCAAAAGCATCACCAACCATAGTATTGCAAAAGAGAAAATAGCAACATTCACTGACTTATTACTGAGTTAATTTATTATGTTGTTTTACTAGTTTATCTACTAGATGTTTCTATTGGCAATGTTTTTGCAAAGTCTGTATGATTTTTATATGCTTTGTGTCTTTGCTACATTTTGGTTCCTATACACTTTTTTTTTTTTTTTGGCAATTTTTTTTTTCTCCTTGCTTTCCACTTAGTTCTGGTGACCCAAGAACTCCTTAATGCCAACTGGCAAGGGGGTTACAGAAATTTCCTTATTTTATGCACATTCTGGTTCAAAGAATGTCATGTGAGGTCTTAAATAAAAGCTGGAGTCACACTGGTCATTAATGTTGTTGTGAAATGTATGTGCAGATACTATGTAAGGAGTTTTGTATATACACTGAAAATACATTCTCAGAGTCTATATCAAGGTCTGAGTCCCCAGCAGAGTTGACAAAACAGGTTTTCTGTGAGACAAATGTTTGTTCACCTATCTCTTGATCAAGATGTAAATTAAGCATTATAAGCTTACACAGTGGATGTTCTTTTGCATACAAAGTCAACAAAGAAGTGAAGTCAGCAGGAAAGCAGCACACAGGAAAAACAGCCACGGGTGGTTATCCTGTCTCTGAGTAAAGACAATGAATTTTGGGGGTATAAGTAGAAGGCAAAGAAGACACTCCCTCATCCTGCACATGGAAAATAAAGAGGTCATGTGTTTACATACATGAAAACTGCATCTCAGCCAACATTGGTTGAAAAGCTGGAAAAGGTTTCGGATGAGCAACTTCTTTAAACTGGAGGGTAATCTAATGTTTAGTCCAGGGATTGGCAACCTTTAGCATGCAGCTCGCCAGGGTACGCACCCTGGCAGGCCAGGCCAGTTTGTTTACCTGCTGCATCTGCAGGTTCAGATGATCACGGCACCCACTGGCCGCGGTTTGCCACTCCAGCCAATGGGGGCTGTGAGAAGCCGCGGTCAGCACATCTCTCGGCCCATACCACTTCCCACACCCCACATTGGCCTGGGACAGCAAACTGCGGCAAGCAGGAGCTGTGATTGGCTGAACCTGCTGTGGTAATAGCCTCCTGTCCCAGATCTGGACTTTAGCATCCAAGACCTGGGTGCTTACCTGAAACTCCCCCAAGCTCACTACCAGCTTGGATATTCTCGCTGCCACCAGATCAGGAATTGATGGGGCCTGATCCCCCCTTTCCTCTCTCTGGTGTCCCCAACCCTCCCTTGGGGGGACACCCAGATTCCAAATGCCTTGGATGCTAAAAGCAGGGGAGAAAATTCCTTCCCCCCCCTCCTTCCCAGGCTTGCCAAGAAACCGGTTTCTCTGCTTCCCAAGAGATAAGCGTTCTCTACCCTCAGGACAATTGAGATGCAAAATACCAACAGCTTGGCTTTGCCTTTCCCCGTGCCTGCCTTCCCGTGAGGGAGACAGATACCTGATACAGAGGTGATTCTTTTTCTCTTTCCCCGTAGCCTGCTCTTTCCCTGAAAGCAATAGGAAAATAGCCCACAGCCTGGCTTTTCCCTTCCCTTTGCCTCCCTAGGAAAAGAAACTTCCACACGTTTTAAAAGAAAAGTTTATAAAAAAAAAGAAAGAAAATATAAAACAATAATCTTGCATTAAGAAACTCAATACAGGCTCTTGCTTATAAGAAAATATGAAGAAACAGTCTGATTTAAAAGATAGCCCGATTAAACCAGTCCAACCAATCCACATACATGTAAATACAACCCAAAGCTCCTCATAGCCGAATTGCTTGGGGTTCCTTTGTACTCACAGATGTGTAGGAGACACTTGGAGATAAGATGCAGTTAGGAGGAAGCTTGTTAACTCACAGCCGAGAAAACAACAAAAGACACAGCCATCCACATCTATTCGTACAACACAAAGCTCCTCATAGCCGAATTGCTTTGGGGTTCCTTTGTACTCACAGACTTTTGGTATAATATTTGAAATAAGAAGGAGTTAGGAGGAAACCTTGTTTACTCACAGCCGAGAAAACAAAAAAGACCCCGAGTATACAAATTCCCGCCCCTGACTTTAAACAATCCAGTTCTCTGATTGGTCCTCTGGTCAGGTGTTTGGTTACCCTTTCCAGGTAAAAGAAACTTAACCCTTACCTTACCTATCTACTTATGACACCTGCAGACACAGCAGGTAAACAAACCGTCCCGACCCGCCAGGGTGCTTACCCTGGCAACCCATGTGCCAAAGGTTGACGATCCCTGGTTTAGTCTATAAAAATGTTAGATATAAAACTAAATCATAACATTTGTTCCAGTATCCTTCCTCACTATCACTTGAACCTTAAATCTTTGATGATAAACTTATTCTTTTTTTTCACTATAAATATAGTGAAGAGTTGTGATATTAAGGAAGGTTCTGGTCCTGAGTTGAATCTTGCAAGCTGATAAGTTCTCTGGTCCTTTTTGGACAGCTGTCTGGGTATTTCTTTGAGTAGCTAGTGATATGGGCTGGATATCACAGGAGAACTCTCCAAAGGGATTCAGGAAGTGGAGTGCAGCTATTGTTAACCTGCAAGACAAAGTAAGGGCTGGTTTAGCCCAGAGGAGAGTGCCTGAGTATCTAAAAGGCTGGTGGTGTTAGGGAGCTAATCCCAGCTAAGCACAAGCTAGACTTGCTCATGCTGAAGGCAAGAGATAACAAGGTGATTCACAGTCCTGGATACTCTGAGAACCATCACAGTTCTACATGGTTTCAATAGCTTTCTGTCCCTCTCCATCTCCCTCTCCAAATTGCCCTGTTGGTTTTAACTGTCTGTTCACTCTAGTCTTCCAGTCTTGGTCTCCTGTCCTTCTCCCTCCTAGAACTTTCCACAGTTGGAGGAATTATTTTGTATTGCCCCTTTTCTGAGTCTCTTTTCCACTTCCTACTGAGTCACCTCCTCTGTATCTCTTTTAAAGCCTTTCTTTCCCTCTTTAGTCTACAGATGACTCTCTCTGTGGCACATATGTGTACTACAGTTTGGTTACTGTAAGTTGTACCAAATAAGCCATTTGCCAGTATGAGTTGGCAAACAACACTCATCTACAAGGTGACTCATCTTTGATATTCCAGTACACTGATACATAGAGTCCCTTTGGCCACCTCTCACTTTCCCCAATGTTTTTTAAGTCTGTATTCAGTTGCCAACTTGCTCTCACTTTCTCTTTTTCAGTCCATGTTGTCTTCCCTGCTAAATGATTTACTTGTGATTTTTTGGGTGATTCTAAAGAATATCTGAATCCTCACTCACATGTAACTCTTTGAAATTCCTGTTATAAATGATGGCTATGATATGACTTATTTTTCACTCTTCAGTGTACATTGTCATGAACGTTATCAGTGATTTTTACATGGCTTTTGCCATTTGCTTGTATTGCTTGAACTTAGCCCTCTGTGACATGGAAGAGCCTGATTAACATCTCCCAACCACTAATCAAGTGAGTTATAGAACAAAAAAGACTATTGCTATATATATATCACATCTGGCAGCCACTTCTACTGTTGTCTGAAATCATATTCTCCTTGTTATAACAAGACAAAATAATATTTGGGACCCAATTGTCCACTGCATTGCACCTTGTGTAGTCATTTACACCAGTGTAAAATGCTATTAGATCAGAACAGTAGCATTTGTACCCACTTTGCACAGGTGTAAATGACCATACAAGGTGCATTGTAGTGGAGAATCAAGTTTTTTATTTTTTGGATAAATTACATTATTCTAATGTTTCCTCAAATTATATCATGAAACAGTACTTCAGATTTTCTGTTTTCTTGGTTTTTCAGCATACAAAAGCATGCTTCCTCTGATAATCTTAGTCCAAGTTAAAATTGTTAACGTAAACTTCATACAGTAACAACAACAAACACTTAACTTTATCCTCCAAAATTGAGCTATATGCTGGTTGAATAGTGATCTTGTGTACAAGCATTGCTGATTTGGAAATTCCTTCCATAGCTTCCTACAACACATCATTATAGGCAGAGAAGAATGTAGATTGACTTCTGCTGCTCCACAGTCAATTGGGGGACGTCTGTTGATTTTTCTAAAATATTTACAAAGAGAACAAAAGTACTTGTGGCACCTTAAAGACTAACAAATTTATTTGAGCATAAGCTTTCATGGGCTACAGCCCACTTCATCAGAAATATCTAAAATTTCTTCTTTGAGTGTTTGCTCATATTGATTCCAATTAGGTGTGCGCGCGCCGCGTGCGTGCTCGTCGGAAGATTTTTACCCTAGCAACACTTGGTGGGTCGGCTGGGCGCCCCCTGGAGTGGCGCTGCTATGGCGCTGGATATATACCCCTGCAGACCCAATGGCCCTTCAGTTCCTTCTTATCGCCTGTGTCAATCTTTGGAACAACGGAGCACGGCTTAGCTGATCTCCACCTCCCTAGCTACTCGTAGTTCTTTCATTAATTCTCGTGTATATAGTTAGTTTTATTCATTCTTTGTTATAGTTAGTGTATATAGTTGAGAGGAGTTTGGGGATTAGCCCCTTCCCCGCACCTAGTACCGGGCCCCATGCCCGGTTCATCGTGCTTCAAACCGTGCTCGACCTGCCACAGGCCGATGCCAAAGGGAGATCCCCAGGACTCTTGCCTTAAGTGCCTCGGGGAATCCCACCTCTTGGGTAAGTGCCGGATCTGTAAGGCCTTTAAGCCCAAGAGAAAGAAGGAGTGGGACTTTCGTCTGAAACAGCTCCTGATGGAGGCAGCTCTTACTCCTCCTCCCTTGGCACTGAGTGCTGGACAGTCTGCATCAGGCAGAAGCATCTCTTCGGCACCGGATCAAGCCGGTACTGCTAAGGCCCCTTGGCACCGACCGTGACCGGCACTGTTGTCTGCTCGGCACCGTTCCCTCTCTCCCTGGATTAAGAAGCATAAGACTCCTGCGGTTTCCATGCCACCTGCACCGCAGTTGGAGCACCTGCCTAAGCCGGACTGCCCGGCACCGGCACCGACTCCTGCCGTGGCACCGACAGCTTTGGCACTGTCGATTCCAGTCCCACAAGGGCCATCGAGTCCGGTGCCTGAAAGCATCACACAGTGGCCTTGCCATTTATCCATACGATACAAGCAAACGCCGATACCATCTGGCAGTCTCCAGTATCTATTACGCCCACGGCCAGGGGAGTTGAGCGGAAGTACATGGTACCCTCTAAGGGGTATGAGTACCTATATGTGCACCCTCGTCCCTGCTCCCTTGTCGTGCAATCAGTCAGTGAAAGGGAATGCCATGGCCAGCAAGCTCCTGTTCCAAAATCAAAGGAGGCGAGGCACATGGACTTATTGGGCCGCAAGGTATACTCTACTGGGGGCCTCCAGCTCAGGGTGGCAAACCAGCAAGCCCTGCTCAGCCGGTACAATTATAACACCTGGATGGCGGTTGAGAAATTCAAGGAGTTCATTCCCCAAGACTCCCGCCCAGAGTTTGCTGCCCTTTTGGAGGACGGGAAGAAGGTGGCGAGAACGTCTCTCCAGGCCTCCCTGGACGCAGCTGACTCTGCAGCCAGGACCCTGGATTCAGGTGTCGCCATGAGGCGCATATCATGGCTTCAGGTGTCAGGCCTGCCACCTGAGTTACAAACCACCATACAGGACCTGCCCTTTGACGGTCAAGGCCTATTCTCTGAAAAGACTGACCCCAGGCTGCAGAGCCTTAAGCACAACAGGGTCATCATGTGCTCCCTCGGGATGCACACCCTGGTGACTCAGCGCAGGTCCTTCTGTCCCCAGCCTCACTTCCCTTATCCCCCGCCTAGACCAAGACAGGACTTCAGCAGAGGGCTCGGCCGAGGCAATCATAGACGGCGGTCTGGACCCCAAAGGCTCCAGAATCAGGGTCCCTCCAAACCGCCTACGAGGCCAAAGCCAAACTTTTGAAGGTGCACCCGAGGACGGCATACCAATTCCTTTCCAGGATCCTTTCCCTCCTTTTTCCAACCGCCTCTCCTTTTTCCTCCCTGCGTGGTCCCAGCTAACTTCAGATCATTGGGTCCCACGCACGGTGGAACTTGGGTACCACCTCCAGTTTATTTCGCCCCCCCCTTCAACCCCCTACCCTCATCCCTCTTCAGGGACCCCTCTCATGAGCAATTCCTCTTACAAGAGGTGCGGACGCTCCTTACATGAAGGACGCGTATTTTCACATCGCCATTTATCCTCCACACAGGCGGTACCTCCGGTTTGTATCCAACCATCAGCATTTACAGTTTACAGTCCTACCGTTTGGCCTTTCTTCTGCACCGAGAGTATTCACAAAGTGCATGGCTGTAGTTGCCACCTCCCTCCGCCACCGCCGGATACACGTCTTTCCATATCTGGACGATTGGCTCATCCGAGGGACCTCCGAGACACAAGTCACCCATCATGCAGGCATCGTCAAGGACCTATTCATACGTCTAGGCCTGCTAATCAATACAGAGAAATCCACTCTGGTTCCCACATGGAGGATAGACTCCATTGGGGTCATCCTGGACTCCATTCTCGCGAGAGCCTGCTTACCACCAACTCGGATACAAGTGCGGATACAGAACTTCCCAATGACTTCGGCTCGCACTTGTCTCGGTCTCTTGGGTCACGTGGCTGCCTGCACGTTCGTGACCAAACACGCCAGGCTACGCCTCAGTCCCCTCCAATCTTGGCTCAACTCGGTATACCACCCGGGCAGAGACGCCATAGATATGATAGTCACCATTCCCCCGAGCATCCTAGGCTCCCTTGACTGGTGGCTGACGCCTTCCTTGGTGTGTGCAGGGATGCCGTTCCATCCGCCCCAGCCTTCTGTGTCCCTGACAACGGACGCGTCATCTCTCGGCCGGGGTGCTCACCTCGGACATCTTCGCACTGAAGGCCTTTGGTAATCTCAGGAGCTGGCCTTGCACATCAATGTCCGAGAGCTGAGAGCAGTCCGCCTTGTGTGCCAGGCGTTTCAACAGCACTTACAAGGCACTTACGTTGTGTCTCAGTGTTCACAGACAACACAACAGCCATGTATTACATAAACAAGCAGGGAGGGGCACTGTCCTCCCCCCTTTGTCAGGAGGCCATCCAACTCTGGGTCTTTTGTATAGCCCACTCGATAGACCTGGTAGCGTCCTTTCTCCCAGGGGTTTGGAACACTCTGGCGGATTGACTCAGCAGATCCTTCCTGTCTCATGAGTGGTTGATTCGTCCGGACGTTATTTATTCTGTTTTCCGGAAGTAGGGATTTCCCCACGTAGACCTCTTTTTGCTTCCCATGAGAACAGGAAATGTCAGATGTTCTGCTCCTTCCAAGGCCTCTCCCAGGGCTCGATCTCGGATGCTTTTCTGATGCCATGGACGAGCCAACTGCTTTATGCCTTCCCGCTGGTTCACAGGGTCCTGCTAAAGCTCCACAGGGACAGAGCTCGCTTGATCATGATTGCTCCACCGTGGCCCAGGCAGCACTGGTACACCATGTTGCTCGACCTCTCGATAAACAACCAATTACCCTGCCTCTTCACCCAGACCTCCTAACTCAGGACCACGGCAGACTTCACCACCCAGACCTGCAGTCCCTTCACCTCACGGCATGGCTGCTGCATGGTTAAGCCAGTCAGAGTTACGTTGTTCTGCCTCAGTACAACAAGTACTCCTGGGTAGCAGGAAACCTTCCACTCGGTCAACATATCTGGCCAAGTAGAAGCGTTTCTCCTGCTGGTGCAAAACGCAGAATGTCACTCCCACCGAGGTCTCGATCCCCACCATCTTGGACTACCTCTGGTATCTCAAATAGCAGGGCCTAGCGGTATCATCATTGAGGGTGCATTTGGTGGCCATCTCTACCTTCCACCCAGGGGAGAGTGGCCTCTCCGTGTTCTTGCACCCTATGGTTTCTAGGTTCCTTAAAGGCTTGGAGTGCCTATACCCCCAAGTACGATGCCCCGCCCCAACCTGGGACCTCAACCTTGTTCTAACCAGACTCATGTCTGCCCCATTCGAACCGTTAGCAACCTGTTCGCTACTATACCTGTCCTGGAAGAGAACTTTCCTCGTAGCCATTACATCGGCCAGACGAGTCTCCGAGCTTCGGGCTCTAACAGTGGACCCACCGTATACTGTGTTTCACAAGGACAAGCTGCAGTTGCAACCACACCCGGCGTTCCTTCCTAAAGTGGTTTCGGCCTTCTATGTCAACCAGGATATCTTCCTTCCGGTCGTCTTCCCAAAGCCACACTCATCACGACGGGAGCAACAATTGCACTCCCTTGACATCCGTAGAGCACTCGCATTTTATATCGAGCGGACGAAACCCTTTCATAAAACACCCCAACTCTTCGTCGCGGTGGCAGTCCGAATGAAGGGCCTACCTGTCTCCTCCCAGAGGATCTCATCTTGGGTGACGGCGTGCATGCATACTTGTTATGACTTGGCTCATGTTCCCTCGAGCCACCTCACCGCTCATTCTACCAGAGTTCAGACTTCATCTGCCGCCTTCCTGGTTCACGTACCCATCCAGGCGATAAGTCGCGCAGCTACCTGGTCCTCAGTCCACACCTTTGCCTCTCATTATGCTCTGGTTCAACAGTCCAGAGATGATGCAACCTTTGGCTCAGCAGTTTTGCATTCTGCAACATCACATTCCGACCTCACCGCCTAGGTGAAGCTTGGGAATCATCTAATTGGAATGGATATGAGCAAGTACTCGAAGAAGAAAAGACAGTTACTCACCTTTGTAACTGTTGTTCTTCGAGATGTGTTGCTCATATCCATTTCCAACCCCCCTCCTTCCCCTCTGTTGAGTAGCCTGGCAAGAAGAGTGAAGGCCGGTTGGGTCGAGCGAATTCCAGCACCATGCCGGCGCCACTCCAGCACCCAGCCAACCACCAGTATGCTATGGGTAAAAATCTCCGGACAAGCGTTGCATGCAGCTGCCGATACCTACTTGGAATGATATGACAACACATCTCGAAAAACAAACTACAAAGGGTAACTTCTTATCTATTTAGCCCAGATGTTTCACTTAAAAAAAAAAAAAGTACAATAGAATACTGGGACATAGTCAAATATCATGACTTATTTGTAAAATACATGCCCACAGATTAACACAAAATAATAATAAAGTTCCTAGCAGTCTAAGTCAGTATACCCTTCATGTAGAGTTGAAAGCTATTCATTGTTTATCTGCTAGACTATGTTTGATCAGATTTGCTACCAACCGCAAAGGCATAAGAACATAAGAACGGCTGTACTGGTCAGACCAAAAGGTCCATGTGCCTACCTGTGCTACCACGGGCCAAATGCCAGGGCCCCAAGGAGTAGACCCTAACAAGACAGATCAAGTGATCTCTCTTCTGCCATCCATCTCCATCTCTGACAAACAAGCCAGGGACCACCATTCGTTACCCATCCTGGCTAATTAGCCATTTTGACCTAACTACTATGATATCCAGTTCCTTTAAAGCTTTAAGTCCTAGCCCTCCACCTCTCGGAAGATCCACAAGTGGAGTGCACTGCCGTGAAGGAAGACTTCCTTTATTGTTTAAACCGCTGGCCTATTAATTTCATTTGACCCGTAGTCTTGGTATTATGGAATAAGTAAATAAACTTTCTTATCCTTTCTCACATCACTCATGATTGATTATACCTCTATCATTATCCCCTTAGTCTCCTCTTTTCCAGCTGAAGTTTCCTAGCCCTTAACTTTCCTCATTGGACCCCTCCAAACCCCTATCATTTTAGTTGCCGCTTTCTGAGCTTTAGTCCAGTTATGATCTTTGTTGAGTGAGGAAACCACATCTGTACACAGATCGAGATTTGGCGTACCAGTTAGTTTATATAAGGGAATAAGATATCTCAGTCTTATTCTCTATCCCCTTTTTAATGATTCCTAACATCCTGTTTGCTTTTTTGACCGCCTCTGCACACTGAGTGGACATCTTCAGAGAACTGTCCACGATGACTCCAAGATCTTTTTCCTGAAAAAGATCACTTTCACTTTCACATTCACTTCCATCGAGTAATGACTGCATTGCAGTTATGAACTTCAGAACCCTTTTTGGAGAGGAAGAGAGATGGCCTGGTCTTCTTTTAGAGACATCCTCTGAAGAAAGACTTGTGCCAAAAGCACTTTAGTGGATTGACTGTTTTATTCTCATATATCATAATCAGGGCAGACATTTCAGACAAGAAAATCACTACCACCTATAACTTAATAAAGATAGGATACTTCAATTTCATATATTATCAAGGGTCAGAGTTCTGATTTCTGTTTTTAAAAATACCAGTACGTATTTACAATGTCACCATGCCCCTTAGCCAGAAAGGAGGAAAACGCTCTTTGCCACCATATATCTGTTGTTTTTAGGGCCCATCTATAAGGTGTTGTGCAGTCATCACTGGAATCCATGGAAGCTGAGAATGCCCAATATTTATCTCTCTGTGGGAAAATATCAGTCTCTTCTTTTGAATGGAAACATTGCTGGGCAATTCGAAAGGAAAGTTTAACTAACAAAGAATGGTAAAGGTCTACTAGGAAAATATATTTTCATAGCATAAAACACAGTATTCTTTTTTACACTTATTCCTTCATTATGCTTTTTGGCTTACTGTTTTTAATGAGCATCTGTATATTTGAAGGTCATGTCTTTCTCACTTTACTCACACGGACAGTCCATTGACATCGGTAAAGCTACTCAAATGACAAAGACATGGAAGATTTGGCCTTTTATGTCAGATTGGTTACATTGGTAACATACTCGCATTTGACCCAGAATTTCATAGCGTGTACAAACCCTGCTCTGGACCAGGGCTAGAAGGGTTCATGATCTGACCCGCAGTCATCTCAGACTCATAGACTCGTAGGTCAGAAGGGACCAATATGATCATCTAGTCTGACCTCCTGCACAAAGCAGGCCACAGAACCCTACCCATCCACTTTTATAACAAGGCTGTTCCAGAACTTCACTCCCTAATGGTTAGAAACCTTCGTCTAATTTCAAGTCTAAACTTCCTAATATCCAGTTTGTACCCATTTGTCCTTGTGCCTACATTAGTACTAAGCTTAAATAATTCCTCTCCCTCCCTAACGTTAATCCCCCTGATATATTTATATAGAGCAAGCATATCCCCCGAGCCTTCTTTTGGCCAGGCTAAACAAGCCAAGCTCTTTGAGTCTCCTTTCATAAGGCAGGTTTTCCATTCCTCGGATCATCCTAGTAGCCCGTCTCTGAACCTGTTCCAGTTTGAATTCATCCTTCTTAAACATGGGACACCAGAACTGCACACAATATTCCAGGTGGGGTCTCACCAGCGCCTTATATAACGGTACTAACACCTCCTTATCCTTGCTGGAAATACCTCGCCTGATGCACCCTAAAACCGCATTTGCTTTTTTTAACGGCCATATCGCATTGGCGGCTCATAGACATCCTGCTATCAACCAATACCCCAAGGTCCTTCTCCTCCTCTGTTGCTTCCAACTGATGCGTCCCAATGTATATCTAAAATTCTTATTATTAATCCTAAGTGCATGACCTTGCACTTTCACTATTATATTTCATCCTATTACTATTACTCCAGTTTACAAGGTGGTCCAGATCTTCCTGTATAGTATCCCGGTCCTTCTCCGTGTTAGCAATACCCCCAGCTTTGTGTCATCCGCAAACTTTATTAGCACATTCCCGCTCTTTGTGCCAAGGTCAGTAATAAAAAGGTTAAATAAGATTGGTCCCAAACCGATCCTTGAGGGACTCCACTAGTAACCTCCTTCCAGCCTGACAGTTCACCCTTCAGTACGACCCGCTGGAGTCTCCCCTTTAACCAGTTCCTTATCCACCTTACAACTTTCATATTCATCCCCATCTTTTCCAATTTAACTAACAGTTCCCCATGTGGAACCGTGTCAAACGCCTTACTGAAATCGAGGTAAATTAGATCTACCGCATTTCCTTTGTCTAAGTAATCTGTCACCTTCTCAAAGAAGGAGATCAGGTTGGTTTGGCACGATCTACCTTTAGTAAATCCATGTTGCAATTCGTCCCAATTACCATTGACCTCAATGTCCTTAACTACTTTCTCCTTTAAAATTTTTTCCAAGACCTTACATACTACAGACGTCAAGCTAACAGGCCTATAGTTACCCGGATCACTTTTTTTCCCTTTCTTTAAAAATAGGAACTACGTTAGCAATTCTCCAGTCGTACGGTACAACCCCCGAGTTTACCGATTGATTAAAAATTCTCGCTAACGCTCGCAATTTCATGCGCCAGTTCCTTTAATATCCTTGGATGGAGATTGTCCGGGCCCTCCGATTTTGTCCCATTAAGCTGTTCAAGTTTGGCCTCTACCTCAGATGCGGTAATATCCACCTCCATATCCTCATTCCCGTTTATCATCCCTCCATCATCCCTAAACTCCTCACTAGTCTTATTAAAGACTGAGGCAAAGTACTTATTTAGATATTGGGCCATGCCTAGGTTATCCTTAACCTCCATTCCATCCTCAGTGTATAGCGGCCCCACTTCTTCTTTTTTTGTTTTCTTCTTATTTATGTGGCTGTAGAACCTTTTACTATTGGTTTTAATTCCCTTTGCAAGGTCCAGTTCTACATGGCTTTTAGCCTTCCTCACTTTATCCCTACATGTTCTGACCTCACTAAGGTAGCTTCCCTTGCTAATCCCGCCTTTCTTCCACTCCCTGTAAGCTTTCTGCTTTTTCCTAATCCCCTCTCTGAGATGCTTGCTCATCCAGCTTGGCCTACAACTCCTGCCCATGGTTTTTTTCCCCTTTCTTGGGATGCAGGCTTCCGACAGTTTCTGCAGCTTGCGACTTAAAGTAATTCCAGGCCTCCTCCGCATTTAAATCCACAAGTTCCTCCGTCCAATCCACTTCCCTAACTAATTTCCTTAACTCTTTAAAATTAGCCCTTGAGAAGTCAAAAACCCTAATCCCAGATCTACCTTTGTTTATCCTTCCATCTAGTTTGAACTGAATCAGCTCATGATCACTCGAACCAAGGTTGTCCCCTACCACCATTTCTTCTACGAGGTCCTCACTGCTCACCAAAACCAAATCTAAAATGGCATCCCCTCTTGTCGGTACTTCAACTACTTGGTGAAGAAATCCATCCGCTATCACATCCAGAAAAATCTGACCCCTATTATTCTTGCAAGCACTTGTCCTCCAGTCTATATCTGGAAGTTGAAGTCTCCCATGATCACACATTTCCCCTTAGTGTTTACTTCATTAAAGACATTAAAGAGGTCTCTATCCATATCCAAATCAGATCCCGGCGGTCTGTAGCACACCCCAAGCACTATCTCAGGGGAGGCTCTAGTAGCTTTTTTACCCAGTGTGATTTTTGCCCAGACAGACTCTGTCTTATCCATTCCATCACTTCTTATTTCATTACAGTTAACCTCATCATTGATGTACAATGCTACTCCACCACCTTTGCCTTTCTTCCTGTCTTTTCTAAACAGCACATAGCCTTCAATACCTGTACTCCAGTCATGAGTACTATTCCACCAGGTTTCTGTATCCCTATAATATCCGGTTTCACTTCCTGCACCAGTAGCTCCAGTTCCTCCATCTTGTTACCTAGGCTCCTCGCATTAGTGTACAGACATTTTAATTTTGGCGTTTGGCGTCAGTGACATTCTTTACCCGTTGTGCACAGACCTTCTACCACCCAGCATCACCTGTTAGTCTAGTTTCTACTCCGCTTTTCCTCCTTGGGTCAATTCTTCGGTCCACAAGCGTATCCCCTCTCACTTTGTTTACTTCCCTCTCCAGGTTAAATTCTGGCGTGGAGATCTCCTGGACATCTCCCAACCATCTCCCCCAACTTCCTAGTTTAAAGCTCTCTTAATGAGGTCGGCGAGCCTCCATCCTAGAAGTCTATTTCCCTCCTTACTTAGGTGAAGTCCATCCCGAGAGAACAGTCGTCTGTCCGTAAATGCTTCCCAATGACCGTACATCCCAAAGCCCTCCTTATAGCGCCCCTAACCCATGACTGAATTATTGAATTCCTCAAAAATCGTTTTGAAACTCAACTGCAGAGAATCCACAGCATGACCCAGTGCCCCACGCTGCAGAGGGCGAGAAACCTCCAGGCCCCTGCCAATCCGCCTGAAGGAAAATTCCCTCCCGACCCAAATGATCACTAACCCTGAGCTTGCAAGAC
The DNA here is from genome assembly GCF_003597395.2 of Chelonoidis abingdonii. Lineage (NCBI taxonomy): Eukaryota > Metazoa > Chordata > Testudines > Testudinidae > Chelonoidis > Chelonoidis abingdonii. The sequence goes on from NC_133771.1 coordinate 107,711,524, forward strand.
CACCAGCCAGCACCCAGGAAAGATATTTCTCTGCGCAGAACGCAGTCCCATCCCATCCAACATCCCCCTCACAGACCATTGACTAAACATCTGCTGATAATCCAAGATCAATTGCCCAAATAAACTCTCCATCTATCCTCCCTCCATCATCTATGCTATAGCTTATCTTAAAGCCAGATAAGCCTTATGCCCTCCATACTTCCTTGAAGGCTGTTCCACACTTCACTCCCCTAGATGGTAGAAACCTCGTCTAATTCAAGTCTTAAACTTCCTAATATCCAGTTTTACCCATTTTCTTCCTACATGTAGTACTAGCTAAATAATTCCCTTCCCTCCCCTAACGTTATCCCCTTTATATATTAAGGGCAAGCTATGCCTCCGGACTTCCTTTCGCTAGGCTAAACAAGCCAACTTTGAGTCTCCTTCATAAGGGCAGGTTTTCCATTCCTCGATCATCCTGTAGCCCGTCTCTAACCTGTTCCCGTTTAATTCATCTTTCTAAACATGGGACCACTGAACTGCACACAATATTCCAGTGAGTCTCACCAGCCCATTATATACGTACTAACACCTCCTGTCCTGGAAATACCTCGCCTGATGCACCTAAAACCGCATGTTTATACGGCCATATTCACATGCGGCTCATAACATCCCTGCTATCAACCAATACCAAGTCCTTCTCCTCCTCTGGCTTCCAACTATCTCTCTCTTGTACATGCCACAGCTTCCACATCCGGTCATCCTCAGTGTGTCTCTCACTGCTGCCTCTGTCTCACTCATGGCCTTCCAACTCTGTGCCTGGCAGTCCACGCCAAACACCGCACCACAGGTCCCCAACAAGCACTGGGCTGCTGGCAGACCCTTGCCCCCTCCCTTATCTGGCTTGTTGGTTTCTCTGTCTTAGTCTCCCCTGCAACCTCCCCCTGGACACTCCCACTGAAACTCCCCTGTTAGCAGTTCTGTTTGCTGGCTCCTGTGCCGCTGCAATGTCACCTGCCCGAAATGCTCCAGCTGGAAGGAATGAACAGGAGGGAATCATCAAATATAAGGAAGGAACTAGGCTTTAGTGGGCTGGCTGCTTTGGCAGAGAGAGGTTCTTTAGTTTGTGTGACTGAGCAGCCTTGCACCTGACAGGCCTGAGAAGCAAAGCCTGACTGGAGAAGTGGAAAGGAGCAATAGCCTTCCCTGAGGGGAAAGGAACCATGGTTATTTGTCCATGTCGTAAGTGGGAAGATTGGTCAGGTTTCCTTGGGGCAAGGAAAAGCCTAGTAATTGGCTGCATGTGGGTTTTTCCCTCTGCTGTGTACAAAATGTTTATAGAAACCTGAGGGACATGAAGGGCCTAAGAATGAACTAGAGAGGGAAGGATTTCTCTTCCGTACCTCCTGCTGAAGTATTTTTGTTTGTGGCTCCTATGATGGCTTGTTGCTCTTCTACAGATAGGGTGCAATGCAGCTTCTTAACTCTTGCTGCTTCAGTTAATGGATTTCTGCAAGCCTTTTCCTCCAGTTTTGGCTCGTGATTTTTATCCCTTGTGTTTTGATTTGAACTTCCTGTTCACACAAACTGCAAAGTTAAAATTACCTGAAGATACAGAGTCTTTGCCTTGGAGTCAAAGTTATACAAACAAAGCCAATGAATTTCATGCGGCTTTTACCCCGAATTGACCCTTATGAGTCTTGCTTGAGTTCTGGGCTTGCAAGACTGTGTTTTCATTTACACTATGGTTCCTTTACACCACTCTGGCAGTGTAAATTACATTTGTTCCCAATGCTGCCAGAGTGGTGTAAAGGAACCTTAGTGTAAATGAGAACCGAGACTTGTAAAGTTCAGAGTTTTAGGGTAGCTTTGTATAGTTCCACTCACAAATCAGTATTATGGTGATTCACTACAGGACTAAAGGGAAGGCTGCATTGTTAAAGGTACTTTCCTTCAGGGTAGAGTGTCTAAAGTCTCTGATGGCTGTGTTGTAGATGGATGTTAAAGGTCCAAAGGCACTCTTTGAAAGGAGTAGGCAGTGATCTGGAATATGACTCAATCATTCTCTCAGATTTTTTTCTCATGTCCAGAAATGTGCTGACCATGTTTAAAAATAGTCTGTTTTTCAAAAGGTTTATGCCCAGAAATGCATCTGTGTAGCTAACGTGCACACATGTGACCAGTTATTGCATTTGCACATGAAAATGCCTGCACATATTGAGCATGAGTACATATGTATATAGCATGTGCATAAGCACTTATAACATTGAATGGATGCTAGATGACCTTTAGAAATCAAAAATTTTAAGACTAAAACTTCTGAATCATCTCTGCCTGCAGTCACTTCACTATTGATTTCTAACTCACTACCATTTAGAACACTATAAAATGTAATTAAGTATGACAGGCTTTACAGAAATCAAAGCAGTAGTCTGTTTTTATTTTAAAATGTCACTTTACTGCTTTCCTCCTACATCATTGGAAATATCATATTGTGGAACAAACAAGCTCTTTTTCTTCCCTGGTTTAGGACACTTGATACAAGTTAAACTATCAAAATGCCAGACTGATTTATTTATGCATGCATGCTGGGCATGTAACGTATATTTTCAATTTAAGAATATCACTGTAATTTTTCTCCACCTTTCCAGCTGCAATTGGGATTGCATCTCTGTTATCCTAGACTAGGGAGCACTGGTGCTGTGAATCAATCTGACTCTATCCTTCCTGCAGGTTACTCACAAGATTTGTCATATCAGCTGTGTCACTTTGTTGTTTCAGAGGTGGCACGATTTTGGCTTGCATGAAACTGCTGAGGGTTTTTATTCTGAAGTGAAATATCTATTTATACAAAAGAGAACGCACTTGGCTTTAAATGACTAACATTTAAAATCTGCAGTACCCCTTGAAGTAGATATTGAGTACAGTTTTGTATGAATGGGGATTATATAAATGGTGTGGTGAATTTTATTTTCACTTTGAAAGGAGAAATACTTAATTTTTGATGCAAGAACCAATTGTTGCACATCACAATAAATGTACTTTTTCAATATTATCAGTGTATAACCAGACATACAAAACAGATACTCTTGAATCAGAAAAGAGAATAACGTTGCATGTAAAACAGGGTTTGGATTTTTTCTTTTTTACCTAATGTTATCTCAGACTTGTCAAATTAGACTTCCTCAATTGTCAAGCTTAAATTTTGAAAACAAAGTCATTTGTGACCTAGACACATAGAAAAAAAAATTTCTGAACTTCCTTTTAAATTTTGAAAACAACTTCCGCCCCTCTGCCCCTATGCTCAGATAACTATAATATGGCCAAACTAAATGTCCATGTTAAATATTAACAAAACAAAACCTTTTGGACAAGAATCAGAAGGAAGATTTCCTTCTCTATGGGACTCCTGGACACTTATAAGAACTTGACAAGAGTCTGTTGCAAAGGTGTCCAGTTGCTTACTGTTCTCTCTCTAGATGTAATTCTACATGTTAAATGGTGAACCAAACTAGAAAACTTCAATACTGTTTGCACTTTCAATGAGATTTACAAATAGTAGTTCCCAACCCAGTTTAGTGCACTGGGAATTTGTCTAACTCACATGGCCTTCAAAGGTCAGATGAGCTGTCAATACTCTGACTACAGGGACCAAACCAAATATTGAGACCAAGACTCAAATAAAACAGAGGACTGCTGCTGGCATAAGACTTGCACACACTACAATGACTGAAATCCATTTTTCCCCCCAGAAGTGAGTGTTTTATGGTCAGATCTCATGGTGAAACATATTGTATAAATACACACCCTCTGAAACACCCTGGTCCAAGGAACCCACCCTGCAGTCACACTGAACTCTTGCTAAAATGTATGGGAAATGTAAAAGTGGGGAAGGAACAGCTGTAATATTTAGCTAAATCCATACAGCCCCAATTCTTTTTTCAAATCGGGGGATGTCTAGATATTACAGTAACCGGAACATTATAAATGGATGGCTGTGTTTGTAACTGGGCCGACCGATTAGGGATATGATACAACCCACATACAGGTAACATTTAACCCTCCACTCTGCCTCCTGGAGCTCCTTAGCATACAACCAGTGGGCCAGCTACTATATTCCTTTGTGAATGGTTACTTTACTACTCATGCAGCCAGCTTGCTCCATTGGCTGTTGCATAAGGAGTGAGGCTGAAGGAGTAAAGATGGAGCAACCCAGAACACAAGGACAGTGATTCTGGCTGGCTCTTATGGGGCACACAGGAGGGTGGGATGAAAGCTCCTTACACTTTGGCTGCATACACTGCATGCCTATGTAAGGGCAGTGCAGAATCTGGCCCATAATTATTATCCATCCTGCCTGAAGGCTGTCTTCTCTTATGTTGCCAATCATCTTACATAATGGATTTTCAAAAATGCATAGCCTATTTAAAATGGATAGTAAAGTTCTCACTGACTCCCATGGAACAGAGTTAGGCCAAGGGTGAGCGCACACCCAATGTGTGTAATTTCTCATTTCAAACATTAATAAAACAATAAAATTACTTCGTATGACCACTGTTTAGCAATAGTATATTTCTTTTTAACTAAACTGAAGAACACTGGCTGCTCAGAACCACGTAAGGAGATAATGGGCATAGGCTATGATTATCTCCTCTATGTTCAATTACTGATTACAATTTATCTGCAAAACTTTGTTTCTCAAGTTTGATGACAAGGACAAATTTTCAGCTGTTGTATTTTGTGAAAGCAAGCAGATATTCGCATATGGAAACTGAATAGTTGGGTACCCAGCTTCTCAATTTGTTCATAAGAAAAGTAATTGTGGCACAGATGAAAACTTGAAGGTCATGACTAAGACTGACTAAAAATATGGACCACCACAAAACATCGGGCACGTCTATGCTGCAGGTGGGAGAGTGTTTCCCAGTGTGGGTAGACAGACACATCCTAGTTCTGCTGTAGCTAGTGCACTAAAGATAGCATAGGTCAGGGATCGGGAGCCTTTGGCATGACCCCTGGTGGGCTAGGCCAGTTTGTTTACCTGCCATGTCCGCAGGTTCGGCTGATTGCAGCTCCCACTGGCTGCAGTTCGCCACTCCAGGCCAATGGGGGCTGCGGGAAGCAGCGACCAGCACATCCCTTGGCCTGCGCCGCTTCCCATAGCCCCCATTGGCCTTGAGAGGTTGAAAAGGGACCCTGGTGGTTCCGGTCAGCTGGTGACTGGTTCCTGGTGACCGGGCCGCTAAAAGTCTGGTCAGTGGGGGTAAGGCAGGCTCCCTGCCTGCCCTGGCTCCACGTGGCTCCTGGAAGTGGATGGCATGTCTGGCTCCTAGGTGCAGGGGCAGCCATGGGGGCTCTGCATGCTGCCCTCTCCCCGAGCGCCAGCTCTTCAGCTCCCATTGGCTGGGAACCGCAGCCAATGGGTGCTGCGGGGGTGGCTCCATGGGTGTGAGCAGCACGCAGAGCCTCGGCCCCTCCAGCTGGGAGTTGGACCTACCGGCTGCTTCCAGGAGCCACCTGAGGTAAGCACCACCTAGCCAGAGGCTGAACCCCAGCCCCCTACCCTCTAGGAGGTCAGAACCCCCTAACTCCTTCCCAGAGCCTGCACCGCTCACCCCCTCCAACACCCTCCCTCATTCCTGAGCCCCCTCCTGCACCCTGAATCCCTCATTTCTGGCCCCACCCCCGAGCCTGCACTCCCAGCTGAAGCCCTCACCTTCTCCCATACCCCAAGCCTCTGCTCTATCCACTGAAAGTGAGAGAGGGTGGGGGAGAGCGAGTGATAGAGGGACAGGGGATGGAATGATTGGGAGGTGGGGTCTCAGAGAAGGGGCAGGGGGCAGGGCAAGTGTGTTTGGTTTTGTGCGATTAGAAAGTTGGCAATCCTAACCAGAAAGTCAGTCATCATTCCAGACCCCAGAAAGATATAACTGTCTTTCTAGAATAAAAACAAAATAGATCTGCAGAACACTACTTTGCTTATGTTTCATATTTATTTTATATATAGGAAATATTTGTGGAAGTTGACCAGACAACATCTTTTGGCTTAATTTCTGTACCATGGATCCCAGCATTTAATCTCCTATACTTTCAGGGTCTCTTGGTTCCATCAAACCACCTGAAAACCAATTATACATTCTCAAATAACTTCAAAAACAAAGGTTATCATCTTGTATCTAAGTCACTATAAGGCATTTCTACTATAACATGTGCTGGTCGTGAAGGCTTTATACTATAGCTTTGATTACTGAACCCATTAAATGGTATTGACTGAGCTCTGTTGGTACTAACTTTTAAAATGCTGATTTATTGAAATCTGAAAAGATTTGAAAACAGGAAAGAAGCCTTGCAGACCACTGATATCATCAGGGTAGGCAAAATTAGACAAGTTGCACTGAGGCTGCATGGTCCTATGGATTTGGTTTCTGTCTCCGTTTATATAGAGACTTTTATGGGAAAAATATTGCATATTATCACAAATAGAAGATAGCCCTTGGGGAAACTATTCCCAAAATCAGATAGAATGACTGTATTTGCTATCTTTAAGGTGAATTGTTTCAAGTTAATTATAGTTAATAAATGGGTATAATGGCAGCATATGCTTTTAAATCACTAAGTACTTACTAATTCACTCATTACAGGGCAGAAAAGGTATAAATGCGTATGAAGCAATCATTGTCAGTTTGCTGCATTTTAAATAATACATCTCAGGAAATCATAGACAGTTGGATGTTGCTTAACTTATTTCCTTTGGTAAATACAAGTCAAAATGCGAGCTGGGACTTAGACTGAATTCTGAAGGACTTAATGCAAGCAAAGTTTTTAAGGACCCTTAGCGTCAGTGAAAGAGAGTATTGCTCATACTAGGGGGGAAGAGATAGACAGATAGCTATATTTAGACTGTTTACCAGTTTGCAACTCCGGATCATGTCTTTTCCTTTGCAGGATTTTTCTCTCAATTTTAGTATATATTATTCCCTAATCCTCTGAACTCCAAATAAAGTTGCACATTACTTATAAACCAGCCTCTGCAAGGTAGACTGTAATAGACAAAGCTGTGTAACTGCTTTGCGCTGACAGGCTAACATTACCCAAAAGAGCTGAGACAGCAGAGTGCAGAAAGTTTCCAGGAGCAGTATTGCTCAAAGAATCTTTCATAAGTCAGTATGTTCTCTAGCACTAATAGGAAGTATGGGTTTTGTTTTCTCCTCTCCCTTCCCTCACCTACCTACTCATTCAGGTTTTGAGAAACTCATTACATGCCTCAGGGTAAGGGCTTCCACTTTGCAAGGCAGTGGTTTTAATCCAATTGTACTGGGCATTAGGAGATGTCACAGACTTGGTCAAGCTCCCTTTGCCGGACAATGGCTGGGCTCCTGTGTTAGGCTCTTCTTTCCCAGTCCACTTAGTCTGAGCAGCATCGAGGCTCTGGTTTCCCAGGGAGCAGACTCCCTGCTGGGTAACCCTTGTAAGTGGGACCCAATGCCCTAGGCCCCAAGACTACTGGTTAATTCTTTGGGGATGCCTGAGATTTACAACAAGGAACCTAGAGGCTTTACAAAATAACTTCTTAAACACACGCACTTTATTCATAGAAACTTGCAGATCTTGCCAAACAAAATGTTCATGCAAAACCCCCTCCTCAAGTGTTGTCACCACTCCAGGAGACCTTTGAGCTTTTAGCCACTCCTTTCAGGGTCCCCAGTCCATCCTCTCCTCTTGCTCAACCTTCAGGTTTGCTCTCTCTGCCCCTGCAACAAGCTCTCCTTCTCTCATTCAGGTCTGGCTGTCAAAAGGTTCCTGGTGGCTCACAAAATATATCTCTGTGTTTTCTGAACTTTCCAGAGTCTGAGGTTTTTAAAAGGTCCTTCTATCACCTTCTGACAGCAGAAAGTCCACCTTTCTTTACTGAGATTCACCCATCTCATTGCAAACTTTCTGTTTTTTGACTAATGAATTGTGCATAATCCAGGGTTTGTTTACTTTGCAAACACTTGTCATTGCGTGTGTTGTGCACCTCGTATGGACACTTTTTTGACATAATTATCTATAGTTTTGATATCCTTCATGTACAGCTAATATGAAACTAATAAAATATCACAGCGCTAACCAAGGTATCGGTTTTGGCAAAACCAAGTTCACATTCTGTTTTGGCTCTGTCTCCTATACTTCCTGGACTTTCATATATTTTTTTTCTGGTTACTTGTGTATTTTAGTTTTGATGAAGTGTGGGGCTACTGTTTCTATCTGGAGCCAAGAAAGCATCTCTACCCAACTCATATTGTGCAGGCCCTAGATTCAGATGGCATATGCCCAAGTGTTCAGAAGAATTCAAGAGTAGCTAACCTCCTGACAAAACTGTGCAAGCTCATAAAATCAGCTGCTATATTAGATGACTGGAAAGTAACAAATATTGTACTTATCCCCAATTAAAAAAAAAAAGGGAGAGGTGCCAAAGCATGACTTTCTGGGAATGAAAGAACAGTAAGCCTTACTCCAGTAGCAGAGAAACTGGTTGAAATAACTAAATGTAAATTATAAAACAACTAGATGGTTGTGACAAAGGAAGGGCAAACACACAGCTTCTGTACAGGAAGAGGATACCTCTCCAAAGTACTTGCATTCTTCAGGCATGTCAACAGAATCGTTGGGTATAGGAGACTCCATAACAACATCATCCAAAAACAATTCAAAAACAGATACAGACCAATTGCAAGGGCCTGTTGAGCAGCCTATGGCTATGTCTCCAGGTCAACTGCAGTGTAATCAAAGGTGTGATAGCAGCTCGGTTAGACATACCGCCTTACTGACTTCTTTACATTTCCCCAACAGGCTAGTGAATTCCAGCTGGCAATTGTTGCATACAAAGAAATTCTGGAAAAACAGCCATTTTAAAAAATCTAGCTCTGGGGCAGATTACGTAATAACACAATATTTAATTTTCTAGTTATTTCTTTCCTATATCTCTATATAGCGAGGCGGTGGGATACCCCACAGGGACAAACTTCCCCTAGCACCGCCCCTCAGAGGTCACGGCGCAGACCCAGAAGTATAAAGGCTCACCAGTGGAGCTCAGTGGAGGCCCAGCTGCCAGAGAGGCCAGACGTCTGCGACCAAGCTCCACTGGGGAGACAGCAGAAAGTTGCGGTTGGCCTGACGTCGCACCAGGCTGGCCAAGCCTACCCCTTGCTCACTACCCCGGGGAGGCCTGGCCGAGTCTACCCCTAGCTCATTACCCCGAGGAGGACTGGCCAAGCCTACCCCACTCCCGCTACCCCGAGGAGGAGCCGAGCCTGCCACTTGCCCGCTACTCCGAGGAGGAGCCAAGCTTGTTGTTCACCACTTACCCCGAGGAACCGATGGTATTCGAGACCGCTGGTGATGCCTTGACAACTCAGGTACCCGACGAGGGAAATAGTGGAAGTAGCCCGGGGGCAGCCGACCCCAGTCTGGCTGCAGCACTGCCAGAACCAATGTCAATGTGTTGCAGCCAGGATCCCCACTGACAGCAGTGAGTTTCTGCAGCTGCTAGGGCCTTGGGCTGGGATGCAGTGGAATGGGAGGGCCTGCGTCCCCCCTGCCACCCTTCTGAGGGTAGCAGACTCCCCCTTTTCCCTGGCCTGAGGAGGCCCAAACCTACTATTGCTGCCCAGCCCTGCCTGAGGGCTTGAGCATACAGACTCAGTATTTGTTGCCCCACCCTGACCCAGGGCTGGGCTTACGACTATTGCTGCTCAGCCTTGCCTGAGGGCTTGAGCGTACAGACTCAGTGTTTGTTGCCCCGCCCTGACCCAGGGCTGGGCTTACGATTATTGCTGCTTGGCCTTGCCCAAGGGCCTGAGCGTTTGGACTCAACATCGGTTGTTCTGCCCCAACTGAGGACTGGGCGGGAGACTATTGGTAGCGAGGCGGTGGGATACCCCACAGCCTTGCTGAGGGACAAACCGCGGCCACACCACGCCACACTCTATCATGTCAACTATTTAAAATTAAGTGGCAGTATTCAAAATACTCGTTTGACTTTTTTATACACATGTGGTTATTTTAGAGGTATCCTAGTTATCAAATGTAAAATAATTAAGTACATGTGTATATTTTAAACTGTATCTTTAAATAAATTTTAAAAAGTCAATGGCTGAAGAAACAAAATTAATACTACAATACCAGATCTCACATTATTGTGGCTTGAGACTTTGAAGAAGTCCAAGATATTCCACTTTATTTGTGTGTTCCAGAATTCTATTTTTTTCAGTTGTATTTGGGACCCTACAGTCAGAGTGATCCCTGAAAAATGTTTAGGTAACATCATTGTAACTATAGTTATATTTGTAGTTTTTATTAGTCTCTGACTCCTGCTTTAGCAGTGATGTGCTGAACAGGTGCTAGCAATAAGGACTGGAGAGTTCATGGGGTGGAGGGATACAAGTGGTGTTTTTACTTCCATGTTGTCTAGCCCCGCTAAGGCAGTCAAGGTGGCCTCAGGCTAAAAATGCCAGTAGTGCTCCCATCTTTATTGGCATTGGTTGAGCTACACTGGTTACTAGATCAGTGGCATGAGGATTTCATAAAAACCTTCTTTGCCAAGAATAGTTTAATGTCAGAGCCCCAGAAATTAAGTTTTGTCTTCCCTATTGTTATAGCTGTAAAACCTATGATTTTTGATTGATATTGTATTATGAAAAACTGCTGTATCAAGAGCGCTTATATACATGTGGATCCACCATTGCTGACAAGGCCCTGTAGCAGATACACACCAATCAGGGCAATAAGAAATACTTAAGGTTAACAATGGTCCTTGGCCCTAGCAAAGAGTATCCTTAAAAAGTAGCTCAAACCTTGCAAGTCCAGTCTAGCTTACTCACCTGATGGAAGGAGGAGAGGTAACAGCAGTGGAAACTTTACAAGTAGAACAAAAGAGGTCAAGTGATCAGGAGGAGTTTAAAGAAACACAGAGGAAAAGGGGAAACTAGACAGGAAGAGGAAGCATGAGGCAAGAGAGAGCAAGCTCACAGAAGCCTGGCAAGTCACCCAGCATGTAATAGCACAGGGCAGAGAGGCCCTATCTACTTTTCTGAGCCTGGGTGGTCCAAGGATTCTGGGACTTGGATCCCAGTCCAGAGAATGCCCTGGAGTGATAAGGAAAGTGAAACAAGGACATGGGTGTAGTGTTTTTGTATGACCTGGATTAATGTATTTTACATGAGTAAGTATTAAAAGACATAAATGTGTTAGACACCAAGCAAAGTGTGTGTTATATGCTTTACAAATATTGTGTGCTCCTGAGAGACTTAAACTGTAAACCAGAAGCTTCACACATGTGGGGTGGGGTTCTGGGACAGGTGTATGTTTGAGTAACTGGGTATCTTAGGTCAGCAGAATGCAGACTCAGTAATCAGCCAGCTCGCTATAGTGGTTTGGCATGGGCATGGGTGGGACCTTGGGGGAAGGGGTGGAGTGGGGGTGGAGCCAGGGGGCAAGCACCCCCCAAGCACTTTGAAAAGTCAGGGCCTGTGATTCCAAGCATTGATTTCAGATTTTACCATGGTCGCTTTGCCTTCCTATGCAGATGTGCAGAAGGAAATACACATAGTAAATATTTTTGTAATCTCTCCTTTGTGTGGCTGCAATGATGACATGCAAAGAGGTGTGGAAATGCATAAACTAGATGTTATACTAAATGAAAAACCCTTTCCTCTTGCTTTAACTGGCAGCCTTTAACCAGTAATGAAAATTTTCTCCAAGGTTTGACAGTTTTTTTGTTATGTTGTTGGGAAAAGTAAAGCATAATGACCACATTGGATTATTACTCCAGAATGCAATCCAAATAAACCATATCTAGATTCCAGATAATCTGTTCTCCTTTCATGCAACATCTTCCAACACTTTTTTCTTTCAGATCTATAAATTGTTCTGCTATGTCCCTACTATGCCCAGAGGCATTCTTGTCTTGAGTGCCTCTTGCTCTTTGTCATTTTAAATAAACCCACATTGATTAAAAATATCAGTTGAGACTAGCTTAGTGGATGCAAATTTGGATTTCAAGTTGAGCTTCTGTCCCCAGAAGCCCTGCCCTGTGCTCATTCTTATTGACTATGTCACATCTGGAGTAGAAGCTGCAAGAAGACTCCATTTAAAAGTCCTTGCATGTGTAAAAAATGCTCAAATAGGCATTTCATTAAGCATAGAAACAGCAGCCATCTTAAACAAGGGCACATAGCTTAAAGGTTAATCTTGGCATCTGTCGTGTGTGCATCCTGGTGGATTGTGAATATTTCACAAAGTTTGTATCTTACAACTGAACTGCCTAAAGTATGTGGTACTCCTGGACAACAAACAAGCCAAATTTTCCAATTGAAATATTCAGTGACTTTTTTGGACTGAAGTTAATTATAGTGATTGCTCCAAATTTAAAAATCAAAAACCTCATTGCACATAAAAGAATGCAGCACTAATTTATTCATAGAGTCTAGGACTGGAAGGGACCTCGAGAGGTCATAGAGTTCAGTCCCCTGCCCTCATGGCAGGACCAAATACTGTCTTAGACCATCCCTAGTAGACATTTATCTAACCTACTCTTAAATATCTCCGGAGATGGAGATTCCACAACCTCCCTAGGCAATTTATTCCAGTGTTTAACCACCTTGACAGTTAGGTCCAACCTAAACCTCCCTTGCTACAGTTTAGGACATTTTGTAGTGGGAACTTGGTGAGGGTGAGGGTGCAGGAATGTTTAATATTTGGTGCACTAACTCTTAAAAATCAGTACATATTTTTTAAAGTCAATGCAATTTTTCGGTTGAGGGGTAGGAGGAAGGCGCACAAGGGAGTCCTCTTCAGTCTGGATTCTTTTAGATAATCAGCATCATAGGTGTCTTCAGGAACTTGCTAGGGTTGTGTATGTGTGACAGAGAGAGAGCAACATTGGGTTATGCTAGCCCATGTCAATATGCTGAACTGTTGTGGTGACTTTCTTCATGCACCAGGGTGTCCACTGGGTCACAGACATGACCACAAAGCCAATCCAATGACGCAAATCAGCAGCTGATATAAACAAGTTGACATAAACCAGAAACTAAGCCAGCAATAAACCTCAAGGGACTATAACAAAAAAATAAAGAAAGGAAAACATCTTATTTTATAACTGTAAAAATGCAATTGAAAGTCAGTGCATCCAATTTCATAAACAACTTAAACACATGCCCTGTAATATGTGTGTTTAAGAGTGAAATGGTCCTGTTTGTACAAAGGGTGTGTCCAAAGCCTAGCACGTGGGTTGACTTACTATTTAAAAGTACCTGAGGGTATGGTAGGGGAGAATTGCTCTTTTGTTTATTGTTCTGTCTTTCATTTAGATAAGCCATGAAGATGCATGGCAGCAGGTACCCCCAGTGAACTAGAGGGGTAACTATCTCTCCATCTCTTTATTGTTAACCAAATTCCATCCTTCTGTAAAGATGGGCTCACTTTCTTTTGTTACTGAATTACATCCCTCTGTATGTTCTCTTCTCTTCCAAACGCCATCCTTCTGTCAGGACATGTTACTTTATTGTTACAGTTCAGTCCTATACCTTTCTAAGCACAAGTACATTCTCTCCTAGGCCAGGTGTACACTAGGAGCCCCGGCCCTCCCCCTGCAAGTGAAATAAACTAAAGCAAAGTTTTACCAGTATAGCTGCATCTGCACTATGGCTTTTGCTGGTAACAGTTATCTTGGTCAGAGATCATACCCCTGACCAATGTAGCTATGCTGACCCAAGTTTGTAGTGTAAATCTGGCCCTAGTTAACTAACCCTATCCTTCTGCTAGGATGAGTTAGCCCCCTAACTGCTAGATCAGTTTCATTTTCTGCCTTGATACTATTGCTTTATTCATGAATCCTAACCAGTCACAATATTAGCCATACTTGTCTCATTTCCATAAAACCAATACAGAAAATATAAATGGGGAACATTTAAATTATTTTCCTCCTATGATTCCTATAGATTCTAGTTCACTATGTCATACTTTGTCTGTCTTGTTTGTGTGTTTGGCCTTACTCATTATGGATAGAAATGAAGAGTCCAGCATTGCATTAGAGCGCTATTAGAATGCCAAAGGATACTACTATAATGGGAGCCTATAAAAGGATTATAAAAAAAAGTATTCACAATCTTATTTTTGGTCAGTGCTTGATTTCATAATAAAGTGACAGCAGAAAAAGACATTAAAAATCTGGACATGCACTTTGCAAAATGTAAATAACGTCAAAAGGGTGAACTATCAAACACATGGGAAAGGGTTGAAAAACAAAGAGAACCAAAGACATCTGAGAGAGGAGAAAGAAAAGGAAAAAGTCTTGAATGGTGACAGGGAGGGAAACAATGAATCTTAGAGCTTCTATTCTGATAGGCAGCCAATATTTCCAGTGCCTCTTTGAACGTGACCCAAATTATCTGAAACTTTTGGGCCAGGAAACTTGAGCTAGAGGTCTCATGAGAACAAGCTTTCTTGTAATTATCAGGAATTCTTGTTTCTGGTCAAGCCAAAAATTTCATGGGAACAGTCTTTTTTCCGTATTGACACATGCATCTGAGCAGAGCTAAAAAGTAGAGATATGGATGAAAATGAAAATCATTTGGTGAAACAAAATAATTAATGGAGTCTTTCAGACTTTGTAAGGCTTGGTTCAAGATTTGGATGAAAACTTCTTAGATTACAAACAAGTTTAGGTAAATGGCAAATCAAGTGCTCCTATAGGCTATCTTTCATAATGCAAGAACATGGGCACATTACAATGGTATTTTAAGGTAGTCAACTTAAAACTAACAAAAGAAATGTTTCATAGTTAATAGTTTATGTGTGAAACTCACTGCCACAAGATATCACAGGCTAAGAGCTTAGGAGGATTCCAAAAAGGCCACACACTTATAGAGCATAGTTATACTAGATAAGACTTCTAGCAGTTTGAAACAGATGTAAATCCTCATACTAACTGTGTCACATTACCCGCCCTCCCCCCTCAATTTCTTCATAGAGATATGGTTATGATATGATTATGGCATAACTAAGGTGTGTTTTATGCAAGATGGGTCATGTGAGATCATTGGAAAGGTTATGATTATGATTATCCTATTTGTATGCATATATCATGTGTATCTGAAGTTAGGAATATTGTCTATACATCTATTACAAATATGTTTACCCTGGGGGAATGCCCACTAGACAGAATGCAATCAGTCTGGATGGCCGGTTGGGAAGGGCCATTAGGGAGAACAATAAGTCTTTGAAGATGCTAATCTCCCACCGGGAAGGCTTCCTGGGGATGCTGCAAACAGCCTCTGAGTTATGGCTGCACAGATATGTGACCAAGTCACCTGATACTGGACTCGATGTTAATACTAGTATTTTTCCACTGACTGGGGGTGGGAATCACACTGGGAGACAAAGGATTCTTTCCATACACAAAAACTATTTAAGGTAGGGGAGTGACAGCATCGAGGTTGGTTCTCCATTGACACCGCACCCAAGAAAGAGGAGGACTGCTGGAAACACCTGAGAACAAAAGGATTGGACTAGGGAAGAAGGGCTCAGTCCAGGCTGGAAGGTTGTCTGGCCTGTGAAAGAAATAGCTGGAGCACAGTTGCCAACTTTCATGCAGTAAGTAAGCTCTCTGAGTTTTACAATAAACCAAAAATCAAGCTAATTCCATTTCAAAACAAGGTCAAAACAAGCCAATCCGTAAGAACCCCAACCCCCCCCCCACGTGCAGTCTGGGACTGTGGTGGGCCCGCTGTGCACCCCTGACTCTCTCCCCCCCTTGCCCTGCTTGCTAGGACCCGATTTAAAAAAAAAAAAAGAATAACAAGCTACTCACAATCCAATTAAGCCCAAACCAAGCCCAATTTCTATGTTTTTTTTTTCCACGGGTTTGGCATGTCTGATCTGGAGTTTTAAGCAGCAAGCAAGTGCAGCTTCCCTTCAAGACTCTCTGCAAATAGCCTAGAACATTTAGGGTGAGAATTTGCTGCTCATATCCAATTTCATTAGTGTATTAAGCTTAGACTGCATGTTTGTTTTAGTTGCTAGGTAATCTGCTTTAATCTGTTTGCTATCCCTTATAATCACTTAAAATCTATCTAATAAACTTGTTTTTGTTTCGTCTGAAACCTTTGTGTGTGGAAATCATAACTTGGGGCAGAAAGCTGTATGTATTCCTCTCCATATTAAGAGTGGGGGCTAATTTCATGAGCTTATGCTTCACAGTTCTCTGTACAGCGCAAGACGATATAATTTTGGGTTTACCCTCTAGAGGGGGAGTGTGCACTGGAGTACTAGGCAATTCCTTAGCTGACACTTCCCAAGCAGAGCTGATATCAGCATCAGTGTGTGTATAGCTGCCGCTGGGTGGGTCCCTACCTGTAGGTGTGCTGGTTAAGTGCAGTCTGAAGCCTGATGGAGGGCTTGGCTGGCTTGCTTCAGCAATAGTGTAAAGGGAGCCCAGGCTGGTGGGTCAGGCAGGCTCATTAGTACCCCAGTTCCAAGTGGCACTCCAGGGTTGGGGGGAACCTATCACACTAACCTATAGATAAGGAGGCTAGGAAGAAATTTCCCCATGGCTAGTTTATTTTATAATTGTTTATTACAACAATTCTTGCTCCTTCCTTGGAAAAATCTGGTACTGGCTATTTGTCAGACAGGATACTAGATGTAGCACTGGTCTGATCTGGTATGGCAAATTCTATGTTATGCACACATAACCTTAGCTTTGCTGTCTCCTCACATTGAGTGCTTTACTTTGCAAACTTAACATTTTGCATGTAATCTGTTTTTGGGAAACAATATACATATAGTGCTGAATATTTCAGAGCAATAACGTGATATTGTTGTGGGCTTCACTTGGGGCCAGGAGGCCTTGAAGGCAGGCTGCACCTGAGTCTTGGGATGGGCTTGCCGGGCAACCTGAGGGCCTAGTAGTTGAATTTCAGTCCACCATCCCCCAGCCAGAAGAGGAGGAAAAGAATATGGGGATCCAGTCCCTCCCTCTCCACTGGGTCCTGGCCCAGAGCCCGAGGGGGAAGGAGAGTGTTAGGCCCCTCTAGCTGGTACAACAGACCAGCCTCCCCTGGGCCACTTTCTACCTCCTCTGTTCTTGGTTCAATTTGGGACATGGTCCCAGTACTCTGTTTCCTTCTCAGTGGAGGGTTGCCCATAGTCTCAGTAATTCAAACAGTCATTTGGAGCTTCCCAATTTATTTTTCAGTGTCCAATTGCTCCCCCTTATCAGGGAGAAGGGAGAGAGAGAAAAAGGAGTGAGGTCCTTGGCCTCCTTATCAGGTCTTACCCCGAGTCCAGACTAGGGCTGGGCAAACTTTTGGGACCAAGGGCCATGTCTGGGTATGGAAATTGTATGGGGGGCCATGAATGTTCACAAAATTGGGGGTTGGGGTGTGAGAGGGGGTGAGGGTTCCAGCTGGGAGTGTGGACTCTGGGGTGGGGCCAGAAATGAGGAGTTCATGGTGTGGGAGGGGGGTCCAGGCTGGGACAAGAGGTTGAGGTGCGGTGTGAGGTGAGGGCTCCGGCTGGGGTTCCGGGCTCTGGGGTAGGGCTGAGGATGAGGGGTTCTGGATGCTTTGGGCTGGGACTGAGGAGTTCAGAGGGAAGGAGGGGGATCAGGGCTGGGATAGGGGGTTGGGGCGCAGGAGGAGGTCAGGGATGGAGGCTACAGGTGGTGCTTACCTCAAGCTGATCCCAGAAGCAGCATGTCTCCCCTCTGCCTCCTACACAGAGATGCGGCACTGGCCAGGTGGGTCTGCGCGCTGCCCTGTCCACAGGTGCCACCCCTGCAGGTCCCATTGGTCGTGGTTCCCAGACAATGGGAACTGCAGAGCCGGCGCTTGGGTGGGGGCAGTGTGCAGATGCCCCTATGTATACGAGCCAGAGGGGGGCATGCTGCTGCTTCCTGGAGCTGCGCGGAGCTTGAGGGCCAGATTAAAAGGTCTGATGGGCTGGACATGGCCTGCGGGCCATAGTTTGCCCATCCCTGGTCCAGACCCTTCCCCTGTAGACAGTATCTCCTTCACTCTCCTTCTGCTTGGCTGTCAAAGTCTCCCTTTATGCAAATCTCCTTTTGGAGCACACTCTGTAGCTGCTGAGGGGCGGGGCCTTCTTGGCCTAGTACTGCTCCACAGCTTCCTTAGCATGGAATCTGTAAATTCAATCACATACTCTTCCTCTCAGGCTGGACATTCTGGGGTCCGTCTGTGTGCACAAGTTCCCTCCATCCTATGAGAATTCTGCACTCTTGTTGTCTTCTCTTTTTTTCCTCAGTGTAGTACTTCAAACCTGTACGGCTATAGTGAGAGGTACCATTGCATGGTTATTCATGGTGTGCAGCCACTGAAGGGGTGCATGATCCATCACTAGATGAAATGGGTGGCTTTGTAAGTAATAGCAGGGCACCTTGATAGCCTTCTTCATTGCCAAAGCCTCCTTCTCGATTACTGAGTAAGAAATATCTCGCGTGAGGGGTGGATGGAGGAGGGAATGGACAATGTTCAACTGAGGTAGAGGATTAAGTAGTGTTCTCCTTCCTCTTCCCGGGACAACACAGCTCACAGGCTGATATTGGAGGTGTCTGTCAGCAAAATGAAGGGTTTTGAAAAATCAGGGTCCATCCTTCAATTTTCGGAAGGCCGTGGCACAGTCATGAACCTACAGGACCTTTCTGGGGGCTACTTACTTCACCAAATCTGACAACAGGGCTACAATTGTGGTTAAATCCAGAATAAATCATCTATAATACCCTGCTAATCCCCAAAACATCATACCTGCCTATTTGTGGTGGGCTTGGACCTTTTCCACCAATGGGCGTAGGCACCCCCACCCCAGCATATACCCCAGCTATGTCACCTCCTGATTAACTAGGTGACAGTTGGATGGGTTATATGTAAGTCCTCTGCTTCTGAGGGCCTGCAAGACCAGTGTGACATGCTTTAAATGTTGGCTTCAAGACTTGCTGTAGGTAACTTCACTAACATATGCAGCTGCATATTGATGGTGAGACCAAGGCACCTTATCCTCCAGCTTTTGAAGGTGGCTCCTGTGCCATTTAGGCCAAAGGGCATAGTCTTATATTGGTACAAGCCAAATGGTGTGTAGAAAGCTATCTTCTGTTGGGATTCTGGGGTCAAGGGGATCTGTCATTAACCCTGGTTAGATAAAGCGTGGTGATATAACAGGAAGTCTCTAACTTCACTAACAATTCATCGGCCCATGGCATCAGGGAGGCATCAAATTCTGAGACTGCATTGACTTTTCTGAAGTCTATGCAGAATCTGGTAGACCTGTCTTGTTTAGGTATCAACACTGTGGAGCTTTGCCATTCATTGTGTGACTCCTTGACTACCCAGAGGTCTAGCATAGTGTGGAAGGAACTACAGGCTGTTTTTCCACATGTCTCTGCAATGGCCAAAAACACTGTCACCATTTTTCCTGGCTCAATCTCTATAGGGTGAAACACCAAGTGAGTCTCTGCAGGCACTGTGGAAAAGACCAAAGAGAAGGATTGGATCAGCTTTCAGATCTGCTGTTTTTGTTCCATCTGCAGGTTCTCTCCCACCCGAACTTGGTTGGAAGTAGGGGCCAGTGGTCCAAATTCTGGTTCTGGGGTGTTTCCCACAGGAGACCTTCCTGATTTTCCCAGGCCTTTATCACGTTGATGTGGTACACCTTAGTGCCCTTCCTCTTGCCTTGCTGCTGAATCTCATAGTTTACTGCTGTGATCCCGCTGATCACTTCAAAGGGGCCTTGCCATCTGGCCAACAGTTTGGATTCTGAGGTGGGGAGCAGATGTAGTACACAGCTCCCCAGCTGGAACTCCTGGGTGGGAGTTACTTTGTTGTAGGCTTCCACTTGCCCGAGTTGTGCCTTCACTAGATTCTCCCATATGAATTTACCTAAAGTCTTTAATTTCTCCCTCGATCATAGCACATACTGTACTGAGTTAGTGGCCTTGGAACTGTGTTCCTCCCATATCTCATGAAGGAGGTCTAGTATTCCCATCGGCTGCCTCCAGTAGAGTAATTTGAACAGAAAAAACCCAGTCAATGCCTGCGGGATCTTACTGAGGGTGAACAGCAGAGACGGAAGCAGTGGCAAGATTCCAGGGCTATGAACTTTCACAGCATACTTTTCAGTCTTATTGAATTGTTCAATTAGCCCATTAGACTGGGGGTGGTACACTTTTGTCCTTAGGGATTTTATTTTCAGCAGACTGCACATCTCCCTCATAAAGCTAGGACATAAAGTTTATACCCTGATAAGTAATTATTTCCCTCTCAGGTGAATAATTTCAGGAGCTCTGGGGACAAGGGCCATTGGCTATGTGGAGCAGAACGGAGTGGAATTACCTCTGGGCATAGTTTAGTATTACTACTATGTTCTGGAAACCTGCGGCACTCTTCTAAGGGACCCTTCAGGTCCATGCTGATCATCTCAAACGGTCACAGGTCCAGTGGAGCTAAAGCAATGTTCTGGCACTTTTGCCACATGGAGGACACCATCTTGCTCTCTAAACGATGTCCTCCACACAGCGTGACAGTAATGCTACATGGAAGATGCAATTTTGTAGAGGAAAAATTGCATACTCTGCATAGCATGATCACACATGCATGCAGATGCTTTCCGCTAGTGTACAGCTCATTCACAACTACATCATTGTAAACTGTGTCCCCATTACAGAAAGGGATATCAGGGAGGCCCGGGTACCGTCTTTTCACTCATCCACTGGCATTCTGGGCAGGAAGTGCAGTCCTCTCAGACCTCTCGGTGGACACCCAGCCAATAAAAGTGCAACATCACTTTGTCGAGTGTTTTCTCTTGACCTAGATGTCCCCCACAGGGCCTGGTGTGTGCCAGTTGTAATATTTCTCATCATTACTTCTTCTGGATGAGAAGCTGCATTTTTAACCTCTCTAGTCTGCTGGTCCTTCTCTGCTCTATATACTTTATCTCCCTCTAACTCGGAGTGCTGTCATTGCTTCAGGAATTGGGCTCTACCACCTCTGTTAACCCAGATGAGCTGTTTGTAGGATTGCTTAACATTCGGTCATTTCTCTGCTCTTCCACAAAGTCAAAAATAGGTAGGTTTCCATCAGCTGGTTAAATCTCTTCTCTTATTCATCCCCCTTGAGGGAAGTTCAGCATGTCCCTGTGGAGGCATCATCTGTGGGCTGATGTTCCTTCCCCCAGATGGTCCTCCTTATCTTGGTTCGCTGAGGCTTGAAGCCCTGCCATTCCCGCATTGCTGCCTATCTCTTCCATGGGCTCCCCATTGTCAGATTTTATTAGGTCTCTAAAAAAACCTCAAATCCCACCATATTATCAAAGGGTACATGAGGTTCATGGCTACCCGCATGCAGATAGCCTCATTGTGATTCCGCACCTTCTGCTGCACTTTCTTCATGGGGTAAGGGTGCACATTCCCATGCATGAATCGCAAATAGGTGTGTCCAAGGGAACTGTTTCAGGTCCTGCCAGACTTGCCCTCACCAGAGTTTGGCAGCAGCCATTAACTGTTACAGGCATTAGTAGTTTCTGTGGCTCCTTCTTGCAGATCCTGGAGTTGGTCCACCTATACTTGGTCATAAAGACAGTCCATGTACACTCTATATCTGGCCTAATTGTCCTTATCCTCAAAGGAAACCTGCACAATACTTTCAAAAGACGAGCCTGGGAGCTTAAATTCATAACTTTGCAAAGCACTAAAAATCACGGACTGAATAGAGACACTGGATTTATGTCTTATTACAACAATCTATAGCTCACTAAAAATCTCTTACCAGCTGCATCCCCCCTCCCCTTCACTTTCCTCCCTACGACTGGAGGTGCATTAACAGGCCACTTCACCTCAAATGGTCCCTTGAAATATGTGATTACTTATGCTAAACTATCTGTTCCCCCTTGTATTGAGCTGTGACATCCTAGACCTGAAGAAGAATTCTGTGGAAGCTCAAAAGCTTGGCCTGGTCTACACTATAGAGTTAGATCAACATAAGGTAGCGTACATCAACCTAACTATGTAAGCAGCTACACTACAATGTTCCTTCCGCTGATTTAACTCACCCACTATGTCAACCTAATAATTCCACCTCCATGAGAGGCATAATGCTTACATCAATGTAGTTAGGTTGACACATTGTCTTTGTAGACACTGCATTGCTTACATCACTTGCTGCTGCTCTGAGCGAGAATCCCGCCACCCCGGGCAGGCCTGACAGCTCAAGCTGTCAATGCCCCATAATGCCCCACTTAAGCTGGTGGAAGCGCTCTTGGGAAGGATGCAAGGCAGTGGCTGTAGGTCAACCTAACTTAAGTCAACTTAATTCTGTAGTGTAGACATGCCCCTTGTCTCTCACCAACAGAAGTTGGTCCAATAAAAGATTACATCACCCATCTTGTCCCTCTGCTTGATTGTCACAGTTGGTAGCACATGACTCTTGTGTTTGGAGAGACTGGCCACAAGCACTGGAAGCTCCTTAGAAGTGGGGGGGTGTGGTCTCAACCAGGCAAGGTACTAACAAACTTCAGCAGGACTTTATTTACAGTGGAAACCCCTTTACCAAACTGCTGCTGCACCCTCTGTAACTCTCACTCAGCCTCCTCAACTCCTCCCGCCTCCTTCCTGTTTCCTGTCCTTCAGACTCCCAACAGCCTGTGCTCCCAGTTCTAATAATACAAGCATATTTAAACACCACAGGAGGCCACCAGCTCCCACACTGTGGCCTCACTTGCGCTTGGCAGCTTCTTCCCCTCCCCTGGGGAAATGTTGAGCAGGAGCAGGGCTTTGGGCTGGACCATGGGCAGGACCACACTTTGGGCACCAATGCCCCCCCCCCTTCTCAGGAGCTTCTGGTGACGGCACTCCAAAGGTGGCGGGCTGGCGCACCTCCAGAGGATGGTGCCCCACATTCGGCATTTCTTGCTCTGTTTGGAGAGGCTTTTATACCAGCCATCCATGATTGTCATTGTCCCCTTTTAAGCAGGTCCTCCATGTGGAGCATGTTCTGCAGCTGCTGAGGTGGGAGTTCTTGTCCCAGGACTGCTCCATAGCTCCCTTTGCTTTAGTGTGGGGTCTGTAAACCCCATCACAGATTGAGGGGGGGGGAAATGTACAAAATACACAAATTTTATCTTATACATTTGAGAATGTAAATAGTTTTAAAATGAAAGCAGTCAAGATGAGGGGAATAATGTGCCTGATCTTGAGGGGTGCTGAGCATCTCTCTTTGACTCCATGTGGAGGAACGTTAGATACAGATGTGGCTTAATTAAAAAATATAAGCTATAGTGATATGTGAAATGGGATTTTTTAACTATGTAAGTAATAAAGCTTCAAAATGTATGAGAACTAGGTTATAATTCTATTCTGTGGTATTAGTGGCTGGGACTTCACTATGACTTGATATTATCTAAACCCCTGGTTGAAATTTCAGCCTTATGTCTAGTTTAGGGTACACCATTCCTTTATGTTGATACAGATCACTGCAATGGATGAAAGCATTAGTGAGTTCTAGCTTCAGTAGTTAAGAGTCAGCTAATTATACAGGGAATTTTTATTCAGATTAAAATTATTTCTTCATCAAAGCCTTAGAACCTACACTTGAGCTAACTAAAACTTTCAATTTTAATTTTGACTTGGTCCTCTAAATCCATAATAATAAGCTTCATATACATCAAAGCTGATATGCCTCTGTCAACTTTACCAGCCATTCGCTAGCCTGAAGACTTCATCAGCACTTTCTTTTCACTGTAACTTTGCTGTTGGCATGCCCTTCTGGTCTAGCAGACACCTTTCTAAAGACCTAATTCATAGGAACTTGAAGAATATGAAAGAGCCTGCATACATTCCTCTCTAAAAATATACAGATTAGTCTCGTTTACCTCTTTTATTTCATTTCATTAAGCTTTTTTAAATCTGTAGTTGAAACCCTAGTGCATTCACACAACCCTAAGTGACAAAAAGAGTGATTGAGAGAATCTGTCTCTATTGACAATGCATTTCTAGCTCATGCTGCTGGATGAGGCAAATCTGCTAACCCAGCTAATGAAGTCTATGTGCAATCTAGATGCAGACTATTCTTGCCACACTACAATGCACACAGGACCATGAACGCAGGGATTCTAGAAAAAAATCTTCCCCACACCTCCAGCTCAGTTCGCTCTGACAACAGACCTGAAATTATAGTATTTTCTTTTTAATCCTTATTACCTTTTGGGAATTTCTAGTTTAACAACTTCAGCAAGAAAATAGCTTAAATTTCATTTCACAGGGATTTTTTTTAATGCGACAGTATTCATAAACAAAAAGTAATGTCTCTTAAGCAAGGAGATCTAGGGCCTGATCCAACTTCTGTTGTAGTCTATGGGAGCAGGTTTTGTTAGCTAATCATAAGGGATTGATCACTTATTCTGCTTTCCACAACTTGGTTCCTTTCCACTCCTTGTCTATTCCCAAAACCCCATGCCTCTTCACTCAACCCAAGATGTTTGTCTGATTGCCTTTTGGGGCCTCATCAAAACCCCACTGAACATAATGGCTTTGGATCTAGGGTCCTTTATGCCCTCAGGCTTTCTCTGATACAACCTCTATGCCTGGGACTGCCTTCCTGATCCCATCTGTCACGTTTTCCCCCTTTAAGTTTTTTTAGAAAACACTTCTTCAAGGAGTCTTGTATATGTACATATGACAGTAAAAGAAGCAGTTGCTTGGGAGAGTAGTACATGTGTATTGAGGATTACATAGGGTATCTTCAGAAAAAATATATATCCGTGTCTTTGTTTTAATTCTTCTCATACCAGTCCTCCTTGGATTATCTTCTCTGGTTGTTCTTGACTTAATGTAAATGGTAAACTCTAGGGGTGTGGGGAAAGGGGTAGAGGATTCTGATCAAAATTTTCAAAAGTAGTGACTCCAGGTGTCTGAAGTTTTGTGTGCCCAATTTGAGAGTCTCTAAATATGCCTGATTTTTTTCAGAGTGCAGAACACCTGCCCTCTGAAAATCTGGCCCCTTTAAAGTATCTCAGATTGGGCACCCAAAACTGTTAGTCACTTCTGAAAATCTTCACCTCGAGCTTTGTTTTTGTAAAGGGCAGGTACATTTGTGGCCTTTTTATAAGTGTCATCAACCATTATCGTTCAGCATTTGTCAAGTGTGTCCTTGCTGCAGGGAGCTCTGTCAAGCAATAGTGCTTATGACCATAACTGAATCACGTTATATTTTTAATGATCAATCTACTGAATTCTTGCAATGATTTTCATCTTCCCATGAGCAATGGGCAAACCTCAAAAGGTTCTGATGTTCTGATGGGTTCCTATAATCATCCAAAACTGGGCTGGAGATCTTCTGAGAACAGAAGCTCTCATGAGACTCCTGGTATTTCCTGTTGCTCATCAGGCCAGAAATACAGTACCAGAGGAACAGCCTTTCTCTTCGTACTGTATTATGATATTTCTGCTTATGGCTGAAACCAGGAAGTGCCACAGTGCATAAAAATGAAAACAAACAAACAAAGTTAATGGAACCTTTTCAAACCTCAGAAAAGGTTCATATTTGGTTTGAGTTGTGGGCGAAGGCTTGGGTCAAGTGCCTCTTGATTTATTTAAACCACTTCACCCCTCCCTAGTCCTGTGGTGTATTTTTGTGCACAATTAAAGACTAACGTGCCGTTTTTTGAAGTCGAGCCCATGTTTTTTATAAAGCTCTCCCTTATAAAACTCTTACATATACTCTGTTATATTGGTTCTCAACAAAATAATCATAATCCAACACCTCTTTGCAGGACTAAAAATACTTGCATCCCCTTGAGAGTGGGGAAAAAATGAAGTGTCCTGTAGGTTAAATTGGGGCCTACAACTTTTTCTTCCAAACTATTTTAGTGATTTTTATTAAAAACCATTTCCAACTCCATAAGCTAGGTAAATATAAGGAATTTAATAGAACAAATGACAAAACTCAAATATCCCAATCTCAAGCCTACCAAAAATACTTTTAGACATACAGTAGCACTATACTTGTATATGTGTATATAAGCATCGAAAGAAAGAGAGAGTTTAAAAACTTAGAAATGAGTTTAAAAATACCTACCAAAAATGCTTCTAGGGGTGTCTTTTTTTTTAAGGAGTAAAGTTTCTCTGGCTATTTATATCACAAGTGTATTCCAGCTGTATCAGTCTGTTATTTCCACCTTGCTGCTCACGTGGTTTTGCTGTGGTGAATATGTGCGTAAATGAGGTTTCTCTTGTGGCTTTCCTGCAGATACTGGTAAGTTACAGATTATGCAAAGGTAGCAAGACAGTTTGCATTCCGGATGTAGAGAGAACTAGATGACCTCTGAAACGCACTATTAAAATCTTTCTTTCCCTGTTGCAGAAGATCAGAATCATAGAGAAAACCTAGTGTGAGCGCCAAGAACCTTGCTCCCAAATAATTTTGTCCATGAGTGTATGTTTTGCTATACTGTGTAAAGCTTTCCTGTAAAAAAGATAAGCAGAGTAATAGCCATGGCCTAATTTGCTGCTGCTAACTTCAAACTGCAAATTTAAAAGAAGCGCATTCAACCCTATCCCCAAATAAAACCTAAATGATATGTACAGTCTTGTCTCCGACTTCTAGTGTTCTTCACTAGTTTTGAGAGCTTGCATCCTTTCCCATATTGAGTCTACTGCTGTTGGTGGGAAAGCTTTAATGTCTATGTGAGAGTTACATTTGTCAGAAAGCAAAAGAAGGAGTTTACCATATCTAATAAGCTTGCTCTTGCTCAGACCATTGAAGTCAATGGCAAAACTTGCTCTGGCCCAAGGAGACAAATGCAATGAGGAAATGAAGTTTAGGGGAGAACCTTGATAAATCTAGTAAACAATATATACTTTGGGGGTAAGATACTGGGCTGCATTAAGGCAGATTTCTCCCACTCCCCTGATGCAAAATTGGTCTTTTCTACAGTGTAGCAAAAGCCACTTTGATTAGCTTCTACTTGGTTTTCTTTGCAATCTCCTTCTGTTCTAACAATAACTTTTTGTTCTTTTAGGCCCCAATCTCACAAGGACTTATGAACATGCTCATCTTTAAGCACACAACTAGTCCCATTCTAAGTCAACGGGGACTACTTACTTTGCTTTAAGTTGTGTGTGTGAATAAGTCTTTGCAGCATTGGGCCCTTAGATTGTATCAGTCTCCTCCTCATCACCTAGGCCCAGATCCACAAACGGATGTATGTGTTACAACTCTAAAAGTTAGGTGACTAGAAAAATCACAGGAACAATATTGCAATCCCCAAAGCCTGAGTTCAGTGCCTAGGCTCCCAGTACAATGAATGGAGAGAAGTAGGCACCTTAGAATGTGATCTACAAAGCCACAACAATGTGTGGGAAGCCACCTAAGCTAGCCAATGGGAGACTCTTCCCCCTCACTGAGATTGCATCTCCCTGTAGCACAGACTTAGGCGCTTATCTCTGCTAGCAATCCACAAACAGAAAGCCCTCTCACAAAATCAGGTGGCTTTTCTGCCTAAGTAGTTTTTTGTAGGAATGAGTTAGGCGCCTGCTTCTCTTCACACAAATCCTCCAGAGGAGGTGGTGGTGGTGCTCACTTTATAACCTTTAGCTCAGAGATTTGGGATGTGAGAGACCTGGGCTCCTGTAATCTCTCCTGTTGAAGCTGTTCCACTGTGGATAAGTAAACAGGAGAGACTAAGGGAGCCCCACATCTGAATATCCCATAGCTCAGTAGATAGAGAGCTCTCCTGCGAGGTGGAAGATTCATGTTCAAATTCTTTTCTTCCCTTCTCTGCAGCTAAGGGTGGAACCAATCCTGGATCTACCATGTCCCATGCTCTAACCACTGGTCTACAAGTCATAAGGCGGGGTAGTGGCACTACCTCCTCCAGCCAGTTGGCAGCCTCTGAGTAGGTTCTGCTGCTAGCTAGATTCCTGCTTACCAGCTGCTCAGTCACCAGCAGTGGGTGTGCAAGGCTGGTGGTGGGGCAAAGCTGCAGCATGTGGGGCTGGCTGCTGCTCCATCAGCGCAGCCCCTGCTGCATGCCACCTCTCGGCCAGCAGCTGGCACTGGGTGCACACTGCAAGCTGTGGTGGTGGGTCAGTGCACGTAGGCGCCAGACAGTGCCAGTTATGTCTTGCCTCTGCTGCCCACTTATCGGTCCTTTATGTGCTCCCCTCTCACTGTCCTCTCCCTGCTTTTCCCCTTCACCTCCCCCAGCCCCGCTGCTCCTCCATATTCCTCTCAGCCCCCCAGCGGGGCACGTTCCACTCCCAGTGCTGTGCAGAGAACCAGCCCCTGGTCGGAGCATTCACCTCACCAACAACCTGGCCAGCAGGCTCAATCCTTCCCCCACTGCCTCTGGCTGGGCTGGTGCCCCAGGAAAGCCCAAGACCCTTTGGCTCTGGAGTGGCAGGGGAGTGGGGAGTGATTTCCAGCCTGTTCATGCCCCAACCCTGCAGGTTCTACAGCAGCCTCCCAGCCAGGGGCTTAGCACCCTCTTTGCCCCTCTCATCACACTGGGTCTTGACCCGATGGAGCGCAGGGCTACTCTGTCCCCTAGGCACCCTCCTCTCCTGAGCCACCTTTCTGGGCGGGTTCGCTGAAGCCACTGCAGTCAGGTTACCTGGGCCCTGGTGCACAATGCATCCTTAGGGCTTAACTCCTTCCTGCCCGCGCTATAGCCTGCGGACAGGAGGTGGCTGGGTTATGTCAGTGGCCAGCAGCAGCCTGGAGGTGTTAGCTGCCTTTAGATCAGGGGTCTCAAACACACGGCCCACCAAGCTCCCTGTGTCCACCCCCACCCCTTTGCCTACCTCCAGGCCAGGGGTAGGCAAACTAGAGCCCGTAGGCTTGATTCGGCCCGCAGGATTGCCCCCCATAGCGCTGCGAGCCCTGTGCCACTCCCTGAAGCAGCTGGCAGCATGTCCCTTCAGGCTGGAGGGGCGTGGCAAGGAGGCAGAGGGCTCCTGTATTGCCTCGATTCAAGGCACAGCCCCCCGCAGCTCCCATTGGCCGGGAACAGGGAACCACAGCCAATGGGAGCTTCGTGGGACTTACCTGGAGGAGCAGCAGCGGAGCCCTGTGCCCACGCCCGCTCCCCTAGGGGCTGTGGTGCCAGTTGCTTCCTGGATCAGAGTGGTGCATATTTTAATGCACCAGCAGATTTAGGCATATGCCTGAATACTTCATTTGACTCTTTGGTGAGGGCCCTGGTAATTTTCATAGGATGTTTTTAGACTATAGCTCTAAGGGAGTGAGAAGTTTCAGAACTGGTCCTGAACAAACATGAGAGGCTACCAGCCACAATCATCTGAAATATATGAAATAATAAATGTTTATATAATTGAAAAAATATTTTTAAAAGAATTAAATTACAATTCACAATTAGACATCTCTTGTGAATCTTGCCATTCTGACATGGAAAACTGCTGATTACCTGATAAGCAGCGGTAGATTTTTGGCTCTAACTTCAGTGACTCTACATTTGGCATCCCATGTAAATTGCATATTGGCGGAATGAGGTGACTTTCTATTATGGAAAAATCATTTCAGAATTGGGTGGTATCCAAATGGCTATCACTTTAGTTAGCACTTCCTAGGACGGATGGATAAAGTGCTAATCCATAACATGAATTTGTTTGCTAGGGCTCTGTGTGTGTGAGTTGGGGAAAATATACAATTATTCCCTTTAAAGTGGCAACAAGAAATTGATTAGTATAACTTGTTTTTCCATGTTGTGTCTCATAGATGTTAAGAAAGATACTGTAGCTAGGCAGTGAAGTGCAGTGGTTACTTTTTTAACACTAGAGCAAAACCTAGCTTCTTTTTACTGAACTTTTTAAATCCCCTTCACTGTATTTTAAGTTTGTCACAGACATTAAATAAAGTTAGTTTTCGAACTTTACATTTGGAAAACATTGTCTTCTGTTACTGTTTGGGGTTTTTTGTTCTGTTTTGGTTGGTTTGTTTGTTTGCATTGTTTTTAAGACCTATCTCAGAATTCTGTTAAAATGCTAAATCTTTCTCATTCCTTTCTGGTCTTCATTTTCTGTCTCCAGTAGCACAGCAGCCTATGTCCTAGTTATAAGGTATACTTTGCCTTTTTAAGCTCAGAAAATCAAACTGCCCCAACAATTATCTGTGTTTTGTTGTACGCTGCCCGTTCAAATTAATCCAGATTGATACTAACTAAAAGTTATTACAGTCCACTGCTTCTATGCAAGGCAGGAACGGGTTAATGAGCTACTGGAGGCCCAGTCAGCCCAAATCAAGAGGCTTGGAGCAGGAGGTAGGCTTTCCCGGGGATGGGCTTAAAAGGAAGCAGTCTGCTTAGTTGTGGGCAATGTCTGCTTGTTGACATAGGGCAAGACTGTAGCAGGGCCCCTGGAGGAAAGGGAAGAGGTTGTTTTTGTTGCTTCATACTTGTTTTGGACTTTGAGTGCCCTTGGAAGGGGTAGAACTGTAAGTAAGTCACTTGGAGGGCGTATCCTCTGCTACCCAGAAGGCAATGAAGGCTGGGTGGAGCAGTGGAAGACCAGCTAGGAAACTGAGGCTGAGTAGCTGCTGCCCTGCACAACAGTCCAAGGAGGTGCTCCAGTAAGGATGTGCTCCAATATCTTGGCTCTTGGGGTACTTTGCCATTGCTCCCAGTGGGTAAGCAGCAAGCTGAAGGTAAGGGGCCTTTTCAGGAAAGATATATGATGGGTTCTGCTGAAGGCTAAGGGTTTGGAAGGCAGAATGTTTCCCACTCCACACACCCCATACTCTCTTTGCTGGAAGAAACTTCCTTCACCCAAAGGAAGAATTCAAAAAACACTGTCCTTGTGCCATCTGAACAACTTTCCTGTATCTCACTGTCTTCTTGGACAAGGGTCAGGTCTGGGGCAGGAGGAGGTGCAGAGCACTTACCTGGGGCAGCTCCTGTTTGGTGCAAGGGGTGTGCAGGTGGCTCTGTGCAGCACGGCACCGCCCCCATGGACTTGATTCTGGGAGCTGTCCCCTCCTCTGCCCCCGGCAGACAGGGCCACCAGGAACGCAGGGGCTTTAGGGGCTGCAGAGTCCTGGGCTAAGGGGGCCCTGGGGCCCTGGCCTGCAGCTCTAAAGCCCCTTTTGGAATGTGGCCCTGCAAGCACGGGCCAGAGGACTCAGGAGGAGCAGGAGCAGCCACCCAGCCAGCGGCCAGAGAGAAGTGGCGCTTTCCCCTTCAAAGTGCTGCTTCTCTCCAGCTGGCTTTGAAGGGGAAAGCGTCGCTTCTCTCCGGCCACTGGCTGTGCAGCTGCCTCTGCTCCTCCTGAGTCCTCCGGCCTGTGGTCGCAGGGCCGCATTCTGAAAGGGGCATTAGAGCTGCAGGCCAGGGCCCTGGGGCCCCCTTAGCCCAGGGCCCTGCAGCCCCTGAAGCTCCTGTGTTCCGGGTGGCCCTGTCTGCCGGGGAAGGGAGGCAGCTTCCCTGCTCCCTCCGTCCCTCCCTCCCTCCGAGAAAATTCTAAGCATCACCAAACAGTTGTTTGGTGGCAGGGGAAGCACTGGGAGGAAGGGAGGGGGAGGAGGTGGAGAAGAGGAACTTGTGCAATGCTCCCTTGTAAAGTCAGCCAAACTACATTATAAGGGAGCACTGCACAACTTTAAATGGGTATGTTCCCTAATAGAGCAACCACGTAACTTTGAAACAATGTTAAGCAGGAGGACGGTAAATGAGGAGTTACTGTAGTTGAAAGCATATTTTCAACCTTCTGTTATACCTCTTAATTTCTCTCACATTCTGTTGTTGAGATTAGTCAAGTATCTTGAGATACACTACAGCCTTATGTTGCATAGACTGTGTGAAAAACTCTACCTCTAAAGATAGAAAGGACTGAGCAGAAAGTTGAAGGGCCATAAACTGAAGTCACATGGTTAGAGAATGAAACTGCTGTTGAAATTCCTTGTCAGCATGTAGCTCTGATGACATCCCAACGAGTAAGTCTCTGCTCTCAGCCTGCTTGTAGACTAACAAGTTTGTTTTGAACAATGAATCAAAGTGTGTGGTGAGGGAGTTTGGGGAAAAAGAGAGAGAGAGAAAGAGAGAACATGGATAAAGTTCAGTGACCAAACATTACTGCAACAACATTAACCAACAGTGACTATTTCACTGTAAACAAATACCAGAAAGCATCCACAGCAATTAGAGAACTTCTGCTGAGTTATTTGTGTACCTTCCTATCTTCCTGCCTCATCAGTGCTTTACCTCTTTATATGTTTCATCTTTCTGTATCCTTCTATATCCTAAAATGGTCTGGTCTGAAAAAAGACTATAAAAGTGGCATCTTAATCAGCAGATCTTTGCCCTCTGTGTATTTAGTGACAAAAATGTGGTTATTATAACCAGTCTCTCAAATTCCTTTAATAGTATAGAACCAACACTGCTATAAGAGTGTGAGCTGAATTCTATTCTGCTTGATTCAATATCAGCAGTGGATGCAGCTTTATCTGGTATGGGAAGGAATTCCTGAGAGTATAGACTAGCCGTCCATGCTGGATGGCATCTCTAGGGCATTAAAATACTAGTCCTACAACATACAAAGGTTAGATTGTTGTTAGTCCTGTGCAAGTGAGTCAGGGGGAAAGGTCATTAAAAAAAACATCATCTTTCCTTCCTCCTTGCACTTCTAAGCAAGATCTAGTAGCTATTCTAGTCCTAGTGCTCAAAGGACTACTCTGGGCTAACACCAATGAGGGAGAAGGTGATAAGCCATGTTTATGATGTGCAGGTCTGCACCCTCCACAGGTTGTTCCACCATAGCTCTGATGTAAATTGGGTGACACTTCACTAAAATTGGTGGTGTTACACTGGCATGAATGAGTGAAGAATTAGGTCTATTGAGCCTATATCTGACATGCTGCTTTTGAAGCTCCCACTGACTTACTGGGCCTGTACATTATCCTGTACTGACAGCTGTGACTTAAAGCCACAGGCTCAAGTCTCACCTGCATCTGAACTCAGTTTGCTGTAGGGGAGTCGAAGGCTTATCAGGGAGCCAATTACATCTTTCTGATTCTGTACCAGCCCAGCCTCCAGAATTAGAATAGCCCTTGAACTATTATAACTAATTCTTACCACTAGGATAAGGTCCCTAAGGAAGAAAACAAAATCATTAGTGAAAGTTTGCAGATGACCCAAAGATGGGGGGAGTGATAGATGATGAGCACAAGTCACTGATACCAAGCGAGTGGGACCACTTGGTAACCTGAGCACAAGCAAACACTGTGTTTCAATAAGGGTATCATGACCCATGGGCCTCAAACCTGGGTCTGCAGGGTTCACAGGAGCAGCCGTGCTTCAACCCTCTATTTGACAGACTGCTGCTAACTGTTTATCCAGGACCCATGAAGTCTAGCCCCAGTTTCAGGCTCCACCCTTCAGGTCTTATTGGTGGAGACCCAAAGCAGCTGATTGGCCCACTGGCCCTACTTAAGACAGCAGTATTCTGGAACCTCCCCATGTTCAAGTCCCATAACTTCTGCAACATGCCCATTGGCAGCACCTGCTGAAGCTCATCCACTCTGCCTCCGTCTCTGGAATTCCACCCAACAAGATGGCCATCATTCACCCAGAACCACACAATACCCAGGAGGGTATCGCATTCATAAGGAACTACATCTGTGTTTCCCCTGGATCTGCAAGAGTGGGGTTCTTCAGTTGTGCCGTGACTCTACCCTGGCAGGACATGTAGGGTGATATAAAACCCAGTGATTAACATCCAGATTCA
Organism: Chelonoidis abingdonii; assembly: GCF_003597395.2. Classification (NCBI taxonomy): domain Eukaryota; kingdom Metazoa; phylum Chordata; order Testudines; family Testudinidae; genus Chelonoidis; species Chelonoidis abingdonii. The sequence goes on from NC_133771.1 coordinate 107,745,284, forward strand.
TCTGGTAGCCCCATATATTCCCCACAATAAACTTTTGTTGCTTCCTGACAGGAGTGTGCCTGCACCAAGATCCCATGCCAGAAACCCTGTGGTCTACTCCAACCTCTGGACACCCTTTCTCGGCCCTGAGAGACCATTTCCTTGGCCTTTATGGTAAAATTACCAGAATCCAGTGGTTTCACAACCATCCTGACAGCGGTGGATTGCTTTTCAAAAATGACCCATTCCATTCTCTGCATGGATTTATCCTCCTCAGGAGAAACTGCCTGGCTCTGGATAAACAATATAGTCTGTCTTCATGGCCCCAGGATCATGTCTGACCAGGAGCCCCAGTTCAGTGCCTGCTTCTGGCAAAAGGCTTTATGTCTATTACCGGTCTACAAGCACCTGTTCTGCCTACCATCCTCGGCCAAATGGAAAGAATCAACCAGATCCTAGAACAATACCTACAACGCTACACCAACTACCATCAGAATGACTGGCTTACACTATTACCATATACTGACTTCTTGTATAATAATTCAGACCACGCATGCACAGGCCAAATCTCCTTCTTTTTCAACTATGGGTACCACCCCTGATTTCACCCACAACTGCAGACATCCTCTCCCAACCGATCGGCCTTGGACCTAATACAAAACATCAATTACATCAAAGAAGAGGTGAAGGGACAGCTTAAGAAGATAAAGTGTAGAACTGATAAATGAAATTGTTTTTAATTGTTCACTTTATTAATGTCAGTTCTGTTCACCATTCACTACACTGGCCTGCATTGTAACTTCTGTTCACTTTGTTTAATTTGTATTTCATATGACTTAGCATTGTGCCTTCTCATACAACTTTTGTATTATAAAATTGGTAGAAAACTTTGTATCAAATGTTATAGCCCCTAAGGATAGTATAGTTACCCCAGTGAAAGAACATGTGCCTTTTGCTAGAAGTAGAATAAAATCTCACCCCCTCCCCCACTCTGTAATCAATTGCCCATTGACTGAATGAGGTTGAATGAGAGTGGCTTGGAAGACACCCACCTCCAGACAGCTACAACAGTTAAGAGGGAATGGAAGCCAGAGCAAGAGGACAACAACTTGTCAAGTGGGCCAATAAAGAAAAGCAGACATATTGACGACCTCAGGGATTAGAAGCAAGCACCCTCTTTTAGAAAACGGCCCTCTTTGAGCAGCACTGGACAACAGAGAAAAAAAGCAGCACAAAGCACAGACCAACGGACACAGACCCAGATTTTGAATCTGGTCTGGATTGCATAAGAGGGAAGCTGCTATAAAATACAAGGTGTCTTGCAGAAGGACCCGGTGTCTCGTCTTGTCACATCGGAGCATCGATCCGGTCGGCAGAAGCCCGGCTCCACCCCTCCCCCATCTAACTCACCTGGCAGTGCAGTTAAGGGGAGCAACTAGTTGGTTAACAACAGCAAGACGGATGTGTTGTGGTCTGTGTGTGGTGTGAATGCATGACTGTAATGTATCATATGCTAATGATAGAGTATTAATTAATACCTGTATTACTAATAAATGTGGCGTTTTGCTTAATCCCCTGAAAAGATCCGTATAGTACTTGAGTACAACATTTTGGTGGAGAATAGCGAAAGGGGGATTTATTATTGCCTCACTTATTGTAAATCAATCTGTGTGCACACAACGGCTCTACAGAGCAGGGTTCTAGTCTTGGTTAACCAAAACCTGCTGGCCCCGTGTGGTAGCAGGAAAATAAAGAGCTCATAAAATTGTTAACAAACCTGCTGGCCTCCGAAGAGGTAGCAGAAACAGTAAAATTGTAACAAACCTGCTGGCCTCCGAAGAGGTAGCAGAAAACATAAATTTTTAACAAAACCTGCTGGCCTCCGTAAGGTAGCAGAAAAGAAAAGAAAAAAAAAATCAAATCAGGGGCAACAAAAGGCCCAGAACCAGCAGTGCTGCTCGCCTGAACAAATTAAAAATGTTTAAGAAAGGCAGAGGGAAAACAGTTCAGAAAAAGAAATGAAGTCAAAAGTAGCTTCTACCTCACTTTTATTTAAAAAGATATGCCTTTTAAACAATCTTCAGAGGTGTGGCGCACAGTCCTTGGACTGAACAAGCCTTGCAGATATCTGCACCATTTCGGACCTAGGATAGGTTTGGCCCAATATATCCTCATACGTAAACCCCCAAATGCAGCAAAAAGAAGCCTGCAGGGATTTGGGCTGCCTGTGGGAGGCTTGTAATGACCGCTACCTCTGCCACAGCCTGTAAAAAGAAAAAAATATTTCTAAAGAAAAACTTTCCAATTGAAAAATGGGTAAAAATTGGAAAGTCATGGCACATGTGGGAAAAGAGGCTTGGACCCCGGGAAACGTGGGGAAGAAATATGGTGAAACAAACGTTTAAGCTGCTCTTTTAAAATTAGGGGTTATAGTGCTTATATTATATTATCAATTTGGTTTTGTTGTGGTTGGTGGTTATTTCACAACTGTTGGAAAAATGTTTAGAACACTGTCTAAAGATATCCTAAAAAACAAACAATTTGGCTAGGTACTTATTAATATATAAACCCTCAACTCCAATCAAAAAGGAAGCAGCTGCGAGTTTGGCTCTGTGGAAAACCTGTAACGAGGTACTTCAATTGCTAAATTTAAAATGGAAAACTGCACCCAGATTACAAACCTCTGCTGCAAAGCAGAGAAATAAAATGCATGTAGGACTCGTACCTAGTTAAGTGCCTTAAGGCTGGTAGAGAGTTAAAACAGCACTCTCAATCTTGATAAGCAGCAGTAATATCAAAAAAGGAACATTTGAACCCAGAGGGCAGACTTTTGGGACCCCTCTGGAGAGTGGGAAGGGGGATATTGGGGTAGATTCCCCTCCCGGGCCAGATGCCATTGAAACAGTAACAACAGTCTGTTCTCGCTCAACTCCAGGGCCATGGACAAGAGTGGCTGAAGTTTACAAATAAACAAATCTAAGTCAAAGAAATGCAACCACTTAAGTTAGCATTTGGTCAGTCCAAGTAACTGTAAACACTGTGGCAGAGGTACTGAGCAGTCTACCATGGGAACACTGTGCTAATTTGTTCTAAGGCTTTGTCTACACTTACAGTTTGCACGCTGGCATTACAGCTGTGTCGTACAGCTGTGTACGGCCAGCGCGCATGTGTCTCCACACTGACAGCGCCAAGTGCTGCACTTGCACATTTGCACCAGTTCATAAGGCGCTGTTGGAGTGGTTGCATGTGGGCAGCTAACCCACGGAGCACCTCGTCCCATTTTTGTCGCTTGGGTTGTGGAGGGGACGGAAGGGTGCGGGTAATTCCGCTTCCTGTTCAAGCTTCCTGTGCTGCCAGGCAATCGGACCCACGCCTAAGAGGGCCCCGCACTTTAGGCACCATTTTTAATTTTTCTTTTTTTTTTTTTAAACTTACCCTGTCCCACTCCGGATCTGCTCATCGGTCCCGCTCTTTGAGTGAAGCGCCGGTGGGGATTAGGATAGACGCAAGCACTTCTTTAGAAAACGCCCTCTTTGAGCAGCATTGGGACAACACCAGAAAAAAAGCAGCACAAGAACAGACCAACGGACACAGACCAAGTTCTTGCAGAAGGACCCTGGTCTCGTCTTGTCACCATCGAGCATCGATCCGGAGCGCAGAAGCCCGGCTCCACCCCTCCCCATCTAACTCACGGGCGCAGTGCAGTTAAGGGAGCAACTATGTAACAGCACAAAGACGGAGTGTGTTGTGTCTGTGTGTGTGTGTGAATGCATGACTAATGTATTACTGCATATTGAGTGGAGTATTAAAATACCCCTGTACTTCTAATAATGGTTGGGGTTTGCTTAATCCCCTGAAAGATCCGTATAGGTACGTTTGCAGAACGAACGAAAGGAGACTACAAATTATGCTGACAGGCTAGGCATAAAAGCCCACTATTCCTGATGACAGAAGTAGTTTTTCATACACAACCTCCACATAGACAGACCTTGGAAATGACCACGTCTTGGCCTGTTCTGATTTTCGGCAAACAATCAACTTTGCCTACTAGCTCCAGCCCCTTGGAGTCCACCTTAACTGCATGTGCGCACTGTCTCAAACTCTACATGAGAACACATTTACCAGTACGAGCCAACATCACACCCCCACCAGGTCAAGTAAAAGGTCGAGAGAATAGCACTCCATAACAAAGTCCTGATGTCCAAGTCAGTTGAATGTAAATGTTGGTACCTGACTGGCCATAACTTTCCAGTCAGAGAACAGCTTCAGAGCTAGCTTGAGAATATTCACACCCTGCCCGGGGCGTGGGCTTCTATAGAGCCACCCTGGGACTGTGTTGCCTAGAGGGTGCTCCTAGGGAAGAGGTTATCAGGACCATGAGCCTAAACCTGGGTCTGTGAAGCAAGCATGCACCACTCTCCCACTTGGCAGTGTCTGCTGACAACTGCTACCAGAGACCCATGAATCCTCCATAACCAGTTTGAGGTTTTGTGTCTGTGTGTGTGTGTGAATGCATGACTGTAATGTATCATATGCATATGATAGAGTATTAATTAATACCTGTATTACTAATAAATGTGGCGTTTTGCCTTAATCCCCCTGAAAAGATCCCGTATAGTACTTTGAGAACAACAAAAGGAGGACTACAAAAATTATGCAGACGAGCATAGGCAATAAAGCCCCACCTATTCTATAGGACAGAAAGTAAAGTTTTTCTACACAACACCTCCACATAGACAGACCTTGGAAACTAGACCACTGGTTCCTTGGCCTGTTCTGGATTTGGCAACAAATCAACTTTGTCACCTATGAGCTCCAGCTCCCTTGGAGTCCACCTTATACTGCATGTCGCACTCCTAAAACTCTACATTGAGAACACATTTCCCAGTACAGCCCAATCATCACCCCCACCAGGTCAAGTAAAAGGTCAGGAAGAATACACTCTCTACAAAGTCCTTGATTCCAAAGTCAAGTGATGTAAATGTGGTACCTGACTGAGCCATAAACTTCCCAGTCAGAGGAACACACTTCAGAGCTAGCTGAGAATGTTCACACTCCTGCCCTGGCGTGGGCCTTCTATAGGAGCCACCCTGGACCTATGTTGCCTAGAGGGTGCTCCTAGGGAAGGAGGTTATATCATGACCCATGAGCCTCAAACCTGGGTCTGTAGGAGCAGCCATGCACCAACTCTCCACTTGGCAGTCTGCTGACAACTGCTTACCCAGGACCCATGAATCCCAAACCCAGTTTGAGGCTTTGCCCTTGAGGTCCTATTGGAGGAGTCCCAGAGCAGCCAATTGGTCCTCTGGCCCTATTTAAGCCAGGAACAGGAAGTTGTCTGACCAACTGGGCTGTGTACCTTGTGCTTCCTGCTCCTCCTGGTTGACTTCCTGGCATCCCAACACGGCTTGACTCCTGCTGTCTGGTTTGTGGTTCTGATTTCCAGTTTGTTTCCTGCTTCTGATTTCTTGACCCCCAGCTGACTCTTGACTCCTGTCTCATGACTGTGAACTCTAGCTTTGACCACTAGGTCTGCCTGCCAGGGACCCAGCTATGACAAAGGACAAATGTTAAGTTATACATCGAGAAATAAAGAATGTTGGTCCTACTTACAGGATGGGGGACTCTGAAAGACTTAAGGGTCATAAGGGAAAAAGGGCTGAACATGAGCGTCCAGCATGGCATTGTGTCCAAAAGAGCTAATATGATCCTTGGATGTATAAATGAGGAAATATCCAGTAGGAATAAAGGTTTTTTCCTCTTTATTTGGCACTGGTGTGACCACTGCTGGAATACTGTGTCCAGTTCTGATATCAACAGTTCACAAAGGATGTTAATAAATTGGACACAGTTCAAAGAAGAGGATTAGAAAACTTGCCTTTCTAGTGAAAGACTCACAGAGCTCAATCTACTTACCTTACCAAAGAGAAGGTTAAGGAGTGTCTGAATGGTGAACAGAAATTTAATAATAAAGGGCTCTTCAATCTAGCAGACCAAGGTATAACAGGATCCAATAGCTAGAAGCTGAAGAGAGACACTTTCAGATTGGAAATAAAGTATAAAATTTTAACAAGGTTAATTAACCACTGGAACAATTTAACAAGGATTGTAGTGGATTCTCCATCATCTGAAGTCTTTAAATCTTGATTGATCTTTATCTAAAAGATATGCTCTAATTCAAACAAGAATAAATTCAGGAAAGTCCTATGGTCGGTGTTAAGCAGGAGCTCAGACTAGAAGATCTGACCTTCTTAATCTATGAATTTACAGTAACAAAGGACAAGTGTGACATCTGTGCCCTGCCCTGCCCTGCCCCAGCCTACCCCTGACTTACGCTGGAGTGTGGTGGCAGGCACAAGAAGGTAGGTTTGCTGTCTCCACCAGCTTTATACCAGTAGGGAGTTCTCCTCTGTAAGGGGATCTCTCCACAGACCATTTGCAGCCTGAATGTACAGTATCTACTTTGTACTACACATGAATGGATCATAATGCAGACTCTGAGTCACCGTATTTCCCATAGGATTGTTAATGACTGCTTAACATCAAAACACTAGTCACAAAATATTAAAGCTCACTTAAACTTTATATTTTGAAAATGTTCAGTGACAAGGGACATTTTTCTAAATTAGTAAAACTTTCACCCACAATTTAACTCTTTTTTTTTTATCCTTCTCTAAACATTATACACAGACCTATCCAAAAAGGATATTTTATAAGCTACTGTAAAGCTGAATAGTATGATGCAAAAACATTTATCTGAGCAGAGCAATGCTTACTCATTATAGGAAAGCCTTATGGTTTACCTCCTCTCTGTAATGGAAATTTGTCTTTGAGCAAGCTTTCTTCCTGCTGCAAAATGAAATTCAGAAAAGGTAGTCTGTTTTAATGCAAGTATAATTCTCATACACTCGACATTCTCTCTAATCCTGTAAAGCATAGTTGTATTTTGTTGGTGACATCCTTGGGAGTGGGGGTGCAGGGAAATGGGGATTCTCTGTGACACAAAATATACCAGTAGCTGAAGAGAAAGAGCTTCTAATTTTGTTTTGTCTTATCCTCATACTTTCTTTCTATTCCTGGAAGAGCAGATGTGTAAGGAGATGAAAACAACTGAACAATCTTACTACACTTCCGTTTGGAATCTCTAAAAGGTTGTATAAATATCTTCTTGCTGTATGTTCCAGTCTATGAATCTGATGAAGTGGGCTGTAGCCCATGAAAGCTTATGCTCAGATAAATTTGTTAGTCTCCAGGTTTCACAAGTACTCCTGTTCTTTTTTCTAAAAGGTTGGGCTCACTTTCAGTCTAGGCTGAAGGTTTAGGCCAGTTTTTATATGTACTAGTTCATTCCCCACTAATAAAAAGTTTTGAGCTGTGTGTGTGTGGATATATTTATAAATATTTTTGTGAAGTAGGGTTTTTTACCCACAAAAACTTATGCTCAAATAAATCTGTTAGTCTTTAAGGTGCCACCAGACTCCTCATTGTTTTTGCGGCTACAGACTAACATGGCTACCCCTCTGATACAAGAATATAGGGTCAGCTTGACCCGGCCTGCAGTACAGCTCCCTTCAATGGATTTTGTGAGAGAAAATCTCTCTCAGGAGACTCCTGTGTAGATTTCACAATATTGTCCGAGTGGGGGTGGTGAGAAAAGGGTGCAACACCATATCCTCAAACCTGGCATTGAGCACAGGGAGTGGGTCTTTCAGCCTGCCAAGTCCCCCTCTCCCCTGTTCAGCTTCCCCGACAAGTAGAGAGAGGTCTCCGCGTGGCAGGGGTGTGATGCTATAGAGGTGACTGAAACCTCCTTTCATGCAGGACGAGGAGATCTATGCACAGAGGTCTCCCCCATTATGGCTATGAGCATCACACTTCCTCACACTATTCTTTTAGAAGTGGTCTAACTGTGAAGATTAAAATACAAGGGTGGGGTATGTGAGAGAGAAGTGAGGGAAACCTAGTGGAGTGAGTGTGTTCAGTCTCCTGTGTGTGAGAGAGAGTGTACATGTTACCAGTGAAGTTAAAGACACAGGATAAGAGTGATATTTTTAGCATTCCTAGAAGAGTTTTTTTTTCAGCAGGAGCATCAGTCTGCAGAGTACACAACTTTCTTGAGATCAGTTAACTTCACCCACACCCAGCTCATCCACCTCTGGAGATTGTGAGAGAATAGAAGGATTTCCTGGAATAAATTTACTGAATGAGCATTGACCAAAATGTTAATAAATGACTGCAGGGCAGTTATTGAACATATATCAGCTGTTAAAGTCCTCGTCAGCCCTGTTCATTGTGCAGTAGGTCAATTATAAAGGTCAGTATACATTTGTGCTCTTTCTATGGAGGGGAGGGGACAGAGGTACAGTAAAGAGGAAGTTTCAGAGAGAGGTCTAGAATTCAAACAACATATGCTAGATTATGAAGTTAGCTGCAGCTAGTATTCCATCACTGCTGAAAGAAAATTTGTGGCTCTTCATATACCATAATATGAAAAACATGGAAGAGCGATATGGGTCTAGTGGACAGAGCACTAGACTGGGACCCAGCGGCCCAAAATTCTATTCCCAGCTCTCCCACCAGCCTGCTGGGTGATGTTAGGCTTAGAGATAAAGGGACTTGCTGTTTTTTCCCTCCATCCTTTGTTTTTCTTGTCTATCTAGACTATAAGATCTTTGGGGAGGAATTGTCACTTACTCTGTGTCAGTTAACACCCAGCACTGTGCTGTGCTAGTTCTGGTTGTGGTCTCTCAACACTAGTGCAGTAAAACCCCTAAATAATAATACACAACAGCACAGAGACTTGTTAACATTACTTCTTTTCCTCCAAAGAAAGAAGAGACCCCAATAAACTCTACCTCCTATAGGGTAATATTTATTTTTAAAATGTGAACAAAATCCTATCTAAAAAAGCAATAACATTTGGGGAAGTGGTCACTTCACTAATACATAATGATCTAACTAGTTTTATACCTGAATGATGTTCAATGGCAAATATATTGCATTTGCTATATGTCAGTGCATCTTGGCCCATTTTTTTCCCCAGAATAACTTCACAAGATGCTAAAAAGGCTTTTGATCAGCCAGAGTGGATCTATCTACCTGAAATATTGCAGCAATACAAACAATTTGTATTGTGACATGGTTTATTAACAAAAATTACTTTTCCCTTAAGAAAAACTATAGATGCTTTCGGAGGGCTCATAAAATGCCTTAAAAATACAAGTTCACTTTTAAACTTCAAACTGTCAAGGAATGCATCCTATCTGAGAAAAAGTACCATTGCTGTGTTTGGGGTGGGGGTGGGGAAATGATTTACAGAATACCCAAAGTATGGAATTAGTAAGAAACATATTAGAGTACAATTGAATTGTCAGGGAAGACTACAAAACTCTTCTCTTGAATATGTACTTTTGTGTAGTATCTTTCTAATTTGCAGATTTGAGGGTGCTTTTCAATTTTTTTCCCAAATGAGTTAGGAATCTAAAGCCTAATCTACATGGGAATTTTTGATATAACTTAAGGTGTGAATTTACACTGATACAGTTATCAATCTCTCTGGTGGGGAAATTCCTATTCTGGCTTTTAAATTATATCTCTTAGGAAATGGGGGAAAAGCCACTCTTACACTGGAATAAGAGTGCCTGTGCATTACGGTTATATCCATAATGATCTCATTATACCTGGAAAACTTTCCCATGTAAACAGGAGCCATGTCTCATTGAAAGTCAATGCGATTTAGGGTAAAACTTTCAAAAGCACTGAAGTGATTTAGGAGCCTAAGTCTTGGGTCACATTTACCCATATTCTGAATATATGGTACAAAAAAATTAGTTTCCCATATGTGTGGTGTTCACAATAATAGATTGCCCCAAGAAAGTAACAAAAGCAACCCAAAAGCTACTGTTGTCAAAAACTGAGCACTAAGGATAAGGTACTCCTTTGGCAGAGGGAAATCACAAGGCCCATATACTACTTAAGTAGGATTTAAGTTTGAAGTAAAAAATTATACTGGTCTGATTTAGTAATTGCATAGAATGGTCCAAATTCTGCTTTGTTACACTTGCACTATCCCCGCCAATTTCAGTGGGGTTGCATAATTCCTATTGATATCAATGGTTCAGGATGTCACACCATGAGTTAAATTTTTATCTATACATTTTGAAATTCTTATTGTCTCAGTGGTAGGCACTGGTACTAGTATGTGGGAAGCATCACTTCTTCTCCCTCCATACCTCCAAAGCAAAATTTGGTCATTATGCCTCCTGTCTGAAATTAATAAGCCAGGCATCTGTGGTTAAGTTTAGGAGGGACGTAAGTCAACGGAAAGGGTCTTGCAAAACCTAGGGTCAATTCTGGCGAGGCAAAACTTTTTGTGACTAAAGATCTGAATGGCTCAGATCGGTGATTATCAAAAATATATCTGACAAGATTGGGGGATGGTAAAATATCAGGGTTGGAAGGCCATCTAGTCCAACCCCCTGCTCAAAGCAGGGCTCATCCCCAGACAGATTTTTTCCCCCAGATTCTTAAATGGCCCCTTCAAGCATTGGGCTCACAACCCTGGGTTTAGCAGGCCAGTGCTCAAACCACTGAGCTATCCCTCCATCTGAAAGTAAGGGCCAAAACACTATAATTGACCTACAATAGGATAAAAAGATACCCACACAAGATATACATTGCTTAGAGTCTTGGCTACTGGATATATACCTGAAGCAGTATTTGAGTACCTATTTAATCCTGGTAGCCTCAATGCAGATTGATGTTACCATTCTGAATCTGTCCTGAGTATGGTGTAGTGGTGTATATTAGTATGTCCAGCTTGGCTCCTTGAAGTAATTGAAGCCAACCTCCAAAAACATGCAGTCAGTAGAATAGGAATCCACCCTAAAGCATATCTGAGTGCAACTGTCACTTAATGTATACATAATTAGAAATACTATAAATAAGATATAGGATTTACTTAGTCTCCCCTAACTTCAGTTGCAGCAGAAACCTTTACAGGTAGAATAAAATATTCCTGCATGACCCTATTAAGAGGGGGAGGGGGCTTTTAGGTGGTAATTTACATAATAAGCGCTTGAAAACCTTTGAAGAAGAAGTTCCAAGGGGCTGGCTCACTGGCCTTTGGAAATTTGAGGCTGGGTCCTGAACTTGTTTTTCACTCCCTGGCTAGCAGCACCTCCCATTTTTGATAGGATGTGGAAAGGAATGGGAGGTGCAGACTTTACAAGGCAAATAAAAGACTAGAAAAGAAGATAGGAAGAGAGACCTAGAGGTTACCTATTCTTTCCTCCCCTCCCCTCCAAAAAAACAACCAACAACCCCTTCCCCTCGTCAAACAAAGCAGTTTCCAAGGTCTGCAGGATTCATGATAAATTAGGATTCTTTAGAGTTTAATCCTTTCTGGTTCTCAATATTCCATTCCTAGCCACACAGTAGTGATTTATATTTCCATGAAGAATAGTAAAAGTGATCTGGTAAATGCATTATCTGCTTCGGGGAGAAACCCATGAGATAGACTCCTCTTCTGTTTCATTACACTAGAGTTTTGTCCACCCTCTAATTTTGTCTTCACTTCGTTAAGAATAGACATCATTCATATATGTAAAGCAGAATTAAAATTGTATTGCTAACTACTTTCACTTGTCTTAGCATAGTCCCATACTAAGATTACCATCTTCAAACAGAGATGTTAAAACCTGATACTGTCTAATAACTTCCTTTCTGTCAAGTATCATGTTCCCAGTGATCACTAATTGAACATAGCATGGGTACAGCATCAAACATCCGAATAACAGATAGGGCTGCAAATTAGCCGATGGAGTTACACAATAACGCTATCACAGCTGTCCCCATGCACACTAGCTTTGAAACAGCAAATGTCAAATTTACGACTGTGGACCTGGATACATTTTAAGCTCAGGGTGTGAAGGAAAGCACAGTTAATGAAAATGTTAGATGTATTTTTGAAAAGAAGAAGACTCTTCATAGTCATGATAGCAACTAACTTCCATTAAAACTCTGTTTTAGCAATCCTACAACTTTGGCTTGGAAAAATGTGTTTATCCTGAAAACTACCAGACTTCTGAAAGTAAAGAAGAATGTTTCTGCAAAGTCTAATGAAAATGTATCAATGTCTTTGAGTTGGGTCACTACAAAAAAAAATTACTTCCATTCTGAATTCTGTCTAACATTTCTTTGGGTGCTCCTGCCCCCCCAAAGCCCCCAAACACAAAAAAACCCAGCTTGTGTGAATTTCCCCTTGGTTCTAAGGATATGAGAGTGGATGTCCCTTCTAAAGAAAGATATTTCTCAGCTTACCTGTGATGAAGCTGATTCTGTACCCCAGGTGAAGAGAATGCATTACATCATATGATAGATGATCATGTGATTAAACCCAGCCTCTGGCAATGGAAAAACAGAAGTGTGTGGACAGCCAGAAGGGGGCTGGATATGAGAGAGTCTTCTGCAGTAGCCCCTGAGGAAGGGAGACATAGCTGGGTAGAAAGTCCTGGCTCAGGCTAGAGGTTTTGTTTTGCCTTTTGGGAAGTGGCAAAAGGCAGGCCAGACCTTGTGTCTTCTCCAGTGACTCAGAACAGGAAGAGACTGTATCACAGGAAGGAGGGTGTTTGAATTTTATGTTGATGAAAGCAGACCTCCAGAAGGGCTATTATTGGACTTGTGTAAGGGTGTTGGTGGTGGTTGTTGTTGTTCTTGTTTGGTTTTTTTTCAATCATTGAGGAACCAAGAAGGGAAATTGAGGTATGATACTTCTGAGCCATTTTGGGGAACACAGGCAGTGGCCAACCCTGTTAGAGCATGGAATACAGGCGAGAAAGCTTTGAAAAGTTACAAAGTAGCGAAAAGACAGGGGTGGGGTGCGGGAGAAAACATATTTATTCTGTTTGTATTCATGAGAGAAAAAAGTGGTAGAGAAGAACAAACAGAAATTAAAAATATAAAATTACAAATTTTTTTGGATTTATTTTTATTTTCAATTAAGAGCTTTTAGTGACAATTATAAGTTTGAAACCAGCCGTTTTTCAGTAGGAAGGGAAAAAACTTCAGGCAAAATTTTTTTGAATAGTTCTACAATGAAGCTTAACCCTGAAGCATTGAAAACATGAGTATTTTAAAGCTAAAAGAGAGATCAAAATTACTCTTATAATGAGACTGGTGTTGTAGCCTTCATGGAGGGGTGGTACCTCTCCATAGTTATGTCTCACAAACCTAGACAGGCAGGAGTGTTAACCAGGGCTTACATTTCCAAAAACACATGCCTCTACTACTGCTAATAAAGCAAGAGTGCTATTAGCTGTCAACTACAAAAGAACCTGTATGTTTTAGAGCTGTAACCAACCTATAGTGAGTATCAGACTCAAACAGATACCTTACTGGGATCTATCCAGCTCCCATTGAAGTAAAAGCCAAAAATGTTGTCTGTTGATATCAACAGTATCAGAATTGGTCCAAAAACTACTCACAAAGGAGAAGGGGAAATGTTGCATATCTGTTTTCTTTAAATATAGTCAGCACATGAGTTTTCAAGGAGATTTTTCTATAAGGAAACTTACTAAACTGAGTTTCAGTGACTTACTAAAGGTTACATAGGAAGTCTAGACTAGAGGAAGGAAATAACCTGGGCCCTCTGAAACAACAGACCCACATCTCATCCAATAGACTTCTGTGCCTTCCTGCAAATTGTTTCAAAATATCTGTGCTTAGGCCAATTATGTTGATTTCCTACCTCTGAAAGTAACTTTAAATCATTTAAAAGAAAAAGTATTATATATGTGCAAAGCATGGTTTTCTCTCCTCCCCCATCCCATCTAAAAAAATCTCTTTTGAATAGAGGCCATTACCATAATACATAATAAGCACCTAACTAAGATTGCATTTTGCTGATTTGTCTCAGCAGGAGAGTAGGATTAATGTTGCTTTAATGATTCAATGCCTTGCTTTTAAATGATGTGACAGATAAGTGCACTGTTATCGTTTAGTAACCTCCACTGTTTTCTTTTAAATGAAGCTTTTTGGCTTTGGAATAATACTGTGAAGATACCGATGGTTCCTTCTGGCCTTAAAGTCTGAGATACTTTACTGAGCATGGTAAATTCATACAGATTTTTAACAAACAATACAAGTGTTTGTTACTGTAGTGGTGGGTAGGAGGCTTTGCACATCTGGGGCAGAAAAGAGGAATAATGGTTGTTGGAACAGCTACACTGCCTAGAATCAAGGATGGTAGTTACAATTTGCAGGAGGGTGGAAGGGGAATCTCTGATACATACTTCAGCTACTGCCATTGCATCTGGCCATACTGGACACTAAATCCAGCTTCCAGTAATATAATGCAACGCTGCATCCCCTGAGTGAGGTGTCAGAGGAGTTTCTTTGCATGTCTACTCCAGTTGTCGGCTGCAAAAAGTTTTTAACATACATACAATCTGTTTCCCCCCGACCCCCCCAAAGGTACTTTAAAATTACCACAAGATGTCAGTGTGTCAGAACATTGCTATGTTTGCACTGCAGATAATTGTTAGCTAATGATTCATTTAACATTGTCAAAACTTCAGCAATGTAATATGGTTGATCTGCAAGGTTGAAAATCAGCAGTGATGCTATGTTATTAAGGCACAATGCCACCGAAACAATGAGCTATACAAGGGAATACGAGAACCTACAGTAATTAAAGACAGGACTGGCCCTTCAGAAAGGATTTTTAAAACTGATAGTTGCCCATTAAAGGACTGAGGACAGTTGCTCTAGTAACACTCAAATTTTGTGATGCATGATGAAAATGATTAGAAGGTCAAATTTCCCATTCCTAATACAATAAATTAGGATCCTACAGGACATGGATCGAATTCAGCTAAAATGCAGCTTCAAGTCAGTACATTTAAAAAAAACAAAAAACTTTACTCTTGTGTAAATGAACCTTGCAATGTTTTAGTATTCAGTGGGTGTTCCAAATGAACACAACTTACATAGTGAGAGGATAGAAGTAGGGGAAGCAACACAGGAGGGTACAAGATAAAACAAGTCTCTTTAATTTATGTCCCAAACATCTTCAATGCTTTCAGGGCCAAAGTGAGCCCTAGACTAAGGTGGTACTAATTCCAATGAGCCAAATTCATACCTAGTATAACTGTTGAAATTGCTACATCTTCTTGATTCTAATAAATTCAGTTTTAGGCCTGGTTATGATTGTAGAGAGAGGTAGTACTTGCAAGCTATGGGAAGTAACTAGAAGATGTGGAGCCATATCTGCTCCTCTGATGTAGTTTGCAATGTGGGTGTCCTCTTGGATTCTCTCTTCTCTTTCAGTTGCCCAGATAGCAGTGATCAAGAGTGGTGGTGGGGCTTTTTTGGGGGGAGGAATGGGGAAAGAGGGGAATTGTTTGTTTGTTTTTTAATTGCTCATGGTTAGGAGGTTGCAATCCATTCTTTCATGCTTGGACCTGACTGCAGCTACCCATGCTTGTACTGCTTTGCAATGGGACTGCTGCAACACTCTTTACACAGGGCTATGCCTGAAAATGAGTTGAACTTCAGCTGGTCCAGAATGTGGATGCTTGGTAAGTCAGACTTCTCACAGAGAGCATATTTTGCCTGTGCTCCAGTCAGCGCTGGCTGCCAATGTTTTTCTATGTGATGTATAAGATATTGTGCCCTAAATGGCTTGGGTCCTGGCAATTTCAGAGTCCATCTCTTTTCCCTCTGATGCTGTAGTAAGTGTGATTAACTGATGCATGTGAATTCACAGCCCCCCTGTTTAAACAGGAGGGAGGCTAACAGCAGTGCATTTTCAGTGTAAATGTCCATTACCTCTGCCTACTCTAGCTCTTTGCATTTTACCTATCATTGTTGTGTCTAAGACCTGGTCCGCCCTAGGAAATTAGGTTGGTATAATTTCATCATTGAGAGATATGAAAAATCCACACCCTTGAGTGACTCAGTTAAACCAACCTAATCCCTGGTGTAGACAGCACCAGCTCAGTAGGAGACTTCTTCCATTGATCTAGTACTGTCTATGCCGGTGGCTAGGTTGGCTTAACTACGTCTCTCAGATGTGTGGATTTTTTTCCACACCTCTGAGAGAGGTAGCTATGCCAATATGACTTTTCATTATAGACCAGCCCTTAGTATGCATCCAACCCTGGTTTGACAGAGCCTAGATCTGTTAATTTCCAGAAGCTAGCCGCAAAGCTTATCTCTTTTCCCTGAGGGGTGGGTTTATGCAGAGAGTTCAGATCTTTTGGTGAATCTTGATTTGTTTGGTGTATGAGCTATTGTATTTTTATAAATGAATTCACCTAGAGTACCAGATAAGGGCCTTTAATAAACAAATGCTAGGGATGAATGATCCCACTGACTGCAAAAGGAGTTGGACATATTTAGTCCAGAGATAAATTCCATCCCCGTGGAATATCAAGTTGGGGTAGGCTACCCCTTCTTTGGACCTCGCTGAATACTACGGTCTCCCGTTTATACTGAGGTCACTTGACACTGTTCTGGCACATCAGTGCCAAGGACCCATAGTGTAAGTGAGAGTTGGACTCTAACTTGATAAGTTACATTTATTCCTGACATACAGCTTACATCTCCATTTATATAGTCACTGAACTTGAACCAGACTTTCTTGTGTTAGAGCAACAGTAACTCTGTTAAGCTACTGCAGAAGTTGTTTTATTTTAATTGATTCTAAATGGATTTCACATTTAAATTTCATTATATTTGGATTTACTCTTCAATTAAAAGAAGGAAAATATCAAGGAGAAATACCCCATAATCAGAATGGCTTGTTCACCATCAAGCATTTGGCATTGCTTAGTTGTAATCTCAGTAACTGTTCACTTGCTTTACCACAGACTAGTTTAAAACCTTCACTGGCTATTACATGCCCTCCCTGCTGGAAATTGTATCATGATTATTATGTGATGCCAACCCCTAGAAACCAGCAGGAAAGGCAAGTTTGCTATATGCACATAGAATCATAGAATATCAGGGTTGGAAGGGACCTCAGGAGGTCATCTAGTCCAACCCCCTGCTCAAAGCAGGACCAATCCCCAACTAAATCATCCCAGCCAGGGCTTTGTCAAGCCTGACCTTAAAAACCTCTAAGGAAGGTGATTCCACCACCTCTCTAGTTAACCCATTCCAGTGTTTCATCACCCTCCTAGTGAAAAAGTTTTTTCTAATATCCAACCTAAACCTCCCCCACTGCAACTTGAGACCATTGCTCCTTGTTGTGCCATATAGCCATTAGATCGGAACAACCAAGCATCTGTTGGACCTGTTACCAATTGATTAATCTGGTCAGCAGCTGATGGGGTTCTATTTTAAGATCACTTTGTATGGTGGACTTTTCAGAAAAGTCCTCCTGGTGTGGTTGTTTATCATGTGCAAAGGCTCCCCAAAACCCTTCACCCTTTCTGGCTCACAGCCCTCTGTCCAGAGTCTATATGGCCTTTGCTAGTTGCTATCAGGGCCCTACAAAATCCCTTCACTCTCTGGGTTACAGGGGTCTAAGCCACCACTTCATGGTGGCCCTACTGAGGTATAGGTAGGGGAGCCCATATCCTCTCTCTGTCATGAGATCTAGGCCTGATACTCTAGTCTAAACCAGTGTTCCTTAATGTTTTCATGTTGGTGATCCCCTTCTTTTGAAGTTAAACATTTTTGACACTGCTCCATGTTTTGTTTTATAGTAAATGTATCCTTCCAGATGATATCATGGTATCACCCTCTCACACTTAGGATACTCTCTGTGGCAGGGGACTCCAGGTATTAAGAAGAGATAGTTAATATTAATGAGGGACTTGATAATTAGATATCTGGATAGTTGAGATTGTGATGACCAAAAGAACCAGATGGTGAATTGCCTGCTGGGTACAAAGGTTGGGAATCTTTCAAAACATCTAGATAAATTCATATGCAGTGCTGAGGAGGAGTTGGCAGTTTTGATACATGTAATTACCAGTGACATAAGCAAAGGCAGAAGACAGGTCCTGGAGGCCAAATGTAGGCTGCTAGGTAAGACATTAAAGTCCAGGACCTCCAAGGAAGCATTCTCCGAAATGCTTCCAGTTTTATGCTCAGGACCAGTTAGATGGGCAGAACTGCAGAGTCCCAATCATGAATGAGACAATGGTTTTGTGGGGGAAGGATTTAGGTTTATTAGAAACAAAGGAACCTTTCGGGAAAAGAGGAGTCTATACAGGAAGGATGGGTTTAACCTAAAGCAAAACAGAAGCAGATTGTTGGCATGTAAAATTAAAAATAATCATGGAGTTTTAAACTAAGGGCTGAGAGAAAGCTGACAGGTGCAGAGGAGCACACAGTTTGGACAGATGCATCCCTTTGGGGAGGATTTATTCAAGGGGATACTCTATAAATTTCTATCATCTCCTCTTTACTAGGATATAAAGTACAGGTAGGAACTGAAGAGAAACAGTCAAACAAAGAATCCCATTCAATTATATCACATGAAGGCAGACAACTAAGTATTGACACATGTTATGAGTACTTGTATACAAATGCTAGAAATCTAAATATGAAGATGGGTGAACTTCACTGCGTTGTATTAAATGAGGATGTCCCTATAATAAGCACCCCAAACTTGGTGGAATTATGATAATCAGTGGAACATGGCAATACCAAGATATAAAATATAGGAATGACAGAGTAGGTCGAGGAGTGGCACAATGTGGCAGAAAGCAGAGTCAAATATAGTAAAAATCTTAAATGACTCAAACTGTACCATAGAATATGTATGGATAGAAATGCCATGCTTTAATAAGAATGTATCAGTAAGAATATAATACCTACCACTGACCAGGATGGTGACAGTTATGGTGAAATATTTAAAGATTTGAGAGTTATAAAAATAGAAACCCCAATAATAATGGGAGATTTCAACTATCCCCATATTGACTGGGAACATGTCACCTCAGAATGGGATGCTGAGAGAATTTCTAGACACCATTATCAATTGCTTCTTAAAGCAGCTAGTCCTTGAACAAGAAGGCGAGAGGCAATTCTTGATTTAGTCCAGTGGTTCTCAGCCAAGGGTACATGTACGCCTGGAGGTATGCGAAGATCTTCCATGGGGGTACGTCAACTCATCTAGATATTTGCCTAGTTTTATAACCGTCTACATAGAAAGCACTAGTGAAGTGAGTACAAACTAAAATTTCATACAGACAATGACTTGTTTATACTGCTCTATATGATATATGCTTACATGCAAGTACAATATTTATATTCCAATTGATTTATTTTATAATTATATGGTAAAAATGAGAAAGCAGCACTTTTTCAGTAATTGTGTGCTGGGACACTTTTTGTCTGATTTTTGTAAGCAAGTAGTTTTTAAGTGAGTTGAAACTTGAGGTACACAAGACAAATCAGCCTTCTGAAAGGGTTACAGTATCCTGGAAAGGTTTAGAACTAGTGGAGTAGATGACTGAAATCACCCTGACATGTGAAAGGATTCTTTTGTGTCTTCTTGTCTGGAAAGGCTGAGAGCCACTGGTAGTCCTACATGAAGCACAGAATCTGGTCCCAGAAGTGAATATAGCTGAAGCACTCAGAAATAGT
This sequence comes from Chelonoidis abingdonii, assembly GCF_003597395.2. Taxonomy (NCBI): domain Eukaryota; kingdom Metazoa; phylum Chordata; order Testudines; family Testudinidae; genus Chelonoidis; species Chelonoidis abingdonii. Next base: position 107,764,865 of record NC_133771.1, read on the forward strand.
GACCATAATGTAATTAAATTTTATTTAATTTAGGGTGGAAAATAAGATGGTTACTCACCTTTGTAACTGTTGTTCTTCGAGATGTGTTGCTCATATCCATTCCAGTTAGGTGTGCGCGCGCCGCATGCACGTTCGTTGGAAGATTTTTACCCTAGCAACACTCGGTGGGTCGGCTGAGCACCCCCTGGAGTGGCGCTGCTCCATGGCACCGGAGTGATATACCCCCTGCTCATCCAACCGCCTCCTGGCGCAGTTTCGCTTCTTGCCGGCTACTCCGACAAGTGGGGAAGGAGGGCAGGTTTTGGAATGTATACGAGCAACACATCTTCGAAGAACACAGTTACAAACTGGTTAGTACTGTCTTTTCTTTCTTCGAGTGCTTGGCTGCTATTCCATTCCAATTAGGTGCATTCCAAGAACCTTACCTATGGTCGGTGATGGTCGGAGTGAGATGTGGCAGAAATGCAAAAACTGCTCAGTCCAAAGGCTGCCATAATATCTCTGACTGTTGACCAGAGCATCAATTGCGACAGCAAAGGTGTGGACCGACGGACCAGGTAGCTGTTGCGACATTTATCTCCTGGATAGACACAGACGGGAGGCAGGCGGCAGATGAAGGCCTGGACCCCTGGATAGAATGGCGCCAGAGTGATTGTGTTGGGGAAATATCAGAGCCAACACTCAGAACCAAATGGGGATGCACTCCCGTCACCCGAAGATGAGATGCCTCCGTGAGAGAAACAGGTAGGGCTATTTCATCTCGGTCTGCCACCGCCGCCAAAAGTTGGCGGCGCATTTCTACTAAATGTTCTTAGTCCGCCTCAATATTAAAATGCGAGGCACTCTACGGACGTCCAGGGAGAGCAATGTTAGCTCCCGTCGCATTTGAGTTGTGCTTCGGGAAGTAAGTACTGGCGAGAACGATGTCCCCTGTTAACATGAAGTGCCCAAAACCACCTTAGGGAAGGTAAGCGTGTTGCCAGGCACCTGTCTTCGGTCCGCAACTGCATCCTGTTTGTCCTTGTTGGAACACAAGCTATACGGATGGATCCAATCGTAAGAAACCCTAAGCTCACAGAGACTCGTCTGGTCCGCATGTAATGGCTACGAGGAAAGCTGTCTGTCCAAGGCAGGGAATCGAGTACGCGAGCAGGTTTTCTATATGGCTCAAATGGGGAGACATAAGTCTTGGTAAAACCAGGTTGATCGGTCCAGGCTCGGGGCTGGGCGGTTACTTTGAGGGACGAAATATTAAGTGCTCCAAGACCCTTGAGTGAACCTCGAAACCATAGTTAGTTGTGTGAGAACACGGAAAATGACCACCTTCGACCTGGTCGGAGGTTAGAGATGAGCTGCCAAGTGTACCTCATGATGATACTTGCTAGCCACTACTGTTTGAGAGACCAGAGATAGTCCAAAATATATGGGTGGATCGAAGCACCTCCAGTGGGAAGTAAGATTAAGCGGTGTCGCGACCAGCAGGGAGAACCGGCTTCTCACTTGGCCACGATACGTTGACCGATGGAACTTTCTGCTTACCCAGAGAGACTTGTGTTACTGTACCCGATTCAGAGCAACGATAACTCTGGGACCTGGTTTAGCCACACAACAGCCATGCTGTGCGGTGAAAGACCTGCAGTCCAATTCAAAGGTGGACGAAGCCTTGCCTATGTGTCCTGGTGGGTACTGAAGTCTGTAACGGTGGTCCGGTAGCACTAGTAGCAGGGGTAAATTGGGTTGGCTATCGACAGGTCAAGTCCACGTGTACGTACCTAGTACTGCCTGGGCCACTCTGGAGTCATCGTAATGCGATCATGATGAGTGTGGCTCTGTCCTGCCGAAGTTCTAGCAGTTACCTTTGTGAACATGTGGATTACATTTTAGATGTAGAAGGCATAAAAGGAGTCCTGACTCTTTCCATGGCATCAGGAAAGTGTTACCTCAAGATCGATTCCCTAGGAAGAGACCTTTGGAAGCGCTGTGCAGAACATTCTGGCATTTCCTGTATCTCGCGAGGAAGTTTGAACAGGTTACTATATGGGCGGAAATCCCCACTTCTGGAAAACAGAATGCATATGTGTCGGGCGGAGTCGACCCACTCGTGCGACAGGAAAGACCTGCTGAGTTGTAATCTGCCAGAGTTCGTTCTGAATGCCTGGATGAAGGTACGGCTATACGAGATATATAGGGTGCTATGCAAAAAGTGCCCCGAGTTGTAATGGGCCTCCTGATCAAAGGGGTGAGGACCGTGTCCCCCCTCTGTTTTTATGTAGTATGATTGTCCTTTGTTTTGTCTGTAATACTGAGACGCAAACGGATCTCGCAACTGTGCTGGAACGCCTTGGCATGCCAGGCGGACTGCTCTTTCAGTTCTCAGACATTTTATGTGTGTAATGCCAGCTCCTTGTAAGCCAATCCAGTGAATGTTACGATAAGGTGACCGAGGTGAGCACCCAAGCCGAGAGATGACGCGTCCGTCAGGGACACTGAGGGTTGGGGCGGGTGGAACGGCATCCCTGCACACACCAGGGAGGGAGTTAGCCACCATTCTAGGGAGCCTAGGGTGCTCGGGGGAATGGTGACTATCATGTCTATTAGGTCCCTGCCCGGTCGGTATACCGAGTTGAGCCAAACTTGGAGAGGACGGAGGCGGAGCCTGGCGTGTTTGGTTAAAAACGTGCAGGCAGCCATGTGACCCAGGAGACCGAGACAAGTGCAAGCCAAGGTTGTCGGGAAATTTTGTAGACCTCGGATGATTGTTGCCATTGCCTGAAACCACGGCTGTGGTAAGCAGGCTCTGGTTAGATTGGAGTCCAGGATAACTCCTATGAAGTCTAACCTCTGCGTGGGAACCAGAGTGGATTTTTCTATATTGATCATCAGGCCTAGATGTGTGAATAGGTCCTTGACGATGCCCACATGCTGAGTGACTTGTATCTCGGAGGCCCCTCGGATGAGCCAATCGTCCAGATACAGAAAAACGTATATCCGACGTTGGCAGAGGTAGGCGGCGACTACAGCCATACACTTTGTAAATACCCTTGGGGCTGTAGAAAGGCCAAATGGAAGGACCGTAAACTGGAAGTGCTGACGGTTGGCTACAAAGCGGAGGTATCTCCTGTGTGGAGGAAAGATGGCGATGTGAAAGTACGTGTCCTTCATATCGAGGGCAGCATACCAGTCTCCAGGATCCAAGGATGGGATAATGGTCCCTAGGGATACCATGGGCAACTTCAACTTTATCATAAACTGGTTGAGTCCTCGCAGGTCTAGGATAGGTCTGAGACCTCCCTTCAACTTGGGGATTAGGAAATAATGGGAGTAAAACCCCTTGCCCCTTTCGTCCATCGGTACCTCCTCTATAGCTCCTATGGCAAGGAGCATGTGCACCTCTTGTAAGAAGAATTGCTCGTGAAAGGAGTCCCTGAAGAGGGACAGGGTTGGAAGGTGGGAGGGCGGGGTTGAAATAAATTGGAGATGGTACCCATACTCCACTGTGCGTATGACCCAGCGATCTGAAGTTAACTGGGACCACACTGGGAGGAAGTAGGAGAGACGCCTGGAGAAGGGAGGAGAGGGATCCTGGCCTGTAACTGGTACGCCGCCCTCGGGCACACCTGCAAAAGTTCATCTTTGGTCCCGGTGGTGGTTTCGAGGGACCTTGATTTTTGGCCCCCTTGGGGTCCTGACGGTCATCTGCGACCACCTCTGCCACGCCGCCTGCCATAGTCCTGTCTTTGTCTAGGCACAGAGTATGGGCAGTGAGGCTGGGGATGGAAACCCCTGCGTTGGGTCACCGGCGTATGCATGCCGAGAGAGCGCATTATGACCCTGTTGTCCTTCAGGCTTTGCAGCCTGGGGTCGGTCTTTTCCAAGAAGGGGCCTTTACCATCAAATGGCAAGTCTTGAATGGTATACTGAAGCTCCGGTGGGAGGTTTGAAACCTGAAGCCATGAGATGCGCCTCATGGCAACACCTGAGGCCAGGGTCCTGGCTGCTGCGTCTGCTGCATCCAACAAGGCCTGGAGGGAAGTTCTGGCCACCTTTTTCCCTTCCTCCAAGAGGGCAGCGAGCTCTTGGCGGGAGTCTTGAGGGAGAAGCTCCGTAAACTTAGCCACCACCACCCAGGTGCTATAATTATAGCGGCTAAGCAAGGCTTGTTGATTTGCCACCCAGAGCTGTAGGGCCCCTGCCGAGTACACCTTGCGGCCGAGTAGGTCCATTCGCCTAGCCTTCTTCGATTTCGGGGCTGGCGCCTGCTGGCCATGCCGTTCCCTCTCATTAACGAACTGGACGACTAGTGAGGAGGGAGGAGGATGGACATACAAGTACTTGTACCTTTTAGAGGGCACCATATATTTACGCTCGACTCCCCTGGCCACAGGAGGGATAGAGGCTGGGGACTGCCATATAGTATCGGCATTCACCTGGATGGTCCAAATAAACGGTAGGGCCACTCTAGTGGGGGCATCCGCCGATAGAATGTCCACTACCAGGTCCTCTATCTCTGGGACCTCCTCCACCTGGAGGTTCATACTGAGTACTACCCTCCTTAGGAGGTCCTGATGGGCTCTCAGGTTGATTGGAGGAGGGCCCGAGGAGGATGTTCCTGCCACCGCCTCATCTGGAGAAGAGGAAGAGGAGATGCCAGCGACAAGCGGGTCCTGGGTAGCCTGTTGCTCTTGGGCAATCTCCTGCTCCAGAGGAACCTGAGAGTCCGGTGGGTGAACTGGGGCTTCCTCCGCAGCAGTCGGAGGGGGATGGCTAACCATCGCCTCTGGCACTCGGTGCTTTGATGAGACAGAGCAGGACGGAACTGCTGGTACGCCTTGGGCCTGGTGGTACACCCAAGGTGTCCAGAAAGACCACTGATGGGGTCCTTGGGCCTGGGCCTGGGCCTCTTGGAAGACTCTGGTGGGCACATCAGAATCACAGTCCTGAGCATAAGAGCTGTCCGCATGGAATGACACTGATGCGTGTCTGGATGGCCATGGAGGTGCTGAAAAGCCCTGGGCAGAGTCTCTGTCTCTAGCAGACCTTGCCCTACTCAGCACCGGGAGCGGTACCGGGAGGCATACAGGTACTGGGAACGAGATCGAGACCTGCGACCGGAGCGTTGCCGGGAGGTCGACCAAGATCTCGAGGCTTGACGTTGGGAGTGGCTACAGGAGTCACGGTACCTGGAGCAGTGCCGGGAGCTGGAACGGTGCCAAGAGTAGCAGGCCGGCGAACGGGATACCGACCGGTGCCGCAAGTGCGCCCGGTACCAAGGAGGAGAACAGTACCGGCACTGCGAGCAGCTTCGGGAGCGGGAGCGCCGACAGGACCTGGAATGTCTGCAGGACCGTGATCGTGAACGGTGCCGCTCTGCTGTGCTGACAGAGGATGGTCTTATCAAAGCAGGCTTGCCAATAGACTGTATTACCCGCACCGGCGGTGCCAGGGGTTGAGGTAGCGTCAACTCTGTCATGGCAATCAGATCCGTCGCCGTTGAGAATGTCTCCGACGTGGATGGAATAGTAAGCTCAACCACGGCTTGCGCCAGGGAGCTGACAGGCACTGGACTCGACGGCCTTAATGGGACCAGAATTGATGGTGCCGATGATGTTGGTGCCGCGGCAGGTGTTGGTGCCGGGCGATCTGACTTAGACGAGCTCTCTGGCTGCGGTGCAGGTGGCACGGAAGCAGCAGGAGTCTTAGGCTTTCTCAACCTTGGGGAGAGGGAGCAGTGCCGAGTTGACTTCGGTGCCAGCGATGACTGGTGCTGAGAGGCCTTGGCAGTACCGGCGCAGTCCGGTGCCAAGGAGGTGCTTCTGCCTGCCGATTGACCACAGCTCGGTGCCGAAGGCGGAGGGGTAAGAGCCACCTCCATGAGGAGCTGCTTCAGCCGAAAGTCCCGTTCCTTTTTTGTTCTCGGCTTAAAAGCCTTGCAAATGTGACACTTATCTGTCAGGTGAGATTCCCCGAGGCACTTAAGGCAGGAGTCGTGTGGATCTCCTGTCAGCATCGGCTTATGACAGGCCGAGCACAGTTTGAAACCCGGTGAACCAGGCATGGGCCCCGGCACTGCGTGCGGGGAAGGGGCTAATCCCCAAACCCCTCTTAACTATACACTAACTATAAACAATAAAAATTAACTGTAACTATATAACTTTGAACTATATACACAACAAAATAACTAGAGAACTACGAGTAGCTAGGGAGGTGGAGGTCAGTAAAACCGCACTCCACTGTTCCAACAACCGACACGGGCGGTAAGAAGGAACTGAGGGGCAGTTGGGTCGGCAGGGGTATATATCCGGTGCCATGGTGGTGCCACTCCAGGGGGCACCCAGCCGACACACCGAGTGTTGCTAGGGTAAAAATCTTCCGACAAACGTGCACGTGGCGCGCACACACCTAACTGGAATGGATATGAGCAAGCACTCGAAGAAGAAACCAAAGAAACCTACCACGTTAGCAAAAAGGGGGAAGCTAGTAAAACAGAAATTAAAAGGAACAGTCACGCATGAAATTCCTGCGAGCTGCATGAAAACTAATTAAAAACACCATAATAGGCACAAACTAAATATAGACCCCAAATTAAAACAAAACAAAATAGTGAAGATACCAAAAAAAAAGGCCGCCATGGCTAAATAGAGTAAAGAAGGGGTTAGAGGCAAAAAGGCAGCCTTTAAAAATTGGAAGTCCAATTCTATGAAGGAAAATAGAGCATAAACTCTGGCAAGTCAAGTGCAGAAGTATAACAATGGAAGCCAAAAAAAAATTTGAAGAGAAACTAGCAAAAGAGACAAAAACAAACTTTTTTTTTTCAATACATCAGAAGCAGGAAACCTGCCAAACAGTCAGTGGGGCCACTGGATGATCAAGGTGCTAAAGATCATTCAGAGAAAACAAGGCCGTATCAGAGAAGATACATGAGTTCTTTGCATTGGTCTTCATTACACAGGATATGAGAGATTCCCACACCAGACCAGAGCCATTCTTTTAAGGTGACAAATTTGAAGAAATGTCCCTGACTGCAGTGCCAGTAGAGGAGGCTTTGGAACAAATTAAACAGTAATAATTCACCAGGACCAAGAGTTCTGAAGGAACTCAAATATTAAATTGTATAACTACTAACTGTGGTATGTAACTTACTACTTACATCAGACTCTATACCAGCTGACTGGAGGATAGCTACAAAAGTGCCATTTCTTTAAAGGCTCCAGAGGCATATACAGAAAAGTAAAGGATCCTGGCATATACAGAAAAGTAACCCTAACTTCAGTACCAGGCCAATAGGCTGAAACTATAGTAAAGAACAGGATGATCAGATACATAGATAAACACAGTTTGTTGGGGAAGAGTCAACATGGTTTTTATAAAGTGAAATCATGCCTCACCAATCTATTAACATTATTTGAGAGTGTCAAAAATTCTACAGGCAAGGGTGAGCCAGTTGATACAGTGTATTTAGACTTTAAGAAAATCTTTGACAAAGTCCTACACCAAGACTCTTAAGCAAAGTAAGCTGTCATGGGATAAGAGGGAAGGTCCTCTCCTGGATCAGTAACTGGTTAAAAGATAGGAAACAAAGAGTAGGAGTAAATAGTCAGTTTTCACAGTGGAGAAAGGTAAATAGTGGGCTTCCCAAGGATCTGATCTGGGACCAGTACTTTCAACATATTCATAAATGAGCTAGAAAAGGGAGTAAACAGTGAGGTAGCAAAGTCTGCAGATGATATAAAATGACTCAAGATAATTAAGTCAAAAACTGACTGTGAACAGTTACAAAATCTCACATCTGCCATTTTCTTGCCCAACCACCCAATTTTGTAATTCAGTACTGATGATTACATATTCATGCACTTTGGAAAACATCCCAACTATATATACAAAATCATGGGGTCTAAATTAGCTGTTACCGCTCAAGAGATCTTGGTGTCATTGTGGACAGTTCTCTGAAAACATCTGTTCAATGTGCAGCAGCACATTGCAGAGAATCATGCTTGCAGAGAATCATGCTGTAGATGCTTCTGGTCCAAAAAATGTAGATACTCTCCAAATCAGTGGTAATTTCTGAAAATATTAGTCTTAAACTCACTGAGACAGATTCAGCCCTGCTCAGGTTTACCTCTGTCACTGCTTACACTAGGAATAAATTTGGATCTCTGTTTCCCTAGCTGTAAAATGGGAACATTTAAACTTGCAACTTACTTTCACCCCTGCCCCCATGAAATAACTCACAGGACTTACCAGTATGGCCGGAGTCCTGGGGGGGAGTGGTGGCCTCATCCAGAAGAGGCGAGGCCTCAAGATTTAAAGGCTCTGGGACATCAGCTGTGGCTGGGAGTCCCAGGGCCTTTAAATCACCCAGGGGGCTCCCAACTGCAGAGGTGGCTGGTAGCCCCCGGGGCGAACTAAAGGGCCCGAGGCTTCAGCTGCCGAGGAGCTCCAGGAGGGCAGAGATCCCAAAGTGGTTGTGTGTTCTATAATTAGATTTCATCAGTCCAGTAACAAGAGTGAATTCCTAAAGCACTATAACAGTCTGACCATGGAGTCTCAGACATTGGGCATTCAAGTCTATCTTGCCACCCAGGCGAGCTGGACTTAGTGATAGATGCATAGGTGCCGACTTCCACTGTTCCCAGTGGGTGCTCGACCCCTGCCCTGCCCCTGGCACTGCTCCTGCACTGCCCTCGCCCTGCCCCATTTCATCCCTTTCCCAAAGTCCCCACCTGCATTCCACCCCCTTTTCCCAAATCTCTGCCACTGCCCTGCCTGCTTCCCTGAGCATGCTGTGTCCCCACTCCTCCCCTCCCTCCCTCCCGGAAAGTACTAAGCTCTGTGAAACAGTTGTTTGGCGGTGGGAAGCACTGGAGGTAGGCGGAGGAGCGGGGATGCAGAGTGTTCGGAAGGGTGGGGGGGTGAGGAGAGCTTGGCTGCCGGTGGGTGCAGAGCACCCACTAATTTTTCCCCATAGGTACTCCAGCCCCGGAGCACCCACAAAGTCAGCGCCTATGGATAGATGGTTGCTAAACACCAAAGATCACAAAATATTCAAATTGCTCCCAGTCCAAAGAGACCAGTCATAACCCCAGGTCAGCTGGTACCTTAAATCTCTCACCAAAGACAATGCTTGTAGCCAATCCTATAGTGAACTTACTAAGGACTTATTAACTAAGAAAAGAAATGAGTTATCATAAGGTTAAAGCAGGCAAACACATACACAAATGAGTTAGTCTATGGTTTTAAAAGGTGACAGGGTTATGGTAATCTATCAGCTCTGAATGTCTTTTAAGGCCAACCAACCCAGGTTGACCCTGGGGATCACTGTTTCTGTTTTGTAGCTCCAGCCCTGTGAGAGTCCAAGCAGTAAGAAATGAAAATTTTTCTTGTCAGCTATTTTTATTTCCTTCTTCCAGAATTCAGGCTAATGGGACTTGCCCCTTTTGCATGTTGTCTCTTCATGGGTGTGAAGGGACAATTAACAAAGTCTTTGTGATTTGATGTCCCATAATGGCCTGTTTCGTTTTGACAGGCCTTCTTGATGGGCAGGAGATGATCCCTCCTGACTGGGTTCACAGTTTCAGAGAAAACATTTTTTTACAGTTATAACGAAAAATTTAACTATCACCTTATAGCATTTAATAAAGATATAAGTGAGATTAATGTATTGTGACAGACCAAGACCAGTAGGGTACAGGAGTCTGGTAGAGGGCAAATATACTGGTCACTGGATGAGTAGTTTTCTGTTCCCTGAGTGACCAGAGCAGGGGCTGCACTAGAGTAATCAGGAACCTGCTAAAACCAATTAAAGCAGACAGGCTGATTAGATCACCTGCAGCTAAATCTTAAGGGCAGGTATATCAGGCCTGGGTTAAGAGAGTTGAGCTCACTCGTCATGGGAGGAGGCCAGAGGAGAGGAAGTGCGTGTAAGGAGCTGGGAGCAAGAGCACAAGGAGCTGAGAGTGAGAGAGTGCGCTGCTGGAGGACTAAGAGTACAAGTTGTCATCAGACACCAGGAGGAGGTCTGTGGTGAGGATAAGAAGGGGTGTTGGAGGAGGGCCAGGGGAAGTACCCAGGGAGTGGAGCTGTCATGCAGCTGTTACAGGAGGCACTATAGACAGCTGCAATCACAGGGCCCTGGCTGGAACCGCGAGTAGAGGGCAGGCCCAGGTTCCCCTCAAACCTCCCAACTCCTGATCAGACACAGGAGGAGTTGATCCAGACTGTGGGGAAGATCACTGAGGTGAGCAAATCTGCCAATAAGTGCAGGACCCACCAAGGTAGAGGAGGAACTTTGTCACAATATGCAGCAACTTACAAGTATTTTATAAAGTCTAAGCACATTATTATAAATCCAATACCCATCTTAATCATGCTAACACACAGGTGAAACAGACTGGTTTCCAGCAATGAATTTCAGTGCTTGGCTGAGGCTGGCACCTGGTCTGCCAGCATCACATGGGCATTTGAACAATTATCAGAGGAATAGCCATGTAGTCTGTATCCACAAAAACAACGAGGCGTCCAGTGGCACCTTAAAGATTAACAGATCCCAAATAAATCTGTTAGTCTTTAAGGTGCCATCAGACTCCTCGTTTTTATTTGAACAATTGAATCTTTGCTATTTTATTGCCAGCCGTTTAGAAAGACCTTTTAAGTAACTTATTCTTTGTTTATGCCGCTCATGAATAATGTGGTCAGAGCAAAGTTATGGCAATAAAACATGTAATGCACAGCCCATAAAAATATTCTCCACCCCAATACAGTTTTATAAGTTATATGCTTTGTTTGAACTGTCTGAATCTTAAAAAATTTCTCTTGACATAGTGTTTCATACTCCCAGGAAGGAAATGTTATTGTCCCATCAATAGGTAGAGATAATAAAGACTGAGTTTAATATCTGAGAATCAGCATTTCATAATTGGCTATAAAGGTTTTCATTCCTAGGTCAGGATTCAGATTCAGCCAAGGGCAGTAGTGGCAAACATCCAATGACTTGTTCAGTGGTCAATGTGAAATTAGTAAAGTGGTCACTGACTAATAACTAGTGCCTGGGAGCAGGGCCATCCCTAGGAGGATGAGGGCCCAGGGCAGAAATGATGAATCCATCACTTCCAGGACTGATCCATCACTTCCAGGTCCAATTGTGCTGGCCAATCGCGCCGGTCCACAGTGCAGGGCTGGGAGCAGTGGCCCCAATTTGCCATACCCTAGGGACAGCTCTGCCTGGGAGTGAAATCCTATCCCCAGTGCCGTCAATGAGAGTTTTGCTACTGATTGAAGTGGGGATGGGATTTCACTCCAGATGTTCACCTCAGAAAAACAGAAATGACTCTCTTGAAGGCAGTTGTAATGCCCTGGAAATAACCTTTTGATATTCCTAAGCATGACTTTAGAACAGCCACCCGAGAGAGACTGTCTCAGAGGATCCATCTTGGGTTAAGCTAAGCCCGATACATGTTGAAACCAGACTTTTAGGAATTGAGTCAGTACAGTGTGGCTGTTCATACACTGTAGCTGTGACAAAATATATAGCTCAATGAAAAGTTTCAGGTCTATGATTCAAAGAAAGTCTTAGTAACCTGGGACACAACAGCATTACTGGTGTAAGATGTCAAGGAATTTCTTCTCATGGGCACTGAACTAACTCATCACTTTGTACAGTAAGAAGTCCCTCTGAGGTTGGGATTGAGACACATTTCAGGGGCCACTGCTCTGTTGTATGTGGGATGGAGTGCCCGAGCAAAAGTTTAAAGCGTGACTGAACTGGCTTGAGCTCAGGAAGTCATTTGTTCTGCAAATGAAGAGGGAGAGAATGGGGGAGTCAAAGTGAAATGGAATGAGGGACGGATAAGAGTAAGGGGAAAACCCTAGACCTTCCTTCCACCACGTTGAAAGCGGCAGCCGGGCAAAAAGGGAGCTTCAGAGCTGTGAATACAGCTTCCTCCTTAGGGATACCAAATTAAAATAGCTTCTGCTAACCCTCCTGGGCACATAGTGTAGGCTCAGTTAGTCATGAAAAGAACTGTACTGTATACAAACCCTGTGACAGTAGCAAGTAACCAATCTAAAACCTCAAAATGCACCAGGAAAAAAACTGCCTCAATACTTCCACAACTATCCAGTTAGTAGAAACAATTCCACACTGAACTTGACAATGGTGGTGACACCAGCCGGTTCTGTGCAAAACACTGCATTTTTAGTAAAGCATCATGAATTTGAATGGGGCTCCATTTTCAGCACTTTTATTTTTTGCTATGACTATCTTGTGCATCTCTGGTATGAAACATTTTAAGTCTGGAGCTGGGAAGAAATGCAGAAGTAGCTCTAGAACTGCAAAGTTCAGAAACTAGGAGGAATTGGAGAATTGAAAGATTCTAAATAAAGACAGACTGTAAAGGGAATTGAGGAAATGTTTAAGAAGCTGAGTTCTCAAAAATAAGGAGAGAACCAAGACAGTGCAACCTTTCATGTGTTATTCTTTCCTCTACATCTACTGTCCTCTCTCATTAAGCACTTCTTAAAAACAGAATTCTCTACATCAGTAGCTCTCAAACTTTTGTCCTGGTGACCCCTTTCACATAGCAAGCCTCTGAGTGTGACACCCCACCCTTTATACATCAAAAACACTTTTAAATATATTTAACACCATTATAAATGCTGGCAGCAAAGCAGGATTTGGGGTGGGGGCTGACAGCTTGTGATCCCCCATGTAATAACCTTGCGACCCCCTGAGGGTCCCACCCCCAGTTTGAGAACCCTGCTCTACATTCTTAGACACTACCTTCTATATAAGTATACTTTCATACTATGACATCCATTATTGTGGATCAATCTATCATAACATCCCTCTTGCCACATTTGAGATAGCAAAATTAAACATCAGAGGGGTAGCCGTGTTAGTCTGGATCTGTAAAAGCAGCAAAGTTAGTCTGGATCTGTGGCACCTTATAGACTAACAGACGTTTTGGAGCGTGAGCTTTCATGGGTGAATACCCACTTCACCGGATGCATGTAGTGCAAATTTCCAGAGGCAGGTATAAGTATACAAGCAAGAATCAGGCTAGAGATTACGAGGTTAGTTCAATAGAGAGGTTGTGGTGTGAACACCAAGGGAGGAGAAACTGCTTTTCTAGTTGGCAAGCCATTCACAGTCTTTGTTTAATCCTAAGCTGATGGTGTCAAATTTGCAGATGAACTGAAGCTCAGCAGTTTCTCTTTGAAATCTGGTCCTAAAGTTTTTTTGCTGCAGGATGGCTACCTTTAAATCTGCTATTGTGTGTCCAGGGAGATTGAAGTGTTCTCCTACAGGTTTTTGTATATTGCCATTCCTAATATCTGATTTGTGTCCATTTATCCTTTTCCGTAGAGACTGTCCAGTTTGGCCGATGTACATAGCAGAGGGGCATTGCTGCAATATGATGGCATATATTACATTGGTGGACTGCAGCGTGAATGAACCGGTGATGGTATGGCGATCGGTTAGGTCCTGTGATGGTGTCGCTGGTGTAGATATGTGGGCAGAGTTGGCATCGAGTTTTGTTGCATGGATTGTGTTCCTGAGTTAGTTACTATGTGCAATGCATAGTTAACTGGTGAGGATATGCTTCAGGTGGCGGTTGTCTGTGGGAGAAATGGCTTGCCACCCAAGGCCTCTGAAAGTGAGAGATCATTGTCCAGGATGGGTTGTAGATCCCTGATGACGCGTTGGAGAGGTTTCAGTTGGGGACTGTATGTGATGGCCAGTGGAGTTCTGTTGGTAAATTAAACATGAATACCATAACCTGCTTTGCATATTTGACCCTCTATTATACTCCCTTAAAAATCTATTTCAATATATATATATTAAATGGCAAAAAATTGTTAAAGCTAAGTTAATGGTGCTTGATGTTATGTCATCCCCTGCAGAATGCTGAGTTGAGGAAAACTCAAATGTCTGAAAACCAAGAAATTCAGTTAACCAAGAAATGCCCATGCAACCGTAACTTTTCCCTTTTCCAGCAGTGCCCCAATATGTCTTGTTAACATACATACCTTTACTCTGCCAACCCCACAGCTGCTAAAATATGCAAGCCCTTCAGCTCTTTATACAATCCATTAACTCTCAGCCACAGGATTCCAGCAAAAAGAGAGAGAAGGGGTGGGGGGGGAGTGTACTCCTTGATCTCCTGCAAACTTTTGCAACCTTGTGATCAAGGAATGGCCCTCAAGCTATATGTTAGCAATCCTGCACCACATTTATTTTTCCTCAGCGGTCAAGGTACCTGCGCTGTCAGTTCCAAACTTCCACATTGTCTGTTGACACAGCACATTAATTCATCCCAAGACCATGAAGTAGTCACCTGTTTCCCCCACCCCTTCTTTCAAGGGCTAGTAAAATATAGATTTTTCTCACACAAACAATCCAAGGCTTGCCTACCACCTCTCCGCATTGCCCAAGCTCTCTGCAGCCACAATTCAGTTCCCTCTCCTCCTGTCGTTCCTGTCTCCTGCATCCCCAAGTCCCACAAAGCCCTTGTCTCCAGCTCCTCCCTCCCAGATACAACAAAAATGTTAATTAGACTGACCGCTGACTCCTGCTGTGTTCACAGTAAGCATCTCCATGAAATAAAAACATTACATTATAGCAGAAAATGTAGAGAAACCAAAATGAGGTATTTAAATGTTTATTGCATAGGCGTACAAAAGTTTGGACTAGAAACATCAGAGGCAGAGTATTCACTAGGGGCAATGGCATCAGCACATTCCCTCAACCTACCCAGGCAAGCAAAAGTGGTTGCACAGAAACCCTCTTATGTTTTTTTTTCTCTTACAGGTGCATGTGCACCATAATCCTTCCAGACCACACATCTATACAAGCAAAGAAGTGAACAAGTTCTTAAATACTATTGTGATGAGGTGTATTTGGTAGCTCCCTACTGGGAGCTCCACACTCCTAATACACTCCTCCCCAATTTTCCAAGCTTGCCTACTGAGAGGGCTCTCTAGAGTGGTCATTTTGGAAACCATAGACCTTCTCCTTCAAGGGCTAGGGGGCCAGCAACAGTCAATCATAACTCTGCTGGCCCATTTAAAAGGACCTGCAGGTCATTTCCTGGTTGGGATTAGAAGGGAGAGAAAGGAGGCTCCTTTCTGGCTAAAGGAACTTGAGGGCTAGTTAGAGTTTGTCTTTTGGCTACCTTTTGCATAACTGGGTTTGCAGGAGAGAGAAGACCTAAGAACCTTAACCCTGAGGTAAGTGTGAAGTGAGGGGAGGGGAAGGAGATCAGCAAAGAAGCAAGCAATGAATTTAATCCAGCAGTATGTTGCTGCTGTTTGTAGGGTCCCTGGTTTGGATCCTGGAGTAATGGATAGGCCTGGCTTCCCCTAGTAGCCACAGGTAAAGTAGTATAAACCCCAAGAAGAGGACGGAGCTTATTTGGGAACCTAAGCAATGGGCTGAACTTAAAGTGCCCAGAGCTGGGGCTGAAAGTCCTAGAAAGGGTAAATAGACTGTTTATTTATTGGACTCTCTTAATATCCTGGAAGGGGTTCATTTGGACTTTGTGATTTGGCCACAGAGCCAACCCACTTAATACTCACCAAAGTCAGAGGGCAGCCTACAGGGAGCATCAGCAGCAAGAAAAGGACTGGTTACTGCACCGAACGACTTGGAGGTGCTCAAGAGGTGAGTGCCCTTTTACAACTGGGTACTAGAAGTGGGATCTGAATGGCCCCTGGAACAAGAGGAAAAGGGATGGACCCCAAAGAAAAAAGAGAGAGCTGGAATCAGAATACAAGGATGCCTTTTTTGGTGAGGCTGCCCTTCCTCCTTGGTGTGTACAGGGACAGACACGGACACTGAATTGCATGCGCCCATTTCTGGGGAGGACTGGATCTGTGAAGCAGATCTGGGTATTGCTTCAGCAGCTTGGTGAGAGTGGCAGGAGGTGCAGTTGGAACCACAACAGTGGCTAGCCATGGTAGAAGAGTAGCAGCAGTACCTATTATGAATCCTGTGGGAAAGAAGCAGAAATGGCTATGGGCATTAGGTAGACAAGAGGGATCCAGCGTCCAGTGACAGACCAAAGAGATGTTACAGTTATGGCCAGATGGGATATCTAAGAAGGGTTTGTCTTTGGGTGAACCAGGGTGGGGAGACTGAGTTGCTAGGGTGAACTGTGGGAAAAGCCATAAACTCTGGCAGTGGCTGAGAGATGGACAAGGCTTAATTTTTTTTATTGTGGAGAAGTGGTCCTCATAAGACGATTTAGCCCTTTGAAGAGGTGGACTCACAGCAGGAAGAAATGAGGAGCCCCAATATTGAGAAAGAGAAGAGGATATCTGATGGGGCAAATGCCTGTGAGACGGGTGCACTGGAGCTGGCACTGGAGATAGTGAATGATATAACTGCTCAGAAAACCCACCTGGGGGAAGGTGAAGAAGTGTGGAGCAAACTAACTGTTGTCAGTAACACACATCTCACTGAGTTGTCAATGCACATAGTCGTGCCCAATGGGGGCCAAGAGCTGCCACTGAAGAGCCTGCAAGGGAAACCGGTCCTTAGAGAATTGAAGTTGTTGGTGGAGGGCTTTGGGAAGCTGTGAGAAGAAAGACCACCACATTGACATCGGGAAGGGGCGTCATACAGGCAGAGAGTTGCTATGTGATGCCTGACCACAAGGAGGTGCTTCTGCTGTGAAAGAACCCCTTGACAACATTGATACTTTGGGTCCCCCAAGACTTGTTGGGTGCCATACACAACCTTGGGTAAAAGTTGAGTGATTGAGATAATTTTGACCCAAACCACTGCACTAGTTTGATCTCTAGCTCTGTATTCAAAATAATAAGCATAATAATAATAATAATAAAAAGGCTATTTTTTCAGGGTTTATATCTCCAGAAGCCTTGGCTCAAATGAACCCAAATGTGGGTCACTAACCTATCTCTGCATGTCCACAAGACATAGAAAATTAAATCTGCCCAAGCAGGCAGGTTTTAGAGCACTTAGAAGTGTCATCCTTTAAACAAGGATAAAGACAAAAGGCTCCTCTATGCATCCTTCAGTAGGGTAGGAGCCTCTGAAAGGTGTGAAGTGGCCCATCCATCTCAATGTGATGTTCTCCACTAAATGAGAATGCCCATGGAGATGAATATAGCCTGAACCAATAGTTCAGAGATGTGTGAACTGTTTCAGTCATTGCAGTGAGTGTTCCCACCCCCTTCCTGAGTTTTTTAGAGGCAGGACCTCCTTCCCTCTCACTATCACAACACTGGCTTGCACTGGGGACAAGGAGGGGGCCTCAGACCCTCTCAAAATGGCAAGCCTCCTAGACAACGTTTCTCAAATGTGGCCATCAAGGGCTTTTCTTGTGGCCACAGACCTCCTGGACCGTGATAGGGGAGGGGAGAAGGCGTGCCTCCCCAGACCTCTGCCCCCTATTCACAGCTTAATTTGTCCCCAGGCTTGCCAGGGTTGAGTAAGCCTGCTGTGAAAAATGATATGTGTATGTTTTGTTAATATCACTTTTCACAACAGACTTACTAACTAGCAATAAATAAATTACAATGATTTGGATGTGTATATTTGCATTTGTTTGTTTTTCCTAAACTAATTAAGTATTTTAGGAAAAAGTGTGAGAGGCAGCCACCAGTAAGTGTTGGTGGCCGTACCCTGAAGCCACCAAATAATTTGTCCTGAGAACCCCTGTTTAGAACCTGGCTCTAAGAGAGGGGGTAGAGAATGGGAAGATGCACACTCCATTGAGACTGGATCAGCAGGACACAGAGAGAGCATAAGCCAATGAATGATAGATATTGGAACACTCTCTCAAAACACCATTCGAGCTGTAGAACCAAGTGCAGGCAGTCTCCTATTATCACAAGAAAGACTCGCACTTGCTCCAGCATCAAATCACCTGCAAGGTATACACAAGACTTTGTATGATACTGAGGCATGAAACAACAAGCCTCCCAAACCCAGAGGAAAATACCAGTTGCCAAGCCAGTTGAGAGTTAGGGAAGAAACAACCCTTATAGATGGGCATCAGCCCCTTATTGCGCTACACAAACACACGCGTGCGCACACACACACACGGGGCAGTGGGAGAGGCTCAGACACCAACAGAGGGGCAAGGACACATCTATCTTAGATCATATGGGGAATGCAAGGGGGGGTCTCATACCCCCCTAAAGTGGCAAGAGCTCCCCAAATCTGACTTCATACACAGGAGGGAGAATGTGGGGCTAACGTGCTCTCCACTCCCACTAACCCCCAAGTCTCCCTCACCCAAGCTCCCAACCCCTCTCCCCTTCCAATATCCCCTTCCCTTCACTGCAGCCCCAACCTCCTCTCCCACTATTGTCTCCAGTCCTGCACCCCTCCCAGGAAGCATTTAGATGTCTATTTCCCACCTCCCTTCCCCAATACTTTGATTACATTCCTCTCAAAATAAAACTGCAACCCATGACTCCCAAATTGTAGCAACCTCCAACCACTGAGTGCAAAACTCCTTTTGTCTTAGGTGGGGGCTTGTCATTAACTTCTCTTTAGTTATGTTAACTGAAGGGTAAGTTCAAAGCCATGAAGAGGTTTGTGATTCATCCAGCCATTGTGCCTCTCAGTTGAAAAGTATAAGGCAGCAAAAGGAAAGCATTTTTGGGGGGGCCTGTAATTTGGGAACCCCTTGGTCAAATGACCCCAAATTTGGATCACAAGTGCTACCATGTGGCCCTCATGAAGGCACCAAATTTCAAGGCACTCCAAGTATCTATTTGGGTTTTTTAGCATTTACGAGAGTCGAGTTTTAAAGCATATGAAATGTCAGGAATGGAAACGCTCTAATTATTTTTGTGTTGGTGTATATGCAGTGTAAAAAAACCGTACAGTGTCTTAAATACTGTTCACAGTTAAGGTCCTGCAAAGACTTACTGGGTGCTATGCACTACTTTGGGTAAAACTCAACTGGTTGAGACCTTTTTGACCTGCATTGTGTCAGTAGTTTGAGCTCTAGTTCTGGGCCAAAAAAACACAAATTACCTAGAAACTTTTAAAAAATTCCAGGGGGGGCCTTATTTCCAGAATGCCTGGCTCAAGTGTCTCCAAATTTGGATCACTGAGTGTGCCCTGGACCCTATTTAGGCACACCAAATTTCAAAGAAATCCAACTGCATGTGTTGATATTAGAGGACTTAGAAAGGTTGACCTTCAAACAGATGTCGTGAAGCAACCTGAATTAGAGTTTCGCAGTCATGCCGCTATAAACTTAACAAAACCTAACGTCAACTCTGTTTTTTCACTAACACTCAACCGGATTGGCAGCAAAGGTATTTTCCTCTGGGTTTTGGAGGCTTCTTGTTTCATGGTATTGTCCAAAGTCTTGTGTATACCTTGCAGGTGATTTGATGCTTGAGCAAGTGCAAATCTTTCTTCTCATAATAGGAAATTGCCTGCACTTAATTCTACTGGTGGAGTGGAGCGTTGTTTTCAGAGTCTGTTCTGATAAGTATCAGGCACTAAGTGGCCTATGTTCCTTCTGTATTGTGCTGATCCAGGGCAGAGGGCGGGGGTGTGTGGGGGTTGTAGGGCAGAAGGCTGGGGGTGTGGGAGGGTTCAAGGGTCAAGGCTGGAGGTATGGGGGGGTGCAGGGCAGAAGGCTGGGTGTGTGTGAGAGGGTTCAGGGGTCAGGACAGAGGGCTGGGCTGCTCAGCTCATGGGGGTGCTCCCAGCCCTTTGCCCTGAGCGGCTCATGGCAGGGGGCTGGAAGGGATATGCCCTGTTCCATCCCCTTGCCCAAGGCCCCGTCCCTACCTTTTCTCTGCCTCCTCTACGGAGCAGTGAGCACGCTGCCACTCTTCCCCCTCCCCCTTGCAAGAGCCATCAGCTAATCGGTGCAGGGAAGGAGAGGAGGAGGGGCAGGAAAGCACCACGCTGGGGGAAGAAGCGGGGGATGGAGGAAGCTTGGCTGTTGTAGGACCAAGCTTCTGCCTCCTGCCCCTGCAGGGGAAGCAGTGGGCAGGGGGGCTGAGTGGGGCTGGGTGCCGGGACCATGGCAGGCAGCAGCGTGCCACTCAAAATCGGCTCACGTGCCATGTTTGGCATGTGTGCCATAGGTTGCCAACCCCTGGTTTAGCCATTCATTAATGGCTTTCCATATATAGCATATTTCCTCTTGCTTCTTGCAGCTTTCTTTAATAGCTTTAGCAATTTTAACCGTTGAGTTTGCTTTGTCATTTGACTAGCTGTGGTATGATGAGGATGTGATGTGACTGAATTCCCATTCCTGGGTAAATTGACCGAACTCACTGAGAGTAAACTGGGGTCTGAAAGTGCACTGGTTGGGATACCATTCCTGCTGAAATGCTTCGTTGCTGTGTGGTGTTTACTGCATTAGTATTTGATAGTTCATTTAGTTTCCAGAAGTCTGAATAGAAGTCTACAGTAACAAAGTAGTCTTTGTGTGATCTGTGATGAAAAAGTCCAATTTCTGTAGAGGATGCAGTCTATTTTCATCGTCTCTTTTTGCTGCTTGGCTTGCATTTCCCCACATATACCACAACTGCTCACCAGGTCTCGGATATTCTTTGTCATGTTTGGCTAGTGTAAATAGCATCTCTAGCTTTCTGGATACAGGCTTCCATTCCAGAATGGCTCTCATGTATTCTTGAGAGAGTTTCTGTTCTCAGTTATCTGGGTATTATAATTTGATTGCCTCAACTGTTGTATGTTCAACTCGTCTGGTTAGTTCCAGTATTCTTGAGAGGCAGGTGGCGTTTCTTCCCTTGTGTCTGTTCATCTTGACAGAATGATGGATGTGAGCACTTCATACATCTTTGTCTTATATAGTTTGCTCTCAGATTCCTTCCAGCTCCTGCCTTGAATCTGGCACATAACTGGCTTGGGTGATGTTTTCTATCAGGCTGAGGATCTCACATTCTTGTTTAGTTGCCAGCTCTTTGTGCTGCAGGGTTGCTCTGGATAAAACGTCAGCTATGTACACCTTAGCCCCTTTCTTGTAGTATACTTGTAAATTGTAACATTGCAATTTCAGTAGCGTGCACTGAAGGTGTTTTGGGGCTGCTAGTAGTGGCTTTTTAAAATGCTTTCTCAAGTAGAAACTGATAAACCACTAATGGTTTCCTGTCGTTGAACATACTGGTTGAACTTTACACATGAGAACACTATTACGAGACTTTCCTTTTCTACTTGGGCATATCTTTGTTCTGTTGGTGATAGTGACCTTGACATGAAAGCTACTGGCTGTCCCTTTTCTTGTAGGAGTGATGCCTCGAGCTTCCTCTCACTTTCATCACATTGTATGGTTGTCCCTTCATTCACATTGTAGTATTTCAGAATGGGATAGTTGGTCAGCAGCTCCTTGATATGTGTAAGGACGGCATCACATTGAGGTAACCATGTCCTTAGTGCGCCTTGGTTTGGTAGTTGCCTCAGGGGTTCACACACATCTGAGAGGCTTGTCATTCTTACAAATCCTACTAGCTTCTGAACTCATTTAATATATTTTAGATGTGGGCACCTGTAGTATTGGCTGTACTTTTTTGGGGTCAGGTGGTATCAGTTTAGGTCACCAAGTGTCTCATGTATAGTACTGCACATAACTGCAATTTCTTGGTTTTATTCAATTATAGATTTATTCTTTGGCTTTTTCTAGCAGACAGATGAAGTTGTGGCAGATCAAGATCGAGGTTTGTGTATCTAGATACCAGAATGTCATCAGCTAATTCTGATTCCTGTGTGTACTGCTAATACACGTTGCTGGGAGGGCACTGATATTTTTCCATTGCAGGTTTGATTCCAACCAGAATTCTCAACCATCTAGAGGTCTACCTGCTGGTGTCAAAAATATGGTGAGATAGCTGCCTTCCTTGACCAGTAGCCCTTGCAAATATTTGTCTTTTGGTATCATATACTGAGAATATTTTTGTCTTTGCAGAGTCAGGTAAAACTTCCTCAGTTGTAGACATTTTGATATGAGCTATTTTTAGTGGTGTTGTTTAAATTGCTTGGTGCAAGTGCTGGAGGAACCAACTAGGGGCAGAGCTCTTGAACTGCTGCTCACAAACAGGGAAGAATTAGTAGGGGAAGCAAAAGTGGATGGTAACCTGGGAGGCAGTAACCACGAGATGGTCGAGTTCAGGATCCTGACACAAGGAAGAAAAAAGAGCTGCAGAACACGGACCCTGGACTTCAGAAAAGCAGATGTTGACTCCCTCAGGGAACTGATGGGCAGAATCCCCTGGGAGAATAACATGAGAGGGAAAGGAGTCCAGGAGAGCTGGCTGTATTTTAAATAATCCTTATTGAGGTTGCAGGAACAAACCATCCCAATGTGTAAAAAAAATAGTAAATATGGCATATGGCTTAACAGTGAAATCCTTGCTGATCTTAAACACAAAAAAGAAGCTTACAAGAAGTAGAAGATTGGACAAATGACCAGGGAGGAGTATAAAAATATTATTCAGGGATGCAGGAGTGAAATCAGGAAGGCCAAATCACACTTTGTTTCTCAGATCTCATTGGCTCTCTGTGTCAATCCACTTGGCCAATCAGGTCTTAGAGGGGCAATGGTTTGGAACCCTAACCCCATCCTTCTCCCTCACTGTATTCCCAGCCAGGCCTCTGTCCTCACACACATACAGCTGGGGAGAGAGGGGCTCTGAGATGTCCAGAGGCTGCCTACTCCACCTTTGTGTGGGCTGGGGCTGTCCCCCCAATCTGAGGATCCTTGGGATTTCTAGGAGCACAGACTGCTCTCACATACTCAGAGGAGGCGGTTTCAGGGGATGCTATCAGCTGGGGTAGACCCCCTCCATTTGGAGGGGTCTCCAGACATGTTAGGGGCTGGGGCTGCAACCACACAATACAATAACAGTGAGTATTTGAGAAAATTGACTTTTTATTTTATTGTAACTAGTGGCTTTCTAGGTAAAGTATGCCTTTACTACACAGAATCATTGTTTAGTTTCATGATAATAAGTTCTAGGCTCTTTGCATGCTTATACATATTTTTTTAATAACAGTGTTCAATAAAAAAATGTGTCCCTCATTTCAGGGGCTGGGGATTGAGAGGTAAGCTCATCAAGCACTTTCTGAAAGTAGAGCTCTCTAACATAGAGTTGCTAGGTGTTACGTAAACCTACTGTCATGGTGTAATGCATCCTATTGGGAAGCTATCGGAACACTCTGAAATGGAACATTTAATAATATCGTTGGTTGTATCAGGCCCTGATTAGGCTTCAGGGAATTGATGGTTGATCCCTTCTTAAGACTTAAACTGGAATAATTTGAGCTATACTCATGTTATCAGGATGGCTATAATATCAGCACAAAGACCCTGTGTATTCCAATGTAAACTAATTCTGCATCAAATCTTTAATTGATATCTATATTTTCATTTCTTCTCCCAGACTTTTAGCTCCAAGAAACTTGATTAAATTCCAAGTTTCAGGTGTAGCATTTCTTGAGGAAAATTGCTTTTTGTTAACAAGGGATATATGTGCTACTGTAAAATCCTAAACCTAGGAGCAATGGGCTAAAAGTGAATGGCAGTAGGCTACTGAACATTTCCTTTGTTTTTGTTTTGTTTTTTAAGACTCAATGGACCGGCTCTGTTACCCTTGCAGACTTTGTAGGACCATAAACTATCAAATCGTGGGTTAAGCCCATGTTTAAATCTGCTGGATAGATGTTCCAAAATATGATATTTGTTAAAGGATACTGCAGCATCTAGGGTATGAAAAAAACCTCTAATGACTTATGGTTTTATTATTATTTCAGTGCTGGTCACAGCACAATGAAAAGAGAAAAGAACTTTTAAGAGTATAGGAGTACTTTGGATGCTGTCAGGTCTAATATGGCAGCATCAAATTAATATGCAGTATTAGGTCACATGATTCTGTTTCAGCTAACTAGAATGCCACAGCATTTAATACACTTACATGGATATTGTGTAACCCCTTTGGGGTTTAGAGAGCATGGCCCCTTTAAATCTTTTTCCTAGTGGGGAGGGAAAAGAGTGAGAAAAAAGGAAGGAAACTCCAGGGGGTGCTCTGGAGCTCCAGGGAAGAGGAAGAGGCAGCAGCCTGCAGGCCCTCGCAAAGGAAGCAGCAGAGAACCTGCCTGAAGCCTGGGAGGGACAGAGCGCCGATCAGGGACATCCCAGGACAGGAGCTAGGAGGAGCACTGTTCCAGGAAGGAATCGCCCAAGAAGGACTGGCCGGATCTGGACCCAGTATCATGGCTGCCCAGAGCTGCATGGGGCTGTGAGTACTGGGGCTTGTGACTCTGCATTGGGAACAAGGAAGGAGGCTGCTAGCTAGTTAAGTGGGGAGGTGGTCGCTCTGTGGGGCTTTGCAGAGAGCGGCAGGAGAGGGCACCGGAGGGGTTTGTTAGGGAAAGTTCACTGGCGCCGTAGACGACCAGGAGCCCCCAAGACTCACCACTAGACTGGAACTTTGCTCAGGACTCCTGAACTCTGTGTGCAGACACATTGCTCAGTGTCTGCCCTTCCAGACTGTGCTACCACTGGGCCCATGGGGCCTTGTTTGGAGGCAACCCTGTTCTACTGCTCCTCCTATATTTATCCTTGTTGTATTCCTCCTCTCATCCCTCTGTAAATACATATCTCCTTTTCTTATATCTATTGTACTTTTCCTGTGGGTGGGTGTGTTCACTTTGGAGGTGTTTGGAAGAGGTGCCCCTGGGTGGGAGGGATTTTTCTTGCTGCATTCCTGCGCATGCCTTCTCTTGGCCAGGGCTGCCTGCATAGCAGACTCCATGTTGGCCACGAGGGCGCTAAAGTTACAATTGTATAGGAAGCTACAGCCAGGGCCTTATTATTCTCCCACTGTAGGATATGGCACTGATGAAGTTATTCATCTGTACCCAGGGCCGGCACTACCATTTAGGCATTCTAGGCAATTGCCTAGGGCACAGGATTATTCGGGGGGTGACATTTTGCCGGGGGGGTGGCAGGCGGCTCCGGTTGCATGCCTGCGGAGGAGGGTCCGTTGGTCCGCGGCTCCAGTGGAACTGCCGCAGTCATGCCTGTGGACGGTCGGCTGCTCGCGCGCCTCCAATGGACCGCCCGCAGGCATGCCTGTGGCAGCTTCACCAGAGCCACAGACTAATGGACTCTCTGCAGGAATGACTGCGGCAGCTCCACCAGAGCTGCGGGATCAGCGCGGGGGGCGGCGAAATGGCCGTGTGCCTAGGGCGCGAGAAACCCTAGCGCCGGTCCTGCCTGTACCCCAACTTTAGGAAGATCTCATTATTCAAGTTAGCATATGCTCAATAGGAACAGATTTCAGCATGTGCTGTCCTGAATCCGGGATGCTATGTGATGGGATAATCCAGTCTAAAGGCTCTTGCACATTCTGAAAGCAGGGAAGCAGTTAAACTATTTACAAGGAAAGTCCCTGTTCTTTTCTGTAGTGAAGATTATCAGGATTGTATTGTTGCCTCTGATCTCATTGATTAAACCCCAGGTTTTGCAAATGTGCAGCTTGGCAGTTTCATTAACAGCCTTGGTATGTGAAAGGTGTTTGCTTATTTTGCATATTCATTTTCCTGAAGATCGGTTCCATGCTTTCAATTTTTTTATATGTTTTGATAAGGAATGAGAACAAGAAGATAAAACCTCTCAAAGAGAAAGTTTGATGTGCTGCTTAATGTTGTCATAGGACGTAAATATACGGCTTCCTTTATCAGGACAACTGTGTTTTTATACAAATAATCTTGAATGGGCTCTCCATTTTGGCTTGCAAAAAAGATTAGCCTGACGCTAGAATGTACTATGCTAAAAGGTCACCTTGACGCCCACTGTGAGTTCATTCGAAGGCATTCAGGATGTCAGTCCTCCAACACAGAGCTTCTCAGACTGAGACATATGTGCTTGTTTATCACTCAGGAAAATAATACTGTTAATGAAAAAAGCACCTGCCTAAAAATGAAGGTTATGGTCACTCACAAAGTAACTTTTGAAATAAAAATTTGTTGATTTTTGGGCAGGAGTGGACTGTTTTGTCTCACCATTCACATTTAGTATGGGACATGGGGGCCAGTTACACTATATTAAGTTAGGCCCCAATCAAGCAAATCTTTTAAGTAGCCTCCCGCAGAAGTCAATGGGAATACTTTGAGGAGCAAGGCAGGGTTGGGCTCTTAATGATTCACAACAGTTAAACATGCAACTGTCTGCAGTTTGTGTGAATTAAAGAAATAGCTGTCTTGTCTGGTTTATTAACTGGGAGGTGTCAATAATGACTGATTACTTACTCAGTGCCCAAGAGCTCATTGCAAGGAACTTTGAAGACTAGAGACACTCATCTACTTCATTCCAAAGGCAGTTTTATGAGAAATTAAAGTGCAGGTTGTGATGCTTATTTTATACTTTCACATAGTAGCTTTGTGTTAATCATAGAATATGGTGGAAGTGGGTGGAGAACTTTTTAGAAGGAGTTGGACAAGATGAGTTGGCATATTGCAAACCTACACCTTTTGAAAATTTAGTATGATTTTTGTCTCTGTGTTAACTGGTATGTGGAAATCTCTTATTGTCATGCAAATTCTGCAGGTGTTTGCAAGGCCCAGGCTCTGGAAACTAAGTCAGTTCAAAGTATTGATGAGTGGTTGCTACCTGCATGGAAAAGTCATGTACATAATTTCCTATGTGCCTATGTTCACAGACTGTTGTACTCTACAGAATGGCTATGCAGTGTGCATGAAGATCAGACATTCTGGTGATGGGATTTGCAGAAGTACCTAAACAGGTCAGTCATTTTTGGAACTTGGGCTTGGATGAAATCAGAAGGCTGCTTGAGGCTCAGGCTTGAATTCCACAGTGATTCAGAGTGCCAAAATATGAAGCGAGAAATGGATTTAGTGAAGTGACATCATGCACAGTGGAAAGCCTCACAGCAACTGATTCAAACTTTCCATTGAAGAGTTCAACTTGGATACGGGTGAATTAGGAAAATATCAATCATGTCCCAGTTCAACTGAAATATTTTTTTGGTGGTTTGACTTGTTTTCTGATACTGTCCAAATGCAAACATAAAAAGAAATCTCTGTGGTAATGGGACACTAAAGCAGTAGCTCTGATCTCTTTTAGTCTAGTTTGGCTTTCTTTCTGTATGAACTGTATCTCTTCATCCATTTCTGAGACAAGAATCCACTTTCTTGTCATTCAGATCCCTTCTTAACAGTTACTATTTGAGCCCAAATACTACCCCACATTATGAAAAATACTCTCATGAAACCTTATCTGCACTCATACTTATTTAGGTCATCTTGGGCTGATTTTGTTTTTTGTGAGATTTTCTTTTCTTTGCTGTATCATTTGTAATCTTCTCAAGATCTTGTCTTCCTTATGTGTCCAATGCAGCACTAAACACTCACAGAAAACTCTTAAAAAAACAACTAAGAATGCACGATTAAGGTACTCCAAAGTTCTGAAATGCTAAAGTTGAGGTTGCCCAGCCAATCAATATTTCATACAATATTTTCCACAACCTTAAGTACACGTGGAATTCTGCTTAACAACAAGAAATGAAATCAGTGAGGCAGAAGCTGTTGCAGAACCTTGCTGTATTAACTGTGCACTGTACAAGACTATAGGAAAGAAATTGTACAACATTATATAGTAGTCTTTAGTTAAACAATCATAGTCTTTTAGAAATATCATGATTTATTCATGTAAGGGGACAGAGCTAATGCTGCACATGCAGCCTTAAATTGTAATTCCCTATTTTTCACCCCTTTTGAAATCCAGAAGAGGGAGTGTTCTTCTATATCTACACTGCAATCCAGAGGTATGACTGCAACATGTGTAGACATACATAATCAAGCTTGGATATGTGTACATCTGATGCAATAACGCCTCCCGATTGCAGTGTAGACATACCCTTCTGAAGCTTCACAGAATTTAACCTAGAGTCAAGGGCCCTTCAGTGAGGCAGTGGAGTTATGCTTATAGTGTATGTTGTACTAGGGATTGCTGTAAAACAGAAAGGATGTGGTCTGAATGAATCTGGGCTTCTGTGAAACCCTGCCTCATTTACTAGTAACCTTCAATACATTTTTGACTCTATCGCTAACATACATGTGCACTTCTTTTTTAAAACATTATTCCATGTTTGTTAAAAAAAATACTGCTATTCTTTTAATGCTTTCTGTGCAAACTCAAAAAGTAGTTGGCAAAGACTCATGACTTGGCCAAAATAAAAATCTATGTTCACAGGAACACTCCAAGACATATCTCCACAGTGGGGCTTTTTCTCTGCCAAATCTCCTCTTTCCGCCTCCAGTCACTTTGGGCATAGAGCTGTTTTTTCGTTTAAGTGAAAGAATTATATTATCATGTGAAATGTGTATCCATTCACTCTACTCTGACTAGAAAATAGCTGAACCATTTTCCTTCAAGCTCAAGCCTTCCAAAAAAGTGCTCTCCTTTAGGTAAAGAGCAAGTGTGGAGAACTTCAACTTGAGAGGTAAAAGTTTCAGAAAATTATGAGCAACTGGATACATAGGCTTAGAATGGAAATGCTTAAGTCTCCTTAACTGTGTGTCACTAGCACTTCAGCTCGCTAAAGTTTTTTTTTTTTCCGAGAGTACCCATTACCACAGTATCTAAGCATTATGGTAATACGTAAAGTACGCTGACTTGGTGGTATGAAAGTATACTCAATGTAGAGCAGTAATGTAGCATTTTCTTGTTTTTATAACTATTCCCTTTTATTTGTGATGATGCCCACTATGTAATGGGTGTTTTTCAAACATTCACGACAGTCTCTAGGCTTAGACAGACAAATAGAGGCTAGGGAAAGGGGAAGGAGACCAAAAAAAAAAAAATGGATTCGTTTTACACAAATGAATCAGATTCACCACAGTTAGCATGTTCATTCTAGTCACCTTTAAATACTGGTTTACTGTGACATTGGACAGTAAATAAGGAGACAGTAGCTAATGTAATTACTCAAGAGGCTCCATTTTTTGACAATTAAATGCTTGATTACGTGGAGCTTGTGGAATGGGTAGTACAAGATTCAATTCCAGACTGTTTAATGGTTCTGTAATATGAACGGGGGGTAACTGTAGGATAATGAATGAATGGAAAATGCTTTGCACACAGATTAACAGAATGGGGAGTCTAATTTAACTTAGTTTGTGAGTCCACGTGTAAAAAATGCATATAAAATACCTTCCGTAAAGAGACAGGATTGTACTTCAAGTGGCACACAGAACAAACATACCACATGGCAACTCTTCAGTATTCTGGACAAGTTCTCACAAAACCAAATCTTCAGCATACTGATGAGGGAGAGTTAAGTCAACTAGAGAATACTGTTTAGGTTTATAAAAGCAGATGCAATTCTATCAGGGTACAATATGTTGTTAATAAACAACAATACAAGCTGAGTTAGTTGCCCACAAAAATGGGCATAATCCTCACCAGCATAACTAAAATATTTAATGGGAGGAACTGGAAATCTCAGGGGGCTGGTGATGATAGACTCTTTCGGCTTTAAGACACCTGTACAAACTTTACCCAAAGCTGGTAATTCCCACTGTTGTCTTAATGGCTGTTCAGGAGCCTATGTGAAATGAATCAGTGGTATCAACCCAGTTCCTAGTAGACAGTTGGCTACATCACAAAACCACCATCACAGCTAGAGCGGGTCAAATGCTCCAAAACCTTGAGCTCTTAACTCCTGTTCTGTGGGACCACGTTAATACCTTTCATTCGCTCTCTGACTATTTGCACGGACAGTTTGTGTTCACAGTGTTTGGCGTATATCTGTTCTTCAGATAACTACCTGTATTCAACTATGAACAAGGATACTGGTGCATCAACGAAAGCATTTAATACTCAATATTCACTCTTCGATATTCTGCTCATGAAACCATCCATTTCACTAGGAAGTGGAAGGAATAACATGATATAAGTGACCAATTGCATAACATAAATAGTTGCATTAGACAGTTCATATGCACCCTGGAGGTGGACATTTATTTACATCTGACATTACAAATATGCGCAAATAACAAATAGAGCAATTGCAGAAACTAAGATAAGCTCATGAACAATTCTCACCAAAAGATGTAATGGGATAACTTATGTAATTATGCATCTAGAAACAAAGAATGCAGGCTATACTTTACAAAATGGCAAACTCTAGCCTGGAAATCAGTGACTCTGAAAAAGCTTTAGGGGTCATAGTGCTCCCAGTGAATTAATGTGATTCTTGCATAAACAGGGGAACCTTGAGTAGAAGACACGTTATTTTACCTCCTATATTTGACAGTGGTGTGACCACTGCTGGAATACTGTAGCCAGGTCTAGAGCCCACATTTTAAGAAGGATGTTAATAAATTGGAGAGGGTTCAGAGAAGAGCCATGAGAATGATTACATGATTAGAAAACATGCCTTATAGTGATAAACTAAATAGATTGAGCTCCATGAGTTGAACAAAGAGAAGGATAAGGGGTAATTTGATTACTATCTGTAAGTAGCTACATGGGGAACAAATATTAAACAATGGCTTTTCAATCTAGCAGAGAAAGGTGTAACATGATCCAATGGCTGGAAGTTGAAGCAAGGGTGGAAACAAGGTGTACATTTTTAATGGTGATAGCAATTAATCACTGGAACAATTTATCAAGGCTTGTGGTAGATTCGCCATCATTAACCATTTTTAAATTCAAGATTAGATCTTTTTCTAAAGCTACATTCTAGGAATTATTCTGGGGAAATGCTATGGCCTGTGTTATACAGGAGGTCAGACTAGATGATCACTATTGTCCGTTTTGGCCTTGGAATCCATGAATCTAACCAGCTGTAGACAAAGTTACCATTAATTGACATAGTTGTTACCATGTCCAAGAATTGAATTGGCAGTGAGACTTAACTGACTTTTCATTCCTAGAGTTAGTTCTGCAGACTAGTATTTGAGGCATCTTGGTGCGCAACAGAGAGAGGTCTAACCACTTATATGGTTGATGGAAGACATTTGCCTCCAGGACTGTCACTCCAGTGCTTTCCAGGGTACTAAATTCATTTAGGTGAACTTTTCTTTTACTTTAAATTGCCCCGAACAGTTCTTTTTCTTTGTAATTTTCTAGTACTTATCTTAGACTGATGGGTCTGTTCAGCTAATTATTGCGGTTAGGAATACATTTTCATACTTCTGATGGGGAATTGCCACCTTCCTTTTTAGAATCTCTGTTCTCCATGATTAAGCTACCATAAACTTGATGTAATTAAAGGGAATGTGTATGGAGATAAATGCTGGGGTGAGGGGGAGGAGAGATGGTGTGGCAAAGCTGGTAAAATGTGACAGGTGCTGTTTTAAAATAATAACTAAAAAAACTTGACCCTGAGACCAATATGTCAATGTTAGTTGGGTATCACTATTTATACAAGAGCTGAAACCTTGCTAGATAGTTCAGAAAACAAGCCCAATGGCCTGAACAGCATGCAGCCTAAGTAGGCAACATATAAGGGAGTGTGGGCGGCAAGATTTATATTTTACCTTTTTTACCCTTTCAAAAGTAAATGCCCTTCTTGTAAGATCTGCATTAATCAAACATACGTTAGTGGGCTCAATAGAGGAGTAACTGGATTAAATTTTATGTACTATGTTATGCAGGAGGTCAGACTAGATCAGTGGCTCTCAACCTTTCCAGATGATTGTACCCCTTTCAGGAGTCTGATTTGTCATACATACCCCCAAGTTACACTTTACTTAAAAACGACTTGCTTACAAAATCAGACATAAAAATACAAGTGTCACTGCACACTATTACTGAAAAATTGTTGACTTTCTCACTTTTACCATATAATTGTAAAATAAATCAATTAGAATATAGATATTGTACTTACATTTCAGTGTGATACTTGAGCTTGTTGCTCAGGAGCTGCAACTCCCAGGTTGAGAAATGCTGATCTAGATGAGCTGAATACCCCCTGAAAGAACTCTGCATACCCCCAGGAGTACATGTACATGTTGAGAACCACTGGACTAGATGATCTAATAGTCCTTTTGGCCTTAGAAATCTATTAATCTTTCCCATTTTCTCTACTTATTTTGTTAGCTGTAGCTAAAGTCATGTCTGTCTGTTTGCTTTTTGATTGCCAGTATGTTTGCAGTCTTACCCAGTGTATATCCTTTTACCCTTTGCTATTTTTAATTTTATTGTTAGATGTGCCCTGCTTTGACATCTTCTATTTCACCACTACAGAAAGATGTGATGTTAGTGACTTAACTCAGATATTTCCATAAAGATGTCAATTACATTATTATTGCTGGAGGCTTCAAAATAGTTTGCAGGTGTTAAGCAAGTTTGTCTATAGAAATATTCATGTCATGTTTTCTAAAGGTGAATGAGATGTGCTTTATAAGAGTTTTTATTACATATACACCACTCTCTCTCTGCTCTTCTTGCATATGCATTGGCTTGTATCCACCTGACTTGTAAAGGTGCAGTTTTTTCATTATAATTAAAATATATTGCAAACAAAGTGGGGCAGGGGGTTGGTTAAACAAAATCACACTGTAGCCATGAAGTTTGATAGCCTCATTTTGGTAAGCTTGTGTTCTATTGTCCCTCTAAATATTGAATGCTGGGATAAGCATGTGTGTGTACATATATAAAACCAGACATTTGTGTGTGTGTGCACACATTCACACTGGTGCGGAGTTTTAATATCTGCTTGTTAAAATTAATAATGGAAAAAGCTGAAAAATCAGGGTAATAGGGTTTTGTCAGACCCCAGAAATATTCCATACAGTTGAGTGTACAGTATATTTTTCCGAGCTGAAATGTCTTGCCAACAAACAGGCTACGGTATACACTGATGGCTCAATGAGAAGGATCCATCCCATCCTATTTTATACACACTCTGGTACATTTAGCGAGGTTTATGTCCTTGTGTAATGTTGATGAAACAATACAGCAAAACCAAGTTTCTATATCAGCGAGTCAGCTAAATTTACTGCCTCTCTAGATATTGAATGTGTTGTGCACATGCATATCACAGAAATACTGACGATCAAGAGGGACAGGAAGTGCACAGTCTGGAACAAGCATGGCTTTGGCACAGCTGGTGTGCGTGCAACATGGATGAGTGGTTTTCTCAAGCCTATTTCCAGTCTAATTAGTCCAATTTCCAGTATTTGTGCATGAGGTCAACATACTAATTTTTCAAAATTGCCTCAGTTTGGGGGATGATGGGAGAAGGCACATGAAATCTTGATGGCCTGCCAGTTGGAAGCAATGTTTGAGGGTGCGTCAATTCCTTTACTGCTTGTCCACCAAACTTTCCAGCTAGCATATTCCTGGCTGTCCAAGATTCCAATGTTTCCTGTTCAGTAGCCGGATGGAGAGGAAGCTCCATGTGCTTCCTGGTTTTAGAGGTGGCACAGTGAGAAGGGCAGGGCAGCCAGTAAAAGCAAATGTTCAAAGCATAAAAGGATTTGGTGACCCTGCAGAAGTGGAACTCTGTGTCATCCTACTTAAAAGCAATCACTGTTCCGCTATTTAATTAACTGTATGACTTGATGATAAAGCTCTTCCACCCCCTTCCTCCTCCTGCCCGAAAGCATTTAGAAGGTACAGACAGACTTTTTCGCTCAAAGTCTACCTTATGATTCATTTATGGACTTGGCTCAATCAAGATAGCTCCACTCACTTATCATCTCACTCAGACAAGCAAGCCACATCTTGCTGGTTGTGGCTATTATTAGAGCTGGCCAAAACTTGGGAGTTTCAGTTTGCGAGAAGCTTTGATATTTTGGAATTTGTTTTCATTCTGATTTGGAATGAAACCAATTTTACTGAAATTTCCCTGAAAACTTTGTTTTGGAAACACTGACAGGTGGTGTTCCTGAAACAAAAAATGTGAAATTGACTTTCTTGTCACTTTCACTGCTTCTGTTCCCTGGAGGGGAGCCCAGCCAGAGCCAGGGCACCCAGGGTTTTCAGGCTTGTGACCCCAACCAGTGTGCATGGGCTGGAGCCTGGGCTGTCAGAGCCCTTGGCTCTCCACTTCCTCTCAGGGAGCTAGGTAGTGCTGCTGCAAACCGGGTACCTTAGCAGCCCTAAGGGTCCTGGCTCCAGTCATGGCTCCAGAGCTTTCCAGGCCCAAGAGAGCTGATGCCAGGGGCTGCTGCAGTGCCATGGACCCTGGAACATGGGCTCCCAGCAGGTTTCCAATGGAAACCCACCTGTAAACATTTTGCTCCTGTGAATCAGCATTTTCTGATGAAACTAAGGTTTGTTAGAAAATTTACTACTAATAATAAAATTTACTACTACTAATAAAAGTCATTTTAAAGCTCAAGTAAAGCTACAGAGAGGATGATAGCCTTGAAGACTAAAGTTCTCCAGAATGATTCTCCTTCATGCCATGTGCAAGCCAGAAGAGCAAAGCCAGACATGCCTTTAACTCAGATGCCCATCTCTTCCTAGTTCTGCTCTTGTCTTGCTGTGTGTGGTTGGGCAAGTTGAATACTCTCTCTGCTTCTTTTTTCCCACTCATCTGTTAAATGGGATTATACTTGTATGGCTCAATTTATAAGCATTAGTTACATGTTTTAGGTTCTCTGGTATAAGATGCTCTGTAAAATGCAAAGTATTTATCATATGAATCTGGAGTCAATTATTAGTTGTCTGCACTGATGAAAAATCTGTGGTAGCTTGATTTTTAACAGACTTTGGTTGGGGCAGCAGTTTCACTTCCTGAGTTTTCCCATTGACATCAGCTTGTTCTCACTGACGATTCAATTTATTGGCAACATTATCACTTTTCATGGAAGCTGAGTGTATCACCATTATCTGTGGCTTCACATCTGAAGCGTGCATATGGATTCTCATAGAAAAGATCCCCAGATTTTTTTTTAACATGGGCAAAACACATTTTTTCCCTAGATTCATTCTTGAAAATGGTGTAACCATTTTCACTGTAACTTAAATAAATCAGCCTAAGGCAAATCCCCAGCACGGAAAACTTCAGCACAAAGCTATTAACAACTGAAGACATTTTTTGCAGATACACCTTTAACATATATGGGTGCATACAGCCAAAGAGGAATGTCTTTAGAGAAGTTTGCAACATCAGTGGTTCTCAACCAGGGGTACACATACCCCTGGCGGTACACAGAGATCTTCCAGTGATACATGAACTCATCTAGACAGTGGCCTAGTTTTACAACAGGCTACATAAAAAGCACTAGTGAAGTCAGTAGAAACTAAAACATCATACAGACAAAGACTTATTTATACTGCTCTATATACTGTACACTGAAATGTAAGTACAATATTTATATTCAAATTGATTTATTGGTAAATTATATGGTAAAAATGAGAAAGTAAGCAAATTTTCAGTAATAGTGTGCTGTGACACTTGTATATTTATGTCTCATTTTGTAAGCAAGT
Organism: Chelonoidis abingdonii; assembly: GCF_003597395.2. NCBI lineage: Eukaryota > Metazoa > Chordata > Testudines > Testudinidae > Chelonoidis > Chelonoidis abingdonii. The sequence goes on from NC_133771.1 coordinate 107,800,291, forward strand.
AGTTTTTACTAAGGTGAAACTTTGGGGTACACAAAACAAATCAGACTTCTGAAAGGGGTACAGTAGTCTGGAGAGGGTTAAGAGCCACTACCTTACATGTTCAGGTGGCTTGCTGAGTTGGGTGGGTGATGGGCAATAAAAAGGGTAGAGGGAGCAGCAAATCCCTTTTTCCCCTAAAATGTCTATACTTTTTGCTGAAGGCTTCTATTAAGAGTGGCTTCGGCGGCAGACAGCTTGTGTATCACTGTCCATGATCTTTGAAAGATTCATTTAAACAGTTTGGCAGTGTGAACAGTTGCTCTAATGCTCTATGAAGCGGGTTCCAGGGTTAAATTCAGCCAAGGTGTAAGTAGGCACAACTCCCCTGACTTCAGTGAAACTGTATCCATTTTATATCAGGGCTGAGTTTAGACAATTTTTAACTTAATATTGCAGATGTTAAGCGCTAAAGTTCATGCAACTAAATGTCTGATCTCACATCTCTCAGTGCTTTGAACCCCTTTCAAGTGGCTCTCTCCAAAGCAAAAATTCTGAAAGCATCATTTTCATCCCAAAGTTAAAAAAGAAAAAAAAAAGAAATCCCATTATTTCCTGAAACAGAAACATAACTGGTCAGATTCTGTACTGGGAACTGAGAGCAGAATCTGACCTATCCTTTATAATGCAATTATAACTCTTTTATTGTGCAAAAATCCATATTTGTGTTTATTTGAAAAAGTCATGAACGTGAGATTATATCCTTTGCTCTTGGGAGCCCAGCTTGGACTATTCCAATTAAACCAGAGTATCCAGAAGTGAATGAACTGTTCATTCAGAGTTCACAGGATGTTCATATTGGCTCACATCCTTCAAGACAGGGTTTATAGCAGATTTTTATTTTCTATCTATTTATTTATTTATTGCATTAGTTAGCACAGTTGGTATCTTGAAAGGGATGCATTGATCACAAGACTCCCGCTACCCCTGCGGAGTGCCTGATTTAGATGTGCCAAGAGTGAGTTACTTTTTTGAGAAGAAGTGGAACAGGAGATGTTGAATTTTGAACACTTACATTTCACTGTTAAAACAAGAAACAGAAGCAGCTCCAGTCATGTGGCTTTTTAAATTCCTTATGACCATTGGTTCCTCCTCATCATCACATCCCTAATTCTCATTCTCTCTCTCTCTCTCTCTCCCCGCTCCCAGGTCTTAGACAGAAATTTGTTGTCACTCCTTCCTCCCCATCCCCCAGGTCTCGTGTTAGAGATATAAAGCGTGCTGGCCATCTGTGGAGGAGTGATTTGCACCCCAATGGAACTTGCCAGGTACTGCAAAAAAAAATTCTGCATTTTTTTTTTTACTTTTTAAAATTTAATTTGATTGAATAAATTAGTCCTGTAGTGCAACAAAAAGCCCTTGTCTAAGGTGCCAGCTTCCATGAATTTGGGATCAGGCTCTGTTTGACTATATTTGTGCCATTTAGTTGGGTTTTTTGGCTTTCTGTCAATATTCTATCCCAGAGGCTCTCAAAACTTTCTCATAGCTTAAACCCCATCTCAGTAGAGAGAGTACTCTTGTGGGCTGCCATTCATGATCACTTTGACCACTGCACACAATTTATGATCAAATTCATACATCATCCCTCTGGCAATTGCAGCAATTGTTTACATAGAAGAGCATCAAATGTGTATTTAGTTGGTTTTTTAAAAAATGTGACTTGCCAGATGGTAACAAGGAGGATAGTCATCTCCATGTAACTAGCCAACTCTCCATGGACCACTAGCAAGTGATCCGCAGACCACAGCTTGGGAATTGCAGTTCTAGTGAATAAGCTTTACTAGCATAGATGCTTTGCTGATTTTAAGCCTCAGTGATCAAATAGTCACTAAAACCAAATTTCAGATTGCATGAACAGTGAAAACTTTGATTTTATACACCAGATAGAATATGCATGCTATTGTTGGTTAGTTGCATAAATCAACCAGTCCTGGAGCAAAAAAAAGAAAAGAAAAAAAGTCCAACCCAATGTGACTTAGGTCACTAACCAACACTGAACGTTTTGAATTTCAAACATTAGACATTCACAATGAGCTGTTCACATACCATCTGCTGACCAAGAAATGGAAAAATTCACAAATTCTGATATTGAGAATTTGACAAATTGTCTGTGGACAATTTTCAAATAGGAAAGAGGGGACTCTGTCAAGTTATTCAATATGAATGATTTTCCCAGATCTAGTTCTTAGCAAAAAAAAAAAATAAAAGCATTTTAAAATGTTTTTGGGGGTATTCAAAATCCAGATCTGAATTTTTCAAAGAAGAACCTAGGAATTAGCATCAAAACTGAAGTCTATCTAGTCCAATATCTGGTCTGTTTCAGGAACCAGCACCAGCTGCTTCAAAAGCAGTAATGGAATAATCTGGCCACAGAGAATATTTCTTCCTAAATCATATTAGTTAGATATTGGCGTATGCCTTGAAGCTTGAGGGTTTATATCCTTCTGCAATCTCCTGTGGGCTTTCTTTAAAAGTTTGCTTCGAATGTTCTTATTATCCATATAAATGTCCATACTTTTTTGAATCTCTGCTAGACTGCAGAATCTCTGGGACTTAAGATAAATGGTAATCTATGGTGAGGCTATGCATGCTTCCTATAAAACAGGAGCAAATGATTTTCCCATGATGCCTGTAGATGGCAATGGCATTGAATGGGTGAATAGTTTTATCCCTCTGGGTAGTTGGTTGGCAGCGCGATATTCTATAGCTGAAGAAGTCACATGTTGAATCAGTGTCTTCATAGGCCTCTGTGCAGCAGGATGTCTGTCTGGCAACTAAGATATGAGTGTTCAAGGCAGCAGAGATAACAGCCGTTAAAACAGCACAGGAAAAGAAAAAGACGGTTACTCACCTTTGTAACTGTTGTTCTTCGAGATGTGTTGCTCATATCCATTCCAGTTAGGTGTGCGCGCGCCGCGTGCACATTTGTCGGAAGATTTTTACCCTAGCAACACTCGGTGGGTCGGCTGGGCGCCCCCTGGAGTGGCGCCGCTATGGCGCCGGATATATACCCCGACCCATTTGCCCCTCAGTTCTTTCTTGCCAGCTACTCCGACAGTGGGGAAGGAGGGCGGGTTTGGAATGGATATGAGCAACACATCTCGAAGAACAACAGTTACAAAGGTGAGTAACCGTCTTTTCTTCTTCGAGTGCTTGCTCATATCCATTCCAGTTAGGTGATTCCCAAGCCTTACCTAGGCGGTGGGGTCAGAGTGAGACGTTGCAGAATGTAAGACCGCTGAGCCAAAGGCGGCATCGTCTTTGGACTGCTGGACCAATGCGTAGTGTGATGCAAAGGTGTGGATGGAAGACCAGGTAGCCGCGTGACATAGTTCCTGGATGGGAACATGGGCCAGGAAAGTGGCAGATGAGGCTTGAGCCCGAGTAGGATGGGTGGTGAGATGGCCAGTCGGAACGTGAGCCAAGTCATAGCATGTCCGGATACAGGATGTCACCCAAGATGAAATCCGTTGGGAAGAGACTGGCATGCCCTTCATGCGCTCTGCAACAGCTACAAAGAGCTGAGGCGAATGTCGGAAGGGTTTGGTCCTCTCGATATAAAAGGTGAGGGCCCTGCGGACATCCAAAGTATGCAGCTGTTGTTCCCGACGCGATGAGTGCGGCTTCGGGAAAAAGACTAGTAGAAAGATGTCTTGATTAATGTGGAAGGCAGAGACCACCTTAGGGAGAAATGCCGGGTGCGGTCGCAGCTGTACCTTGTCCTTGTGAAATACTGTATACGGGGGATCTGCAGTCAAAGCTCGAAGTTCCGAGACTCGTCTAGCCGAGGTGATAGCGATGAGGAAGTCTGTCTTCCAGGAAAGGTACAGCAGTGAGCATGTGGCTAAAGGCTCAAAGGGGGGACCCATAAGCCTAGCTAACACCAGGTTTAGACCCCAGATGGGGCGGGCACTTGACCTGAGAGTACAACCACTCCAAGCCTTTGAGGAATCTGGGTGAGAAAAGATTGAACTGCCAGTTTCCCCAGGGTGGAAGGCAGAAATAGCTGCAAGATGCACCCTTATAGAAGAGATCGCCAGGCCCTGCTCCTTGAGGGACCATAAATAGTCCAAGATAATGGGGACCGATACACCTTCGGGGATAAAGTTACGCTGAGCGCACCAGTGGGAGAAGCGCTTCCACTTGGCGAGATATGTCGTCTGTGTGGAAGGCTTTCTGCTTCCCAGCAGCACCTATTGTATTGAGGTGGAACAACGCAACTCATATTGGCTCAACCAGACAGCAGCAATGCTGTCATATGAAGGGACTGCAGGTCCGAGTGGTGAAGCCTGCCAAAGTCCTGTGTTATGAGGTCCAGGCAGAGCGGTAGGGGGATCGGGTCTGCCACAGAGAGGTCGAGCAACAGGGTGTACCAGTGCTGTCTCGGCCATTCTGGAGTGATCAGGATTAGGTGGGCTCTGTCCCTGCGGAGCTTGAGTAGGACTCTGTGGACGAGAGGAAAGGGTGGGAGGGCATAAAATAGGTGCCCCTTCGACGGAATTAGGAATGCGTCCGAGAGGGAGCCCGGGGAGCGACCTTGCAGGGAGCAGAACATCTGGCATTTCCTGTTCTCACGGGAGGCAAAGAGGTCTATGTGGGGAAACCCCCACTTCTGGAAGACAGAATGGAGACTGTCCGGGTGGATGGACCACTCATGAGACAGGAAGGATCTGCTCAGTTGATCTGCCAGAGTGTTCCAGACTCCTGGGAGAAAGGACGCTACCAGGTCTATTGAGCGGGGTATGCAAAAGTCCCATAGTTGTATCGCCTCTTGACAAAGGGGGGAGGATCGTGTCCCTCCCTGCTTGTTCATGTAATACATGGCCGTCATGTTGTCTGTGAACACTGAGACACAACGACCCTGTAGATGGCACTGAAACGCTTGGCACGCCAGGCGGATTGCTCTCAGTTCTCGGACATTTATGTGTAACGCCAACTCCTGAGACGACCAAAGGCCTTGAGTGCGAAGGTGCCCTAGGTGAGCAGCCCCACCGAGAGATGACGCATCCGTTGTTAGGGACGCAGAGTGCTGTGGTGGATGGAATGGCAGACCTGCACACACCAGGGATGGCATCAGTCACCAGTCGAGGGAGCCTAGGATGCTCGGTGGAATTGTGAGTACAATATCTGTGGTGTCTCTGCCTGGACGGTAGGCTGAGGTGAGCCAAGTTTGAAGGGGATGCATGCACAGTCTGGCGTGCTTTGTCACGAATGTGCATGCAGCCATGTGACCGAGGAGGCCAAGGCAAGTGCGAGCTGAGGTTGTCGTGGAAGCTTTGAAGTCTTTGTATAAGTGATACTATTGCCTGAAAACGAGGTAGAGGCAAACTGGTCGTTGCCAGATTGGAGTCCAGAGTGGCCCCGATGAACTCTATCCTTTGCATAGGCACTAGAGTAGATTTTTCCAAATTGATTATGAGGCCTAGACGCGTGAATAGGTCCTTGATGATGCTCACATGACTGGTGACTTGCGCCTTGGAGGTCCTTCGAATAAGCCAGTCGTTGAGGTATGGGAAGACATGTATTCGACGACGACGGAGGGAGGCGGCGACTACCATACACTTCGTGAATAACTGAGGGGCTGTGGAGAGGCCAAAGGGAAGGACCGTAAACTGAGAGTGTTGATGGTTCACCACAAAGCGTAGCTACCGTCTGTGCGGAGGGTAAACTGCAATGTGGAAATACGTGTCCTTCATATCGAGAGTGGCATACCAATCTCCGGGATCCAAGGAAGGGATGATGGTCCCCAGGGATACCATGCGGAACTTGAACTTTTGCATGAACTTGTTCAGTCCTCGCAGGTCTAGGATAGGTCAGAGGCCTCCCTTCGCTTTGGGGATTAGGAAATATCAGGAATAAAACCCCTTGCCCCTTAATTCCTTCAGTACCTCCTCTATAGCTCCCATTGTAAGGAGCCTCCAAACCTCTTGCAGGAGGAGTTGCTCGTGAGAGGGGTCCCTGAAGAGGGACAAGGAGGGGTATTGAGAGGGAGGGGGTGAAATAAACTGAAGATGGTATCCAAACTCCACCGTGCGTAGGACCAAAGATCCGAGGTTAATTGGGACCACGCAAGGAGGAACGGGGAAAGGTGTTTGTAAAACTGAAAAGGATCCTGGGAGACAATTGGTACACTGCTCTTGGGAACACCCTCAAAAGTTTGATTTGGGTCTCACTGTTGGCTTGGTGGGACCGGTATTGTTACCCGCTTGAGGTCCAGACTGACGTCTATGGTTGGTATGACCTCTCCTTCTGGTAAAGTCTTGTCTTGGCCTAGGCGGGGGGTAAGGGCACTGAGGTTGGGAGCTAGGCGAATGGATTTGTTGGGATGAAAAATCTATTCTGCGGGAGGCCTCCAACTGGATCTTCTTTGAGTCTGTAGTGTATGCATTCCGAGCGAACGCATAATTACGTGATTGTCTTTCAGACTCTGTAGCCTAGGGTCCGTCTTCTGTGAGAATAGGCCGTGGCCATCAAATGGTAAGTTTTGTATAGTGTGCTAAAGTTCAGGTGGCAGGCCTGACACCTGAAGCCATGATAGACGTCGCATGGCGATTCCAGAGGCAACCGTTCTAGCTGCCGAATCGGCAGTGTCTAAATTCCTGGCGGGAGTTTTGCGAGAGTTTTGCGGGACCAGCTCTGTGAATTTCCCTACTGCCTCCCAGGTGTTGTAATTATATCTACTCAGTAGGGCTTGTTGGTTTGCTACCCTGAGTTGGAGGCCTCCCGTGGAATAGATTTTTCGTCCCAACAAATCCATTCGCCTAGCCTCCCTTGATTTAGGTGCAGGGGCTTATTGGCCGTGGCGATCCCGTTCATTGACGGACTGTACAACCAATGAACAGGGAGGAGGGTGCACATATAAGTACTCAGACCCCTTGGAGGGCACCATGTATTTCTGTTCGACCCCTCTGGCTGTGGGTGGGATAGATGCCGGGGATTGCCAGATTGTGTCTGCCTTAGCCTGGATCAAACGAATGAACAGTAGGGCCACTCTGGTTGGTGCCTCCACCGACAATATACTTATCATCGGGTCCTCAACCTCTGGAACCTCCTCTACTGGCAAGTTGATATTCTAGGTGACGCCGCAGGAGGTCCTGGTGTGACCTGAGGTCAATTGCAGGCGGGCCCAACGATGATGTCCCCACTACCGCTTCATCCGGAGAAGAGGAGGATGAAAGTCCCGGGACAAGTGGGTCCTGTACTGACTCCTGATCCTGGGGGACATCCGGAGCCGGAAGAGCATGGAGGTCCGGTGCGGGGACAGGAGCTTCCTCCATACCAGCTGGGGGAGGTCGGCTGACAGTGGCCTCTGGCACACGGTGTTCTGAAGGAACAGAGCATGATGGCACAGCAGGTTCACTTTGAGCTTGGTGATATGCTCAAGGCGTCCAAAAGGACCACTGATGAGGTCCCTGGTCCGGGCCGTGGGTTCCTTGGGCGACCCTGCTGTGAGTATCCGAATTCCCATAGGAAGCACTGTCCGCATGGGATGATACGGATGGATGACGAGAAGGCCACGGAGGAGCTGAGACCGTTTGGGGAGAGTCTCTGCGTCTAGTCGATCCGTCTCCACACGGCACTGGAGAACGGTACCGGGAGTCGTACCAATCCGGAGAGTGAGACCAGGACCTGCGACTGGTGTGGTGCTGGGAGGTCGACCAGTGCCTCGAATCCCTGCGTTGAGATCGGCCGCGAGAGGTACGATGCCGTGAGCGGTGCCGGGACCTGGATCGGTGCTGAGAGTATCGGGTCGGCGAATGGGATCTCGAATGGTGCCGCGAGTACGACTGGTACCTAGATGGAGAGCGGTACCGGGACTGCGAGCGGTGTCGGGACCGGGATTGATGGTGGGACCGAGAATGTCTGCGGGGCCTGGATCGTGACCGGTGACATTTGGTGGTGCCGGGCGAGGCTGGTCTCAGCAGGACGGGCTTGCCTTATGATTGAACAACCCGCACTGGTGGTGCCGGGGGTTGAGGCAGCTCGGGCTCCATCAAGGCAATCAACTTTCTTGCCGCAGAGAACATCTCCGGTGTGGAGGGCACGATAAGCTCAACTACAGCGTGTGCCGGGGAGCTGGTAGGCACCGGACTCGACGGCTCTTGCAAGATCGGAATCAATGGCGCAGAAGACGTCGGTGCCGTGGCAGTTGACGGTGCCGGCCAGTCCGACTTAGTTGGGCGCTCTGACTGCGGTGTAGGCACGGGAGTCTTATGCTTCTTCATCCTTGGGGAGAGAGAGCGGTGCCGGTCAGGAGCCTGGGCCAGTGATGGCTGGTTTCGAGGAGCCTTTACCATGCTCATGCGCTCCGGTGCAGAAGAGGCACTTGTCCCCAGTGCAGCAGTCAGTGCCAAAGATGGAGGAGTTAGAGCTACCTCCATCAGGAGCTGCTTGAGACGAAAGTCCCGCTCCTTTTTCGTCCGGGACTTGAAGGCCTTGCAGATGCGGCACTTGTCTGCGAGGTGGGATTCGCCCAAGCACTTGAGACAGGAGTCATGAGGGTCTCCTGTGGGCATCGGCCTATGACAGACTGAGCACGGTTTGAAGCCCAGTGAACCGGGCATGAGCCCCAGTACCGGGTGAGGGGAAGGGGCTAATCCCCGATCCCTCTTAACTATATACAATAACTACTACAAAGAACTAATAAAACGAACTAGAATTATAGAATATTAAACTATATACACAATAACGATTAGAAATGAGCGAATAGCTAGGGAGGTGGAGATCAGCTAAGCCGTGCTCCACTGTTCCAACGACTGACACGGGCGGTAAGAAGGAACTGAGTGACGGATGGGTTGGCAGGGGTATATATCCGGCGCCATAGCAGCGCCACTCCAGGGGGCGCCCAGCCGGCCCACTGAGTGTTGCTAGGGTAAAAATCTTCCGACGAACGTGCACGCGGCGCACGCACACCTAACTGGAATGGATATGAGCAAGCACTCGAAGAAGAATTTAAGTTTTCAGTAGCTAAAATTACAGCATCTTCTTAACATCATTGGTTTGATTTTTGTCACAAAAGAGGTGACGCTTCAACAAGCCTAGCAAGTTGCGGTCTTGCACCAGTTGAGAACAAGATGACTGCAAGGGTGGGGTCATGTCCAACATACAGGTAGGTACACTTCTACAGATGGTTTATAGAACGGATGTTGAAGGAAGTAGGGCTCGAGGTCGACCATAAATGAGGTTGACAGATGCAATTTTGAGGGATTTAAGAAACCTAAAATCCTCTCCATTCACTCTTGCCAAAGGAAAAAGACTTGCAAGAGATCTTTCAAGATGAATGTACATTCTACGCACTGCCACAGCTATATCATAGCTATATGACTCTGCTGCCACTCAGAGTCCTGACTCTTGAGATCTTGTGGCAATCAGTCCCACATGTGAATTGTGTTTTTAACTCTCCCATTCATACTGTCCCCCAACACCAGCAGTTTTGCATCAAGGTGTGGGTGGAGCAGAGTCAGCTATACCAGCTTGTCACAACAGAGGAATTTTTTTGTCCTGTAAACAGGGGACTTGCCAAACTCAACAGTGCAAAGGGGACTCACTGAATGTAAAGCAGGTTTAGGCCCAGAAGTATATAAGCACAAGAACTGCTTTTATTAATGCAAGCATGCCTTGGAAGGCATTCCAGTATCAAGACTGGAGGCAGAAAAAGAAATCTGAGGCCAAAGACAGATGCTGATGAGTACTGAATATGGCTGCCAGATGGAGAGGCAAAATATTAAAACTGCTTCTTTGTGATTTATTTTCTATTGCAATTCTGTAGTATATATGAATAATATACAGAATTTGTTATAGCATGTAGCTCAGAGACAAAAGACCGTTGTCTGACTTCAGTGTACAAATTCCCTTGATCTTTTTGGAAGGAGAATCTGCAATGTTTCCAAACCATATTGTACACATACAGTATTTCAGAGTCATATCCTAGGAACTTAGGTATTGTACCAAACCTTAAATGAAATCAGTATATAGTATATATGCTCCATAGAGTAAAGCTGACCAGTAGAACAATAAAATCTAGTTTATGTCTTTTACACCAAAGCTTGTTACAAATGTTGGGTCTGATTCTTGCATGTTACGTAGTCACTGCACAGTGTGCATCCATTGCTACCCAAAAGAATGGTAGTGTTTTACCACTACTTAGCACTCTCTGGTGTAAATAACAGCACAAGGGGCAAGGCAATGTAATGGGCTTAGTTCTTCATTCATAGTCTATGCAGCTGCTGCTGAAATACAGTGTCCAGTTCTGCTGTCAACAGTTTAAGAAGAATGTTGATCTATTAGAGAGGGTTTAGAGCCACAAGAATGATGAAAGGATTAGAAAACATGCCTTAGAGTGAGAGACTCAAGTTGCTCAATCTATTTAGCTTAACAAAGAGAAGGTTAAGGAGTAACTTGATCAGTTCATGAGTATCTACATGTGCAACAAATCTAGCAAAGATGTAACATCTGATGGCTGAAAGTTGAAGCTAGACTAATTCATATGGAAATAAGATATAAATTTGAGGATATTAATCACTGGAACAATTCTAATTATTGGGGCTACTCAGTGATGGAGTACACCAAACCCCTAGAGTGCCAGTAGTGTGCCAGGTGTATTGCGGCTCAGAGACAAGTACTGTAGATGGTTCAGCAGCTAGGCCATGCAGGTACTAGTCCTGGTTAGGGTGACCAGGTGTCTGGTGTTTGGCTGGAACACCCGGTTGAAAAGGGACACTGACGGCTCTGGTCAGCACCAGCGACTGGGCCGTTAAAAGTCTGGTCAGTGGTGCTGTAGCACTAAGGCAGGCTAGTCCCTACCTTGCAAGGACAGCAACAGATCAAACTTCCTTACTGTGGTGTACTGAAAGTTGTAAAAATTACAAACTGACTGATACTGACCCTGCTTGCAGGTGAGGGGGCTCTGTGGGGAAGTGTGTGACCTAGGCCTAGCAGGTGCAGCATCAGTTTGCAACCAGCCCTCTTACAGTAAATTAGGGGTGAGTTCTTCCTCTCTGTTTTAGGCAGCAGCCTGCTTTGTCCCTCTGTCTCTGTTTTGGTTCTTGTGTTAAGGTTCTGGATTTTATGCTATAAAATTGTGCTGTGTTGCAACCTTCCAGCAAGAGTTACTTTTCATTTATTTCTTTGTGTGTACGCTGTGAACATCACACTTACAGTCCCCTATCAGTGCATCTGAAACTTGATTTAGAGCAGGATTCTGCTACCCTTCCTTCAGCGAGTGCTATACTCTCCATATAGTCCTGTTGAAGTCACAGTGCACAGGAATTCATTATGAATAAGGCAGGCAGAGTCTGACCACAGAGGGACCACTTTTAAGAGTGAGAACAAATTTCACTCTTCATTCAGTCCCTGGCATTTCTGCTGAGACACCCCACAAAAGTGCGAATTGAGGTGGCTGGTGTCTTGTGAGATGGAAATTGTTGACTGAGACTGCCAAACTCAGTCAGCATAGTTCCACACTGGGGGCATGTTAAGATTTTTTTATTCGCTGCACTAGATATTGTTTTAAAAAATAACAACAGGAGAATCCAGGCAAATAAAAGAAGATGAATTGGAGAATGAAGGTTTTGGGCTAACAAGTAGGTATTTTAAATGTATAACTATTAGAACCACTTAACATGACAGTGTCCCTTTAAGGAAGGCTTAAAGTAACTTGGCACATACAAATGAGTCTAGTCGGCCCTTGATGTAAATACATGACTCTTACTAACATCAATGGGAATTACACATATACATCAAAGGGGGAGTAGACACCTAAGTTTAAATTTACTAGGAAAATATTGGTTTCTATGGTACACGTCAAGTCTCTTTCCTGCCTTTTCTCTGAATAGGCAACATTTGTAGGCCCACGTCTTTCTGTGGTCAGCCACACTGGGCCCAAGGTTCACGCAGCTCTAAGGATTGCAAAATTTAACAAAGCTCCATCCTCTGTGGCTGTACATACCGTGTGCCTGTACATACATGTGTGCGAATGACCTAGCATGCTGAACTAATAGGAGAGTGGCTTTCATTCTGATTTTATGAAGTGCACTCGATTGTTACTGGGTCTGTGTGCATATGGTGGTGGCAGGAGAGGGCTTCTCCCTCATATCTTTCTGCTTCTGCACAGGGCCAGTCACAACTGGGCTTCACTAGTTTAGTGTAGGTGGGAGAAAGGAGGGGTGAAGGCAGCAACATCATTCCCTCTTCTCCTTTTGCATCAGTCAGTAAAACTGAGCTGGTACATGGGGAATGCACACTCCCTCTCAAAGTTATGCAGGATTCCTCCAGGGGCTTCCGCTCAAGCATGACTGCTAAATATCTATAGCTGTTTTCATATATATATGAATATGTAGATCTCCTTCCAGAAGAGTATCTTTGACAGTGACCAGTGACTTGAGTTTAAAAATTGGCAGATTGGCTACTAATTCCAGCCTGATTTCCCCATTCTGCTTGGTAATTGGTGATAGGATACAATAAGAACATAAGAATGGCCATGCTGGGTCAGACCAATGGTTCATCTAGCCCAGTATCTTGTCTTCCCACAATGGACAATGCCAGATGCTTCAGAGGGAATGCAGAGACTATGGTAATCATTGAGTAATCTGTCCCCTATCATAAAGTCCCAGCTTCTGGCAGTCAGAGGTTTAGGGACACCCAGAGCATGGTGTTGTGTCCATGACCATCTTGGCTAATAGCCATTGATGGACCTATCCTCCATGAACTTATTTAATTATTTTTTGAACACAGTTATACTTTGGGTCTTCACAACATCCCTGGCAACGAGTTTCACAGGTTGACTGCGTTGTGTGAAGAAATACTTCCTCACATTTGTTTTATACCTGCTGCCTATTAATTTCATAGGTTGATTTGTTTCTTGTGTTCTGTAAAGGGGTAAATAACACGTCCTTATTCATTTTCTCCACAGCAGTCATGATTTTATACACCTCTATCCTGTTGCCCCTTAGTTGTCTCTTTTCTAAGCTGAACAGTCCCAGTCTTTAATCTTTCCTCATGCGGAAGCTGTTCCATCCTCCTAATCATTTTTGTTGCCCTTCTCTGTATTTTTTCCAATTCTAATATATCTTTTTTGAGATGAGATGACCAGAACTACATTCAGTATGGAAGGTGTGGGGGTACCATGGATTTATATAGAGGAATCACAATGTTTTCTGTCTTATTGTCTTCCCTTTCCTAAAGGCTCCCAACATTCTGTTAGCTATTTTGACTGGCACTGCAAATTGAGTAGATGTTTTCAGAGAACTATCAAGCGTGACCCCAAGATCTCTTTCTTGAGTGGTAACAGCTAATTTAGACCCCATCATATTGTGTGGATAGTTGGGATTATGATTTCCATTGTCCATTACTTTGCACTTATCAAAACTAAATTTTATTTGCAATTTTGCTTCCCCAGTCACTCAGTTTGGTGAGATCCAAACAGTTTGGTGAGTTTGGTCAGCTTTGGACTCAACTATCTTGAACAATTTTGTATCATCTGCAAATTTTGCTACCTCACTGTTTACCTCGTTTTCCAGATCATTTATGAGCATGTTGAACGGCACTTGTCCCAGTATAGATTGTTGGGGAATCTGCTATTTACCTCTCTCCACTGTGAAAGCTGACCATTTATTTCTACCCTTTGCTTCCTATCTATTAACCAGCTATTGATCCATGAGAGGATCTTCCCTCTTATCCCATGACTGCTTACTTTGCTTAAGAGCCTTTGGTGTTTGACCTTGTCAAAGGCTTTCTGAAATCCCTAGCACACTAGATCAGCTAGATCAGGGGTTGGCAACCTATAGCACGCATGCCAAAGATGGCACCCGAACTGTTTTTTAATGGTACGCTGCTGCCTGCTGGGACTCCAGCTTCCCATTAAAAATCCTGCCCAGCCCGGCCCACTCTCCTCTGCCCTCTGCTCCACCAAGGGGGGCAGGGAACAGAAGCATAGGCATGCACACAGTGTGGGTAAATAGCCCCACTCTTTTGGTGCGGCAAACCGCGGGGTCCGTGCTTCTGGGACGGAGCGCCCAGCCGAGCGCAGCAAGCCACCAGCCCCTCTCCCACCTTCCCCCGGAGCCCTGCCGCCGTGTGCGCAGTGCTCTGGGGATTGGGGCTGCGCACTCCTGTGGGTCAGTGTTTGGCTCCGTGGGGAGGCAGACATGCTCCCTGCTCAAGCAGAGCCCTGCTGCCATGCACGCTGCGCACGCTGTGCTCTGAGAGGCGGGGCTGCGTGCTCCTGCAGGGCAGCGTATCTGGCTCTGCTTGGAGCCTAATGGTAAGGAGTCAGGGCCGGGGGAGGAGGTGTATAAAGGGTGGGGGCAGTCAGGGGACAGAGGGAAGGGTGGGATCCAGGGCAGGGGGTCTCTGGAGGGGGCAGTCAGGGAGCAGGGAGGGTGGATGGGGCATGGGAGTCCCGGTGTCTGTCAGGGGGCAGGGGGTCGATAGGGGTCAGGGTAGTCAGGGCAGGGAGCAAGGAGGGTACTGGGTGGGCAGTTAGGGTGGGGGTTCTCTGGAGGGGGTGGTCAGGGGACAAGGAGCTGGGGGGGTTGTATGAGTCGGCAGTTCTTGGGGGCCTGTCAGGAGGCAGGAGTGCGGAGAGGGGTTGGGGCAGTCAGGGAGCAGATGGGGTTGTATGAGTCGGGAGTTCTGGGGGTCCTGTCAGGGGGCAGGGTGTGGTTGGATAGGCATGGGAGTCCCGGGGGTCTGTCTGGGGGTGGGGGTGTGGATAAGGGTCGGGACAGTCAGGGGACAAGTAGGGGGTAGGGTTCTAGGGGGCAGTCAGGGGACAAGGAGCAGGGAGGCTTAGACAGGGGGTGGGGTCCTGGGGGCAGTTAGGAGCGGGGGTCCCAGGAGGGGGTAGTCAGGGGACAAGGAGAGGGGGGGTTGGAGGTTCTATAGGGAGCAGTCACCCAGCCCTCTGCCCTGAGCCCTGTATCTCCCTCATACACACCCAGCCCTCTGCTTGACTCCTTTATCCCCCCACAACCCCAGCCCTGACTCTGGCACTCCACACATACCCAGCCCCCCCTGCCCTGACACCTGCACCCCCCTCACATGCCTCCGGCCCTCTGTTTTGAACCATCCCCCCACCCCAGGCACCCCCCACATCCCCCCCCCCACCCTGAGCACCAAATGGGAGCTTCTCACCCCCCCTCCTCACATTCCCACCTACACCCCTCACATCAAATGGGAGCTGCCCAGGTAAATGCCCCACACCCAAACCTCCTGCCCCAACCCTGAGCCCCATCCTTCATTCTAGCTCCTAGGCAGACCCTTCACCCCCAGCCCTGTGCTCAGTGCACTCCCACCTTCAGCTCAGTGCAGAGAGAGGAAGAGAATGGGCCAGAACCAGGGAGAAGGTAGGTACCCACTGTATGTGGGCAGGGCTGGGACCCCAGGCTGGCAGTGGGCTGAGTGGGTCCGGCAGCCAGAATCCCAGCTGGCAGGAGCCAGCAGATGGAACCACTGAGCAGCAGTGGGCTGAGCCGCTCAGCCCCCTGCTGGTCTGGGGTCCTGGCTGCTGGCCCCGTACAGCCTGCTGTCGGTCTGGGGTTCTGGCTGCCAGACCCTTGCCAGCAGGGGTCCCGGCTTCAGGCCCCGGTCAGCCCGCTGCCAGTATAGGTGAACAGAATCCCAGACCAGCAGTGGGCTGAGCAGGCCGGCGGGGTAAGATCAACATTTTAATTTAATTTAAAATGAAGCTTCTTAAACATTTTGAAAACCTTGTTTATTTTACAATACCACACTAGTTTATTTATATAATGTATAGACTTATAGAGAGAGACCTTCTAAAAAACATTAAAATGTATTACCGGCACATGAATCCTTAAATTAGAGTGAATAAATGAAGACTTGGCACACCACTTCTGAAAGGTTGCCGACCCCTGAACTAGATCACCCTTGTCCATGTGCTTATTGACATTCTCAAAGAATTCTAATGTATTAGTGAGGCATGATTTCGTTTACAAAAGCTGCGTTGACTCTTCCGCCACATATTGTGTTCAGCTATATATCCGATAATTCTATAGTTTAACCCAATTTACCTGGTACTGAAGTTAGACTTACAGGACTGTAATTGCCAGGATCACCTCTGGAGCCTTTTTTTTAAAATCGGCATTGCGTTAGTTATCCTCCAGTCATCTGGTACAGAGGCTGATTTAAGCAATAGGTTATTTACCATAGTTAGTATTTCTCCAATTTCATATCTGAGTTCCTTCAGAACTCTTGAAGAATACCATCTGGTCCTGAGGACTTATTACTTTTTAATGTAATTTAACTATCCCTCTTACAAGTGTTCATCATAGTTTTGAACAAACCTATAGGAATACAGAAAATAATTTGCATAATGACTCACTGCACATCATCAGTGGTGAACTGAGAAACTTCAGCACTGCAATACAGACATCTACCACTTCTATTAGCTGGGAACAGTAGTAAGATGTTATCTTCTAGTAGACCAATGGGAAGGTAGTGTGATTTAGTGGCCAGAGTGCTGGCCTGGGACTCAGGAAACCTGGATTCTTGGCTCTGCCACTAACCTGCTGCATGACCTTTGGCAAGTCAATTTCCCTTTCCATGCCTCTTTCACTATCTGTAAAATGGGGATAATAATATTGTCTTCCTTTGTAAATCACTTTGAGATCTATGGATAAAAAGTACTATATAAGAACAAGGGTGGTATTATTATTATTTATTATTTTCTTTTCTTTACCATTAGTGGATTAGCCACTAGAGGGGATGTAATAGCATTTGCAGTTTCCACAGTAGGCGGAGTTTTCTATTTGCTTCAAGCTTTTGTTGCACAAGTAAACACTGTGGAAAGCTGCTGTGCAAAGAATGATTCTGTGCAAACCTATTTAAACTGATTTGCATATGTAAATTGTAAGAGAGTCAAAAAGATATTTTAAATGTATAGTTTTTAATATAATTGCTCAGGCTATCTGAGTTGGGATTCGAGGGAAAAATTCAGAATGAATAACGTTTAAATTTTGCTTCTCTTTCAACTTGTGGAATAAGCAGATATATTTGTTTCTCAAAATTATTCTATGGTTTTGCAATGTATTTTAACTCCCCAGACTGGTCAAAAACATTTCTCTGCAAGTACTGAACAAATATTCAGGATTTGTTATTTTAGTGTTGCTTCATTGCGATTGGTCAGATATATCATATGGAGTTGTTTCCATTCCAAAACTGAATGAGAGTAAAAGAAAATTCTGGCACAAAATAATCTTCTTGGGATGTAAAATTCATCAAAATCTATCAACTCTGGTGCATTCAACTTAGATATTTGCTTTGTGTGGATTTCCATGCCAATCAAACATGATGACTTTGATGTTCATGGAAAGCAAGCACAAAGGGGCATGAACATGAAGAAATTAATTGATTTAAAATTTCAACTGAACACTTGTAGAATTTCATAGTGTTAGCTCTGTACTAACTGGGCTGTATGCTACGCTATCTTCTCTGCATTTTAGCAAAGATTGTGACTACAACCTGTCCTCTGTATCAAAGTGTGTGCATCATTTGTTGGAATAGTAAATTTCTACCATGTACACCTTCTTGGTCAACCTACTCTCACTCCACATGCTGCCTCATTGGAGCTGCAGTAGAAAAACTACTTTTCCCTCATACATCCTGAGCATCAGGGCCGTCCTTAGCCATAGGCAGAATAGGCAGCCGCCTAGGGCACCACTAGATCTGGGGGCAGCGCTCTGCTGGGAGCCCGGACAGATGGAAAGCAGTGGAGCATGTAAGAGCAAGGCTGCTGGGTCCTAGAGAGAGCCGAATGCAGCACAGTCTGAGGGAGGAGATTAGCTGCTGGGAAGGGGTGGGGGAAGGAACTCACCTGTGAGTGTGACTCTTTCCCCTGGCGTGAGGTGAGGCAGGCTCAGCGGCTCTGGCAATATCCTTTGTTGTCCCCCATGACATCTATTCTTCTCCCCCCTGTCCCACGGAGCACCCCCCCCCGTTTCTCCCCCCCACACGGAGCACCCCTCTCCCCCCCACTCCCTCTGTCAGGGCTGGGTTGGGTGAGGTGCTGGGGGGGAGGGGAGCCTGGCTGGCTGCTTGCTGAGGATTGAAAGTGAAAGCCAGGATTGGAAGGGTCGCACAGGACTGGGCTGGGGATAGCCAGATAGCGTGTGTGAAAAATCAGGACAGGGTAGCATGTGTGAAAAATCAGGACAGGGGGTTGGGGTAGGGTGAGCAGATGTCCCACTTTTATAGGGCCAGTCCCAATTTTTTGGGTCTTTTTCTTATATAGGCTCCTATTCCCCCCCACCCCCCGTCCTGATTTTTCACACTTGCTGTCTGGTCACCCTAGATGGGGGTAATTGGTGCCTATATAAGACAAAGCCCAAATATCAGGACTGGCCCTATAAAATCAGGACATCTGGATCTGATCACCCTAGCTGGGGAGCGCATCTCTCCCTGGGCTGGCAGTGATCCATCTCATCCGGGGGAGCTGCACAGGGCAGGATGAGCTGCTGTGGCTCCATGGGTGCCCCCGTCCTGAGATCAGATGCTGTGCTAACTTCACCATGGTCCGTTGGGCTGGCGGTGGTGCCCATTGGCGTGTGATGGGACCTGAGGGTTTGCTGCTGCTGTTGCCACTCTGCACCCCAAGAGGTGGATTTTGGGGTCCTGCAGTTTTCCACCTATCTCCTCCTCTACTGCAGCTGTTGGACCAGCAGGCTGGGGGTGAGCCAAGCATGAAAGCAGTACTGTGTTGCCATTTAAAGTGTCATTTAACAACTTTGTTTGCCAAAAATGCTTGCTAACAATCCTGAATTCAATTTCAATTTTTTTTAAAAAAATCAATATCTTAGCCAAAAACAGAAAATTAAGTTGTTGACAATTATTTGTGACAAGTTTGGTATGGGAAGGGAGTGGGCCAGTTTTCATCAGAGAAACAAAAAATGTTGACTGACTTTCCTATAGCCCTGTTACTGCTAAATAGAGCCCTCCAACAACTGTAATATGCTCATCTCCTTACTAATGTATAGAGCAGGGTCGGCAACCTATGGCACACGTGCCAAAGGTGGCACGCGAGCTGATTTTTGATGGCACGCAGCGGGAGCTGAGCGGCTCAGCCCTGCCACTGCTCTGGGGTTCCGGCTGCTGCCCCATTGCAGCAGGTCCGGGTCCTGGCCAGCAGCCCACTCAGCACCACACTGCTGGCCTGGGGACCCCCAAGGAACCCCAGGCTGGCTGGCAGGCTGAGCAGGCCGGAGGCTGAGACCCCAGCTGAGCCACTCAACCCACTGTCGGCCTGGGGTTCCATTCACTCAGCTGGCAGCGGGCTGACAGGACTAAATTCAACGAAATAGGAAAACAAGAGCAACTAATGACAAGTGCAAGAGCCTAGAGCAGTGGCCCCAACCTTTTTTCGTCTGGCGGGGTGCCAGATGAAGGACCGTGGTGGCGGACAAGCATCTGCCGAAATGATGCCGGAATTTCCAGGCGGCATTTCGGCAGATTTGCTCGTCCTCCGGCCAGTACGTGGGTGCACTGAGAGGCCCTGTGCGGGCCATGGTGCACCTGCAGGCACGCGTTGGGGACCCCTGACCTAAAGAGCCTCCTGAAGCACGGTGATCGTTTTGATTTAAATGGACTTGAACTGTACGAAAAATTGAGTTGTTGCCACATGCAAAATCAATGATGGACATTGTACAGTTTATTCATACCAGCAAACTTGTTGACATATATCCTAATGTGTACATTGCCACTCATATTCTACTGACAATTCCTGTAACAGTAGCATCAGGAGAACGGAGTTTTTTCAAAACTAAAGCTCATTAAAAACTATCTCCGCTCTACAATGAGTCAGGAACACTTGACTGGTCTTGCTATTCTTGCAATCGAACAAGACATCACTTTGTCTTTGTCATACGATGACATTATTACTGATTTGCAGCCAAAAAAGCCAGAAAGATTGCTTTTAATTAAAAACTAATCCTTGTTTTAATACCTCTTCATATAAATTTCCAATAAAATGTTGACAAATTAAAAAAATGATATTATTTGCATCATTCTGTCAAATCAGAATTTTTTCTATAGTGCTACTTCTTTAGTGCTAGTCCATCAGCATTACAGTGTGCTTAATTAAGTTAAACTGGTTTTAGTAAGATGCCTGTGGCAAGTTTTCCAATACTATAAGCTTATGTTTGTGTTGCGAAGAGCAAGACAGGCACAGGGGCACCAGTTTAATAATCCTGCCTAGGGCACCATAAAGCCTAAGGACGGCCCTGCTGAGCATGATAGATTTCCCACTGTTAAAGGTGTCTCTTATATGCATTCTGCTGGCTACTTGTTAGCCCCAAACATTTTTCATCTTAACTCTTTGGAATATCAATTTATTTTTTGATGTTTCCTGAAACTATTTTGCATGCAATGAGTCAAATTCTTTCACCATTTACACACATGCAATCCGTTAACTTCCGATTGCATTTGGTTGGTATTTGCAAACTGTATATACACTTAGCATAGCTTGTATACAGGCAGAATGAGGGTAGGAGGAGTGAGGGATAAGGAATTGTTCCCTATTTCCTTGAGGGAGTAAGGGGGGCATATGGGGAGTATGCTGCAGCATGTAGCAACCTACATGCTTTCTCTGCACAGGAGGGAGCACCAGCGGGCATTCTGACAATGTAAGGCAGAACACCATCCCTCCAGAGCTTTCTGTGGGGTGGGGTGGCACAGCACTACCACCAGGGCAAAGCTCTACTTCTGTGGCACAATTTAGCACTTATGTCTAGTGTACCTAAAACACAACTCAGTGATGCATTGGGCAGGAGGGAGTTGCGTGGACTAAATTTTTACCTTGGTTACACTCATACAATTCCTGAGGTGTAACTGTGGAGAGCACAGATTTCCTAGGCCGCCCAAGAGTTACAACCTGTGTTTAGTGCTCAGTCAAAGGAGGAATTTGCTGCACAATTAGCCTTATGTACTTGGGCAACAGGGTAGTGTACATATATCTAATTTTCTGTGAGGAAAATTTAATATTAGTATATTCAGTTGTGGAACAAAACTATTGTGCAGTGCTTAATTACAGGCCATACATGAAGGTAATTTACCAGATAAAACACTAGGGCACTGTCACAGCATTACAGTGTTCTTCTTGTGACCCATCCTGATAGAAACATACCTAAAGCTACTGAGTAGCTTTTGCTGACTAAACGTGGGAGGTGTGGCTTGATAGCACCACCAGGATATAAGCGCAGTGAAAGCTTCTCTGGAAAGAGGACGTTAGTACCTGGGATGGGGAGGTCTCACTGGGGAAACTATAGTCAGCCAAGTTTAGGGGAAGAGCTTAGACTGAGGTATGTTGGTTATTGTGTTTACTGTCACTATAGCCAGATAAGTTTAGGTTATACACTGAGGGCACGATTCCCCACCCCAGAATAATATTGGTGTTACGGAGTGGAGAATGTATGCTCTTGCCTATTTATGCTCTGTTCAGAGCATGGTGGGAACTCCACCAGCTCAAAATACTTGAGCTTGAAGTCTAGGGGAATTCTGTGAGTGAAGGACTTGCAGCATCAGACTCTGGGTGTCATAGAAGCCCCATAATGGTTAACAATCACTCTTAAAACAAAGCAGCAAAATGTGAATGGATGCTTTTCCCTTCCTTTTTCTTTGAAATCCAATTCAGGTTATAAAAGGCATTGATTCAGGAAAGTATTTTATCAATATGATTTCACTGATTCGTATCTTCGGATTGGACTGAACTGCATAGAACATTCCGTACTTCCCCAAGGGCAGCCAGCTGAATGAGCCAACAATATCAAAATCTTGTGGGCAACGTGAGTCAGGCTTGCAAATGCTGTTCAGACTTTATATGTTTAGTCAGTAAATGATGTAAATCACGTATCAAAAAATAGCACATACATACAGCTGTTCCTTTTATTTTTTAGGTAGATGCTTGACCTCATGAACTTATTATTACATATGCAAATTAAATTACCAAAAAAAAATCAAACTCTACTGTTAAAAGAATGTTAAAGTTGCAAAAATTAGAAAATTCGAGAAGGTTTCCTGTGGAATCTTAATTTGTCCACTTTGTAAGTATGTATTATAATTTCTTGGTCACATGGTATTTTTCCCACAGGACCCCTGTCTCGTTCAGTACACAGAAAGGATGGTGCTCTCTAAATCGGTAGCTATTAATATAATTTTTTCCTGCTCATTCAGTGTGTGACATCAGGCCTTATTTATTGCACACCATAAACACAACCTGCACTCAGTCAGAATTATTTTAATTTCCTCATGGGCTTCTCTGTGGCATCCATCACTATAGAATCTGAGTGCTTCACAAACCATCTTCACAACATCTGTATGAGGTAAGATGGTATTATCCCTATTTCACAGATAGAGGAATTGAGGCCAAAATTGTTAAATCTGAATCTTCCCACACTATCAGATGTCTGTTAGGGCACAAACAATTCTCTGAAGTCCCATCAATCCTGGGATGGATTTTGCATGTCCTTTATGTTAAATCTTCCCTCTTGAGTAATATTTGAAGTACAGCACACTCAGCTAGAATGATAACGAGACTCAAGTGAGTATGTGTAATAATAATTGGTACCTGTATTAGCCATCAAGGGCTGAAGGGTCCTGGATCCTGAATTACCCGCTCACCCTTAGAGTTGCTTCTTCCAGATCAGTGTATGAAGCATGATTCCATAACATTACACAGTGTAACATGAGAGTGGTTAATCAGGCCCAATGAGTCAGAGCCATTTTGAGCATTAGGTTACAGGGAAGTTTTTCTCTGTTTTAGACAGCCCTGCTTAATTTTTCAACTCTGCAAGAATCCAGATGAAGCCATTGCCTGCATCAAGATGAACAAATAGTTCTTTGGTCTACTGAAATTGATATGCCAGAAGCACTGGTCTCTTACTGTCTGAGTCCTGAAACATTTTGAATTAAATAAATGCAATATTAAAAAAGAAAAGAAAAAAGCAGCAAGCCTGGCACTGGAGCCAAGTTTAGTAAATTACTCCGTTCTAAAAGGATTAGACGCACTTAATTTCCACTCCACATCTGTTTAAAAATGCACAATGCTTTGTTCATTGGGGAGCCGTTTAGCTGACAATTAGATGTGGAACTGATAAAACACGTTCACAGTGAGGACGGGAGCTGGCAAAGGACAGAATAACATGCAGTAGGATGTACAGAATATTGTAAATTATACAGGGGAAGGTGCTAAATGGCAACAAATCAAACTTTTATGTGCAGCATGTTCCAAGAAGGATATAACTTATGAAGAAATAGATTAAACATGTAACAGAGTTGACATAATATGCAGAATAAATTTGCAGAATGGATATCATATGCACTGGAATGAAAAAAGCATAACATAATGGGTGCCAAGCATAGTGAACAGAGTAAAATGCTTCATGAAATTGATATATAGCTCACTGAACTGATCAAAGCCAATGAGTGGATAAAGCAAACAGAGTTGAATGAAGCCTATAACAAGCATGTGAAACATACTGAACCAAATGGACCACAGAAACAGACTAACTGCAGCGCATATTATACATTTTGCTTGGCTAAGTGTTCATTTCTTTTTCACAGTGTTTTGATTTCAGCAGGAAGTGATATGTTAGTTTTCAAACTTAGCTGTGCCTGTAGATCAGTTGGGTAATTTTTCATTTTCCTACATAGCTGTAAGATAACTTCAGCCACAGAAAAATTGTTCTGTTTCCCTAGATCACAATTATGAACATAGCATATAGGTTGCCTGTAAGAAACAACCTGGAGCCCTAAACAAGTCTTACAATGTAGGTCCCATATTATCATTTAAACTTCCCTGGAGGCAGAGAGCATAATCTCATTCTGGCACAGGAATAAATGAAAACATGAATATAATTAATCCTTTTGCCATAAGAATATGTATGATGGGAAGCTATAACAACAAAATGACATACAGCAGGTACACATTTAAGTTTATTTAATCACTAAATATTTTTGCAGCATTTCTTATGTATAGATTTGCATTTCAAATCAACGTCCTCTAACTACTGTGTAGCTGCTGTAAATAAGATGTCAGTAGATGGGGTGCAGACTGCTGATTTAGATTCTGAATTTGAAATAATTATATTTCTTCGTGGGGGGCAGGGAACAGATTCTGATACCTTTACTCACATTGAATATAATCTTTCTCCATGAATAGGTCCATTGGCTTCTCTGTGCGTGAGGATATCAGAATCTGGTCCTCTTTGAGAGCTCGTAAGTGTGCTAGGTGCCATACAACACACACAGAGAGGGCCCCTACCTCCCAAAGCTTACAATTTAACCAGAACCCAGGAGAGGAGACTAGGGGGCAACGCCATTCAAAAACAAAAACAACCACCTAACTTTTAATGATTTAATCTTAACTTTTATTTACTGCATTTAACATTTCTGTGACCTTCCATCATTGCTACGAAGAAGTTCTTTCCCCCAGAAGCTTTCCTACAATCTTCATCCCCATGCCCTGTATGGGATTTCTCCTTTCTCTCAGTAACTGCCGCTTGCTGATGTCAAAGTGTGGGATCAGTGTCCCAGGGCAGTGAAAATATTGCCTATGCTGCTCTCCTATTATTACTGCTGCTGTTCTAAGCCATTTTCTTTTAGCCTTTTTTCCTATAGGTCAGCCCACTAGAGGTGTTGGAGGGGGCACCTGCCCCACAATACCCTGCCTTGAGGAAGTGTCAAAAGAATGATGCCCCCACGGTTCAGGTGTCTTGAACGTGGCCCTGAATGGTCATTTTTCTGTCCATCTATATGCTGCTGCTAATCAGTCTGCAGGAAGAGTTCTCCTTCCCTCCCCTCAGTGTCAGTCTCTTTGATGATGTGTTGAAATTATTACCACACTTGTAACAAAGGTGCCTGACTCTAGGATGGGCCAGACAACAAGAATTACATTTCATGAAACATTTCTAGGTTTCCACGCCTGTTTCCATTTTGCATTGGAATGAAACCAAGAACTTTCAGTGTTTTATGTGAAAATAGGATAGGCAATAGATCAGCCATTTGAGTACTCACCTGGGAGACCCAGGTTCCAATCCCTTTCTGTTGATTCAGAGCAGGGACTGCAACATGGGTCTCTCACAACTCAGTGGGAATGCCCTAACCAGGGGGTGTCATGTTATAAGTCCCCACTTTGAACCTTAGAGTCCAAAAGATGGGGTACCAGCATGAATCCCCCTAAGCTTAATTACCAGCTTAGATCTTGTA